>NW_006399768.1:3332577-3384486 GCF_000299155.1 Elephantulus edwardii | reverse complement strand
ATATAGAGAGAGAAGGAGAGTCTATTTGATTCTATTACTTCTTGTTTTAAAATGCCAATTATAAATTTTAAGGCTAATTTCATAATTAATATGTTGTTTTTCTGACAATATGAAAAATACCATTTTATATAATAAAATTGTACCTGATAATGAATAGAGTGAATATAAATAATAGTGCTAATTTAAAAAAATCAAGAAAAATCCAGGGCCTAACTCAAGGCAGTGTGTTTCCATTAACCTTATAGCTATATTAAAGCTGGATAATTAAAAAGGAAAATCAAAGAATGGCTAGCTTTGAATGATGATTTACTATACCATAAAGTACTAGAAGTATGAACAAATCTGTCTTTAAGAAGGACAGGTCAGAATGCTTCTTAAATGTAAAGATAGGGAGATTAACTCAGTTAATTTGGACAGCTTATCAGGGCTTTTGAATCCAATCAAAAAGACAAAATTATTAATAAAACAAAGTCAGTACAAATAAGAGGACCCTTACTGAGATGATTTGACACAGTAATTGCCACAATAGTTCCATAGCAACAATCATGAGGCGGAGGTAAGAACAGAACGACAAGTTCAGATCTCAAGTTTCAGTATTTAAGGATGCTGTGGGCAGAATGCTTAATGACTTAGGAAACATTAAAAGAAGATAGAAGGAGTACACAGGGTCACTATATCAAAAAGGAATGGCTGACACATGAATTTAAAGAAACAACATATGATCAAGAGGCAATTATGATGAGCGAAAAAGTTCAAGCTCCTTTGAAGCAATTGGTAAAAAACAAGGCCCTAGTAATTGACGGCATACCTTATCAGATACAACCTCCCTCATGAAGATTCCTTTGTTCTTTTCTGATCTGCTTTTTCTGGATTATTCATATTGATTTACTGAATACATATTTTCAACAACACCCTAAAGAGTTTAATCCCCAAATCCGAAAACCATATATAGTAAGTAATCCTTTAAACAATACACACAAACACACACACACACACACACACAGAGAGAGAGAGAGAAGAGAGTCTTTCTTTTTCACAATTCTTTGATGTAGTGCTTATATATCTGATTTTACAAAAGAGATAATATTATAATAGGAATTTTAAATAAGAAGTATAAATAATCTATCTGGAATTGTTATTTATGTACCATTTAATTCAGCATCACTGTACTTCAACACTGAATGCTTAGTTTGCACTGAGCACTTTTGAGGCACTTAACATAAAACATCTCTTAGGGAAGTTATATTTCTGTAAGGAATATGAACAATAATAAAGAACTAGTAAATAAAGAAGTATGTTATAGCAAAATAGCAAACTGTCACATGTCTGAGGGCTATTAATTATCAAAGACATAAAGAATAAATATTAAATATCAAGATCTATTGTTGGTTTTTGGAGAGGGACATCATGCTTGGGAGGGTGGAGGGACAGCGCCGGATAGGAAGGCCCTCTATGAGGTGGATTGATTCAGTGACTGGGATAATTGGGATGGGAGTGTCAGAGACAGTGCGATTGGCACAGGACAGAGCAGAGTTTAGGGCTGTTGTACATAGGGTCGCTATGAGTCGCAAGCGACTCGACGGCACAACAACAACAACATTGTTGGTTCTAGGTGCCATCAAGTCAACTAAAATTCACTGCAATCCTATGAACAACGAATCAAATCCTTGCTCTAGCTGCACAATACTCACAAATCTCTGCCGCATTCGAGCCTTTATTTCAGTCATAAAGTCAATCCATATAAGGTCTTCTTTTTTTTCACTGAACATCTCCTTTTCCAAAAGATCTCATATATGTAATTTGTGGGTTGCTTTTTTTTTTGTTGGGTTTTTGTTTGTTTGTTTTACCTTGTACAATAGCCATTATAATTTGCTTCATTTTCGGGGAAGCAGTGTATGTGCCTTCATTGCCTTGGCTTTTACAGTTGCGTTTGTAGTATAACTTTGCATTTCCTCCCATCAATAGAGAGGAGTTATTTCTCCATTCTTGACTCTGATTTGAACTTGTAACTTATTTTGGCCAGTAAAATGTGATGAAAATGTCAATGTATCTGAGTTACTTATCATTGGTCTCTGTCCAGGCTAGCTCCCTGGAGCTTGGGAGAACAGATGGAAGAGAAGAGCTTGGATGTGGAGGCAAGGTTAAACCTATATTAAGGACCCAAACCATGTGATGGCCACAGTGCCCACATAACTGCATCTGACTATGTCATATGACTGAGCACTATGGAGATCAGATATATGCATTTCCCATCTAACAAAAGACCTATAAATATTATTGGTATTAAAAGTGTTTACTGGACAATCATTTGTGATACCACTCATAAAAGTGCAACAGCTTTGATAAATATCAAAGTGTAATTTGGCTACAACATTGTAAAAATAAATATAAAATAGAAAATATGTTTTTTATAGATGCTCAGAAACTGTGTCATGATGCACCAAAGTAAAACGAAATTGAAGTCATTGTCATAGAGTTGGATCCAACACAGAGCTCATCCTCTATCAGGATTCTAAAGCTCTAAATTGTACAAAAGGTGATTGTCCATAGTTCTGCCTTTGAGTGCTGGCCAATTTGGACTCCTAGTGAGGTGCTGCCTTTAAATTAGCATCATAACTCCCTATGGATCACACCACCAGGGCCGAATTAGTCTGATATTTGAGAAATGAAGTACCGTATGAATCTCTCACAAAAGGTTTACCCTTGTGTTATGACGACTCCAGACAAGTTCTGAGCCAGGTATCACAAATCTGCACATTGGCAGAGATTCTAAACGTAATGTGAAGAGGGTGAGTGAGTCATCTGACTGCTGTGCCCACGAGACTGCCAAAGCTCTCAGGACTCACTCATTATTTGAAAAGGATTTGTATTTTTCTCCCCAAATTTTCCTTCATTTATCAATTTGAAACAAAACCAAAGAGAATGAAAAAAAAAAGTTAGAGAATGTCACTAATGCCTTCCTTTTCCAATGGTGAGAAAATATCCCAGGTCCTGATCAAAATCAATTCCAGTGCTGTTAAGTCAATTTTGCCTCCTGGTCTCCCTCCATCATGTTTCCCAAGCTTGTAAATCTTTATGAGAGAAGACTGCTTCACTTCCTTCCTCGGAGTTGGTGATAGCGCTAACCTTTCATTTGCCAGCACTACTTCTAAGACAACAGGCGACCAGGCTGGTAAACCAAACCAAATCCTTGCCTTCTACTGCAATCCTATTTCCAGTGGATTCTAGCTAACAGGAGCCCGCATCAGGTTTATAAGGCTATAAATCCTTATAGGAGAAGACCAGTCATCTTGCTCTCATGTATTCAAATTATTGACCTTTTAGTTAGGAGACTGATATGTTATGTATTGTATCACCAGAGCTCCTTAACTAATTGATATTCCTTAATGAGATAACCATTATGTTGAGGATAGAGTTTAAATTCAGAATTTTAATATTTGTTTACCAGTGTAGCCCTTAGTTAATTTTCTTTTATATCACAATTAACAAGTAACAGTTGGATTAATTTCACTTACTAAGAGATTTGATGATATATTTAAAGAAGCAATGATTTTTAGCCAAAAAGTCAGAATTTACTTTAGACAAAGAAGCTACTAAACAGTGCATGCGTGATAATTTAATGAAGAGATGAGAGATTCAATCTGTTGTGTACAGAGCTATTATAAATTGGATTTGATAACACCTAAGAGCAACTGTACCTGTCAGTCAGATAGGTGTTAGGAACAAGGAGGGCCTTGGGCAGGCAACCCATTGTATACATTGAATCTGTTAAAATCAGTAAACAGTGAAGGCAGGTTAATTTTTTTCAAACCCAAACTTATGTTTTTTAAGGAGATTTTGTGGCTTAATGATAAGTAGGTGGTCTGTTAACCCAAGAGAAGAAAGCTCAAATCCAAAAACATGATCAAAGAAAGATTAAAAAAAAAAGAGAGTAAGTTCAAATCCACCAACTGCTCCATGAGAAAAAAATTTTCATCTTCTTCTCGTGTGATTTACAGTCTCTAAAGTCCTACTAGAGGGTCAGCTATAAGTTAAAAGCAATGAACAACAACAATGTTTTATTTATAGGAAAATTCAGTACTACTTAAAAATACACATATTCTCTAACTTAACTCCAGTAATTTTTAAAGATGTTTTAGTAAAGTGGGTCACACAGGTAAAGACAATTTGAAATGTGGATTCTTAGGACCTCTGTTTCTTGTCTAATGGACTCCACTGGTGGTTGCTGTATTATAATGAGCAAAACCTCACACAACAGGAAACCTAACGGAAGCTGTGATAATTCACGAATTAGTGTAACAGTTGACTATCCTTTTTCACTATTAAGGTAATAGGAGACTGAAGGGTGAGATTTCGTTTTTTCCTGAATTCTGTTGATCATAGCAAAGCAGAGGAGAGCTAGTGTTGAGGAGGGCAATTGGACCTGGCCAGTGAGTTTAGTCTTTCATAATATTCTACATCATTATTGTTTCTGATAAAATTCCTATTATAACATAAGAATTTTCATGTTCAATTACATAGAAACTGCCTTCAATTAATTTTTGCTTTAATCCTCCATTATTGAAAGGAGCTCAGGTGGTGCTGACGTCACAAAGGCAGGGTGTACTTAGTTGCTGGAGAAAAACGGGCTGTTTTTTTCCATTCTGATTTATACCTCTGGAAACACACTGGAGGGTCATTAGGAGTCAGAACCAACTGGAAAGTAGTGAGTTAATGAACACTATTGTTCAGTGTATTTTCTTTTGTATCTTCTTTATATAGATAAATCTCTAATCATCAATCTCTAAATTCACCTTTATATAATTTTCTCAGAATTGCTTTTTTTCCATCTTTTCTATTTTAAACACTCATCTTTGAATTTCCTTCAGATTATAATTATATGTGATACATTTGCTTAAAAATAGAAAAAAAATTTGTTTCTAAATATCACCCAACTGAAGCAGTTTACCAATTGCACGAATTGTAACAATTTCCCTCCCTCATTAATCAAGTTGCATAGTGACATTTCCCCCCATTTCCTTCTAATGGAAAATCCAAGCACACATGTTCCACTTGGTTGGATATATATAAAGTCTCAAATATCAAACTAATGGCCATTTGTGGAGGTGTTCATGGAGAGACATAGAACAAGCACTATGCTATTCAATCATAATATGACCATGATAATTTGTGGTAAAAAAGAATATTGATCCTTTGACTTATTTTTTTAAGCACGTACACCCATGGAGGTAGAATTCTTTTTTTTTCCTAAATGTAGGCTACTTCAAACTTTTACACACATATTATGTTCTATGGGATGCCACATATGAATAATCTAAGAAACAACCACTTCTACAAGAGTTTCTACTATTATTCGTAGTACTGCCGTTATATTTCCAACTACTTTTAGTGAGATAGCTGTAGTGTTTAGATGCCAGGAAACTTTCTAATGAAGAAACTGACATTAATAAAGATTTCTTAATATAGCAAAAACACTCTTTTGGTACCAAAAACCAGAGAACCAATTATACACATTGCTTCGAAGGTACCTAAAACTAATCAGAATGACTCTTGATAAAAAAATATTATTTTGTTTCCTTATCAAGAGTTGTGCCAACAGTAATTTTCACTAATGGCTGACCATGTTCTAAATTTATACCTGGTACCTTCAAGTTAATCCTGACTCTTGGTGACTCCATATGTTATGAGAGTAAATTGCCCCATGGTGTTTTCAATGGCTGCTTTCTTGGATGTTAATCATTACACTATTTTCGCTGAGTGAACTCATATGTCCAACATTTTGGTTAGCAGCTTATCATGCTATTTACAACTCCAGGGACATCTCTATCTTTACGGGTAAAATGACATTATAAATTTTACAGATGGATTTGGATGAAATTCAAACAAATTGCTAAGAAGGACTGTATAAGTGTTTCTCTCTCTCTGACTTGAAAATGTCAGGATAGCAAACTCTATGTGACACAGTTAATAATCCTGGGAAAATACTTTCCTTCTTGCCATTTTTGTTGCTCAATAATGTATATGCTAACTAAAATATGATTTTTGCCCCCAAATCCATCTCTGACTGACTTGCTCTGCTAGAGAAATTAAAACCTATGAGAATTAAAATCAGGGAAGATTATGGAATACTTTCTATTATCTGATAAAATCTTAAATAATATACTGTGTGTCAGAATTTATAAAAATAAGTGAAACTTATTACACTGAAAGATTCCAAGGGCAAAAATATTATTGAAAATGGCCTGGTAGTAATTTTGGTTTCCTAAATAAAAGCACTATCTGAAAATGCATTAAGGACACATAAGCAATTCTGTAGTGGTGTGCAGGGAGATGTGACACATTCTTTCTATAAATAAATCACAACATTTCAACATTTTGATTTAACCGTTCCTCTTTTTGCCCTTCACCAACTCCAGAATGAAAGAAATCAATAAATAAGATTATACTCTGCAACTCATACAATTTTTTACCAGTTGGGGGCACAGCTATACAATTATAGTTTGAGATTTGCTCAACATTTATTATTATTTTTTCAAATTTACTCAAAGGAAACTTTTGGAGGCTCATTTGATGGAGGTAATAAGTAATGCATTAATGTAAAACAGCATGGTTTGTGCTATGAAATGTAATAAGCTATGCAGTGCAATGATCAAATAGTTACCTTTCCATTTTTCACTTAGTGATAGATAAATGATTGATGAGAGAAAATTCATTCATTTTATGAAACTCAAGAAAACAATATAAACCAAGAATTGTTCATGAAAAATTCTATACATGCTCCATTCTTTTTTTAACAATTATTTTTCATCTCACTGATATAAAAAAATAAACTTTGCATATGCAGGTTTTTCACATGTAGGCTTTACTAATGTAGGCTTTTATGTTTATGAAAAGCATAAACACTAGAAATTTCTAATATCTCATAGAAAATGTTATCCTTATCCATTAACCAATGTGTTCTTTAATAAGAGCATTAAAGTATTAATTTCCAATGTTATAGACTAGTATATTTCCTTCATCCAAAAAATTATTTCTGAGCACTATTATTTGCCAGGCAGGTCCTTGAGATTCATCAGTGTGTCAACAGCTCAGGCAACTAAATTCTAGAAAGAGACAATAGAAAAAAGAAACAAAAATACTTAACAAATAATTAAATCATACAATTCATTAAATTGTCTGAACAAGAAATCCAGAGCATGAAAATAAGGTTCACTACACACAGACTGGTGGTTGGTTGGTGAAAGAAGTTGTGGTATTATAATAAACAACAAAAACTCAATAAGTACTGAGATCTGAACAAATATTTGAAAGACATATGAAAGTACTTAAACAAATATAAGAGAAACTGCACTCCAGATTAAGGAGAGGATCAGAGGAAAATTCTAAATAGGGATTCTGGAAAATTTGATCAAGGAACAGCAAGATGACCAGTGTGAAGAGTAAAGTTAATGGAGGGAGGGTCAGGGAGTGATAGAAGAGTTCAGAGAGTGAAGGC
The DNA here is from genome assembly GCF_000299155.1 of Elephantulus edwardii. Taxonomy (NCBI): domain Eukaryota; kingdom Metazoa; phylum Chordata; class Mammalia; order Macroscelidea; family Macroscelididae; genus Elephantulus; species Elephantulus edwardii. The sequence continues at coordinate 3,376,991 of NW_006399768.1, read as the reverse complement.
ACATATGCAGGTCATTTCAAGGACTTTTACTGTGAGTGGAAGGGGTAGTCATTGCATGGCTTAGTGTGGAACAATGACTTGATCTGATTTGCATCCCAAATGGTCAATCTGCATGGACTCTAAGAGGACAATGATAAAAGAGGTTATTATCAACTTAAGTTCAGAAGAGAAGAGTAGAAACATCAGATTAGAATCCATTAGCACGTGCAAATCAGTAAGAAGGGGAAATAATATTTGGAAATACAAGAAAAAGGATCAAAACTTGAGTCATGACGCACTTTAACATGAAGAAGAGTTGAAGAGGAGGCGGTAATCTAAGAGGCCAAGAAAAAGCTACTGACAAGGGGGGAAAATGTAGAATGTGGTATTCTGAAAACTCATTGAAGAAAGTGGAGAAAAGCAGAGAGGGCCAGAGGAATGCTATCTATGTTTCATTGTTTATGCAAAGGAATTTGACTGTGTGGGTCACAACAAAATACAGCTAACCTAGTGAAGAATGGAAATCCCAGAACACTTGGTTGTGCTTATGAGAAACCTGTACTAGGACCAGGAAGCAGTTTTCAGAAGAAAGAAAGGGAAGATTGTATGGGTCAAGATCAGGAAAGAAGTGCATCGGGGATGTGTCCTGTCTCCATACCTTTTCAAACTACATGCAGAATAGATCATTCAGGAAACTGGACTGTATGAGGAGGAATGTGTCATCAGAATTGGAAGAAGACTCATCAACAACCTGTGCTACACAGACAGTAAGTCCTTACTTGCTGAAACTAAGGAGAACCTGATACATTTGCTGCAGAAGGTCAAAGACTATAGTGTTCAACATGGACTGAAGCTCAGTATCAAGAAAATAAGTATTCTCACAAATAGGCCAATTGGTAGAATCATGGTAGATGGAGAAGAGATTGAGATTGTTAATAATTTCCACAATCAACACTCTTGGAAACCGCAGTCAGAGTATCAAAAGATGAATTGCATTAAGAAAATCTGCAGTTAGTGACATCTCCAGAGTGCTTAAGAGCAACAGTGTCAGTTGAGAGACTAAGATGTACCTAATATAGGTCTTGATCTTGGCAATTACTTATTATGTATCAGAGAGCTGGAAAATGGCCAAAGACAATGTTGTTTGTTGTTGTTTAATGCTGTCGAGTCGTAGACGACTCATAGCGACCCTATGAACGAACAGCCTGAACACTGTTCGTACATAGAGTTTCTGGAGGCAAGCCATTTTGGAAGTAGATGCCGCTCCTGCTTCCAGGCTTGATTTAGTCAGGAAGCTCCAGCCAACACTGTCCACCATGGGTGCCCATTACCACGACTGGCACATCACTGTCACAGGCTCCAGCATCACAGCAACCACGAGTTACCTCTGTACAGCAACACACAGACCAGTGCTATACCACCTAAAAGTATGTTTGACAGGAAGACAATTTGAACCTGCCTTTGGGCTTAAGGCCGCCTCCTGGTTCAAAACCTAGGCCCAGGCTGGGTAGCCTCACTCCAGGGACTGAGCAAACCTGCACGTCAAACACATTCCCAGAAAAGCAGTCCACTCCAAAAGCTTGCCACGATTCCTGCACTCCCACCACCACGCTCCTGTCTTCTGGCAAGGAGAAGAATTAATAATAGCTTGCAGATGTAGTGCTAGTCAAGAGTATTGAACATATCATGGACTATTAAGAGAACAAATAGGTTTGTCCCGGAGAGGGTGAAAATAAGCTGTTCTTTGGAGGCAAGGATGTTGAGGCTTTGTTTCATATACTTCAGGCACATTGCCAAGGGGATAAGTCCTTGGAGAAGGAAATCATGCTTGGAAGGGTGAAGGGACAGTGCAGGAGAAGATGACCTTGACTGAGATGGATTGACACAGTAACTGGAGTAAGAAGGGTAGATATGTCAGAGACACTGAGATTGGTTCTGGATAGAGCAGGGTTCAGAGCTACTGTGCATAGGATCACTATGAGTCGTATGTGATTCAACAACATAAAACAAGAACATGATGTAGAAAACAAAGGTGTTCACTGCAGTCCTGAAATCATGTGGTTCAAATCCACCAGTTACTCCGCTGGAGAAGGAGGGACAATCTCCTCCTATGCCAGTGGGATCAGATTCGATGGTACAGAAAACAACAACAACAATTAAACAAATGATTTAAAAACACACAAAAAAAGAAAACAAAGGTTCTTACCATGGGGCAACAGATACCATCATTATATATTGAGAAAGGATGAAACTGCCAATCATTTCATCTTACTTGAATACACAATCAACACCCTTGGTTCCAGGGTAAGTCTGCTGTCATGGCCATCTTCAAAATACTGAAGAAAAATAATGCTAGTTTGAAGACTAAGATATGTCTCCGTCAGGCCACGATCTTTTTAATTGTTTACTGTGCATTTGAGAGCCGGACAATGAATACGGTTAACATAAGAAGAATTTATGCCCTTGAGTTGCTTATCACATTATAAGTCATGTTGCATGATAACACTGAATATACTATGGATTGCCAAAGAACAAATAGATATTGTTTTTGAAAATGTGTAGTCACACTGCTCCTTGGAAGTAAGGATGGCAAAGCTTGATCTCTTGTATCCAGACATGTTGCCAGAAGAAGTTAGTCCATGGAAAGGGATATCATGCTTGGAAAGGTGGAGGATCAGTGAAAAAGGAAGACCCCTCAGAAAAAGAGAGTGACACACTGACTGCAGCAATGCTCTCAAGAGTATTAGAGACGGTGAGGGTGGCACAGGAAAGGACAGGATTCAAGTCTGTTGTTCGTAGGATGGGTAGGAGTCATACTCAACTCTATGGCACCTAACAACAACAACAGTGATCAACATTCAATTACATAAAACTTTTCTAAAAGTGCTTTGTCACCTTAGGGCTTTAATGTAAATTAAGTGCATATGATATTGATTATTAGGTTCTGAAGTCAAAGGATTAGTGTGAACTTAGATTGTTTAACCTTCTCATGCCTCAATATTTCATGGGTAAAATGAAAACAGTTTCCATTCCATAGAACTAACATGAGAATACAATTTGAAAATTGAATAAAACATTTAGATACACCAATACTCTATTTGGTCCTATCCTTCTTCTCTGTATCTTCATATCATCAAGTTGGAACCATCCCACAGAAGCCCCTCCGAGTCTGTTCTGAAAAGTTATAAATCACATCAGGGTCATTGTTCGTCTATTTCTCAAAGAGCTGCTGTTGGATTCAAACCATCAAAGAGGCACTACCTCTGTGTTAGCAGTGTAACTCCCTAAAAAGTCAAACATCTTTTACAAGCAAAAATCATTATCATTAACATTTTAAAATTTGGAAAAAAATACAGGGAAAGAAAAATAGTTTAGATATGTAAGTCTTCTGCTGTGACTAGAGAGAGTAATGTGCATATCATCACATGTTAAGAAAAAAAATTCTGTCCTAAAAAGGAGCATCAAGAAAGAATAATAGCGAAAAAGAATTTTATACACATAGAGGAGAATCTAAAATACTTAAAGAGAAAAATATTACAAAATTGAAGAGCACTGGATTTTGAGTGGCATCAATAAACTATATATACAATGAAGCAAAGAAAATGTTACTTAATAGTTAACCAAACAGATTAACTATTAAGGACTTAATCTCTATGGGAGGAAGAAAGGTTAGCTTTAAATAATTTAACACTAGTATTTCACAGCACAAAGAATTTAAAATTAGAATTTAAACTGTAATAAAATGCTCACATTTTAAGAAAGGAAAAAGGTCTGACAGGATTCTGGTTAAGGTGCAACCTGAGTGGAGGAGTGGGCCCAGGTAGCCACCTACTCGGAAGTGAGTTCATGTCAGGAATTTGGTGTTAGGGAAAAGGGGAAGTGGTTGGATAGGTGGTGTTGAAAGTTGTGACAATTCTTATTAACAACAGTTTCTGAAGTATCTAAGTATTTTAGGAACCAAAGTTTCCACACTGAATCTTACTGTGAATATTACAGGAGGCTGTGAAGTCTATTTTGATGCATAGACACACCCATGAGAAGAAGAGAACTAGCATAAACAGCTTTCTAGACTAACTACCATCTGAAGGAGCAGAGTTCTTTCCCCCCATAGGACAATTAGTGGATTTGAGTCCTCAAAGCTGTCAAGGTTGAATCACAGGATTAGCAACTACAAAGGTCATCATTGTGCCACTTTTTATTATTAATTCAAAACCACACTGACATCTAGTAGATTTTAAATTTGTGAAATATGCAAAGCTGCAAAATAGAGCTAGTGTTTTAAATAACCTTGTTGTTGTTATATGTCATCAGGTCTGAACTCTGTCCTATCTTGTGTCATCCTTCCTTATCATCTCTGACATACTTGGACCCATTGCTGCAATCACCGAGTCAGTCTGTCTCTTTAACGTTCCTTATCTTTTGCTGACCTCCACCTTTCCAACCATGATGTCACTTTCTAAGGAATAACTCCCTCTAACAACATGCCAATAGATCTGAATCAGGCCTTTTCCTGTTTCGGCCTCACAATCTCTGTCATGTTAGAGCCCACTGTGACAGTCCTTTTACCATTCCATTTCTTAGATGATCTTCTTTCACCCAGCCTCTATATTGTCCAGTGTGTTGTTTTTCTGTAAAATTGGTTCATCCTGAAAATGTGCCCAAAGTGAGATGAAGCTTCATTATCCTTCTATCTGAGGAACACTGTGGTTGCACTTCCTTCAGATTTGCCTGTTCTTTTGGAAGTCTGTGGTATATTGAGTACTCTTAGCCAATACTAAAATTTCAGATGCACAGGAAACAAGTAAAAATATTAAGGCTTAGCTAAGGTGCACTTTAGTTTTTGTTGTGTTTTTTTTCTTTCTCTTTTGTTTTTAAGCTTAGTTTTATTGTGATCTGAATGAAAGTTTACAAAACATTGGTTATTCATTTATTCATATGCATGTTGTTATATACCATTAATTATAATACAATGTCCAATCATCTATTACTGTGTATTTCACTTCACTCATACATCCATTTTGGTCCTTTTTTTCCTCTTCTGTCTTTGTAATGACCGTCTTCATTCTTCCTGGATGATACATTTGACATCCTCCCACAACTCAGTAGGTCTTCGCTCATTAGTGTTCAAGTCCTCAAACCTGTTCTTGAGATGGTTCTGAAATTCAGGTGGGATGAACTCAAAGTCATATTTTGCTTCCCGTGGATTCGGTTTCATTTTCCTCAGCTTCAGCTTGAACTTGCATATAAGTAGTTGGTGAGCACTCTAGTTTTTAAACTAATATTGTGGCTCTTTAGAATTTGGGATTGGTCCCTTATAGCAGATTTTCCCAAAGCAATGACTGTAAGAGATCTATATTTGTTCCCATCCCAAAGAAGGGTGACCCAACAGAATTTGGAAGCTATAGAATAATCTAATTAATTTCACATGCAAGCAAAATTCTACTGAAGATTATCCAAAAAATGACATCAGCAGAGAACTGCCAGAAGTCCAGGCTGGGTGTAGAAGGGGTCATGGTACTAGGGATATTGTAGCTAGTGTTAGATGTATCTTGGCTGAAAGCAGGGAATACCAGAGGAATGAATGTCTGTCTGTGTTTCATTGACTATGCAAAGGTATTTGACTGTGTGGATCATAACAAACTGTGGCTGATCCTCAGAAGAATGGGAATCCCAGAACACTTGATCGTGCTAATGAGAAACCTCTACTGGGACCAAGAAGCAGTTGTCAGAACATAGCAAGGAAACACTGCATGGTTCAAAATCGGGAAGGGCGTGTGCCAGGGATGTGTCCTGTCTTCATACCTTTTCAACCTGTATGCAGAACAGATTATCCCGGAGGCTGGGCTCTATGAGGAGAAGTATGGCGTCAGTATTGGTGGAAGATCTACCAACAATCTGCTATATGCAGATGACACAACACTGCTTGCCAAAACCGAGGAGGACCTGAGGAACTTGCTGCAGAGGGTCAAGGACTGCAGCCTCCAACATGGTTTGAGGCTCAATGTCAAGAAGACAAAGACACTGAGCCAATTGGCAGCATCAGGATAGATGCTGAAGAGATAGACATTTTTCACAGCTTTAGTTTGCCTGGCTCCACAGTCAACACTCTCAGCACCAGCAGCCAGGAAATTAAAGGATGTATATGCGTCTGCTGTTAGGGACCTCTCCAAAGTACTGAAGAGCAATGGTGTCTCTCTGGTACAGGCCATGGTCTTTGCTATCACTTGTTACGCATCAGAGAGTTGGACAATGACTAAGGAGGATAGAAGGAGAATTGATGCCTTTGAGTTGTGGTGCTGGAGATGAGTATTGAGGGTACCATGGACTGATAGGAAAACAAACAGATTCATCCTGGAGAGGGTTAAACTGGGCAGCTCCTTGCAGGCAAGGATTCTGAGGCTCTGTCTAACAAACTTTGGGCATGTTGTAAGGAGGAACTGGTCCTTGGAGAGGAACATCATGCTTGGGAGGGTGGAGGGACAGCGCAGGAGGGGAAGGCCCTCTATGAAGCGGATTGATTCAGTGACTGGGGCAATTGGGATGGGTGTATCAGAGATGGTGCGATTGGCATAGGACAGATGGGAGTTTAGGGCTGTTGTACATAGGGTCACTATGAGTCGCAAGTGACTCGATGGCACATAACAACAACAACAATGCATCTTTTAATTTTTTTTTTACTGCTTCTACAAATGATGTTGATTATGAATCTGAATAAAGTGAAATCTATCACAAATTCCAAATTCTATATTTTCTCCACCCAACATGATGTTTGTTGCCTGTTGCCCTAGTGGTGAGGGATTTTGTTTTATTGATATTGAGATAATTGAATTTTGTAATCTTTGGTATGTGTGTCAAGTCTTTTTCACTTTGGGCAAGCAAGTTTTGTCATTTGCATACACAGGTTATTGATGAGTCTTTCTCTACATTCTTTTCCATGTAGTCCAGCTTCTCAAACAGTTTGCTCTAAAAGCAAATTTAATAGATGTGGAAAAAAGATCCAGCCAGCCATTATTCATATCTTTCCTGATTTAAAACTATGCAGTGTTCCCTTGTTCTGTTAGGACAACTGCTTATTGGTCTATATTTAGGTTTTACATGAGCCCAATTACATGTTGTAGGATTCCCACTCCTCTTCATGTTAGTCATAAAGTGTTATGGTCTACACACTCCAATGTGTTTGCGTAATAAATAAAATACAAATAAACCTCTTTCTAGTATTTTCTGCTTTCAGCTAAGATATCTGACATTAGCAATGATATCCCTCATCCTCATACCATGGCCTCTTTTGAATTGCTCGAATACCAGCTGAGGCACTTCAGAAATCAAATGTAACCTTTGATATACAAACCAGTCTCTGCCAACAAATATGGAAGACAGCTGGGACAACTGGTTGGAAGACATTTTTACTTGTTCCCATTCCCAAGAAGTGTGATATACAGACTGTGGAAATTATTAACTATCTAATTATTATCATTGATATCACATGCAAGAAAGATTCCACTGAAGATTATCCAAAAACGACTGGAACAGCTTGTCAATAGAGAACTGCCTGAAGTGCAGGCTGGGTTTAGAAGATGTCGTGATGCTACAGATACTATACCAAATGTCAGATGGATCTAAGCTGAAAGTAGAGAGTACCAGAGGAATGTCTATGTTTCATTGACTTTGCAAAGACATTTGACTGTGTAGATCACAACAAACTGTAGCTAACTCTGAGAAGAATGGAATCCCAGAACACTTGATTTTGCTTATGTGAAACTTATACTTGGACAAGGTGGCAGTCATCAGAACAGAGCAAGGAAACATTGTATGGTTCAAAATTGGGAAGGGTGTACACCAAGGATGTGTCCTATCTCCATATCTTTTCAATCTATATTCAAAACTGATTATCTGGGAGGATAGGATCTATGAGGAGATATGTGGCATCAGTATTGGAGGTACACTTATCAACAATCTGCTCTATGCAGGTGACACAACCCTGCTTGCTGAAACTGAGGAAGACCCTTGCCGCAGAAGGTCAGGGACTGCAGTCTTGAATATGGATTGAGGTTCATCATGGAAACAAAGATTCTCACCACTGGTCTGTTTGATAGTATCATGATAGATGGTAAAGAGATTGAGATTGTTAATAACTTCAGTTTACTTGGCTTTACAATCAACCCTCTTGGTACCAGCAGCCAGGAAATTAAAGATGAAGTACTTTGGGGAAGTCCACGGTTAGAGACCTCACCAAAGTACTGAAGAGCAACAATGTCAGGTCTGGGGACTAAGGTGCACTGATATAGATCACGGTCTTTGCAATTACTTGTTATTCATTAGAGAGCTGGACAATGACTAGGGATGATAGAATGAGAATTGATGCCTTTGAGTTCTCGTGATACTGGAGAAGAGTATTGAATATACCATGGACTGTCAGGAGAACAAAGAAGTTCATCTGGGAGAGGGTAAAGCCAGGATGCACTGTGGAGGCAATTTTTCTGAAGCTTCAATTAACATACTTTGGGCATGCTGCAAGGCAGAATCAGTCCTTGAAGTGGGATGTCATGTTTGGTAGCGTGGAGGGACAGTTCAGGAAAGGAAGACCCTTGATGAGATGGATTTATTCAGTGACTGGGTTAATGGGAATAGGGATGGTGAAAACAATAAGATTGTCACAGGATAGAGCAGGGTTTAGGGCTGTTGTAGAGAGAGATGCTTTGAGTTACAGGTAACTCAATGGCACATAACAATAACAACATAATTAATATCAAATGTATATAAATATTTCTGATTATTATTAAAAAAATTAACTGGAATAGTGCATTGATAGAGAACTGCCAGAAATTCAAACTAGATTCAGAGGAGGACTCTGGCATGAAAGTTATCATTGGTGATAGAATGTCTAAGGTAGATAGAAAAAATAAAAATATACATGTAGGTGGAGAGCAGGACTTCTTTTTATATAGATTCATTTGACAAGATACTTCTTGTTGCTGTTTTGTTATGTGCCATTGAGTCGCCTGTGACTCATAGCAACCCTATGTACAATAACCCTGAGGCCTGGTTTATCCTGAGCCAGTCTCACTGACTCCGACACGCCAACCCAAATTACCCTAGTTACTATCAATCCATCTCATCTGAGGTCTTCCTCTCCTGAACTGTGTCCCTCCACCCTTCCAAGCATACATCAGTCCCTCCTGGCTACATGCCCAAAGTATGTGAGACAGAGCTTCAAAATCCTAGCCTCCAAGGAGAAACTTGGTTTCACCCTCTCCAAAACAGACTTATTTTTTTTCTTGCCAGTCCATGGTATGTTCAAGACTCTTCTCCAGCATGACCACTCAGAGGCACTGATTCTTCTTCTGTCACCCTTAGTCATTATCCATCTCTCTGATGCATAACAAGTAATTGTGAAACCATGGCTTTGATCGGGTGCACCTTGGTTAGTCTCTAGATTGACATTGTTGCTTCTCAGTACTCTGGAGAGGTCACTGATAGCATATTTTCTAAGTCCAATTCATCTTTCGATTTCTTGTTTGTTGGTGCCAAGAGTGTTTGTGGAACCGAGCAAGTTATTAAGTATATAGTAATTAGTTCCTCTTTAAATAAATGATACTACTTAAGAGTGAGCACTGAGGAGCAACAATTTCGTTGAATACTACATAAAATGAAAGAGTCTAGAGAACATTATGTTAAGTGAACTCAATCTCATAAGGACAAATACTGCAAATGCATAAGGTCATTATCTCAAAAATAAAAGGATAACTAGTAGGATGTGTACAAATATAAAAAAGGAGAAGGGGATAGAATAAGAGAAAGGGTGGAAAACATTAAGATAACAGAGTTTAGTGGTCAGATTTGGGGGAGGGGGAAGGAATAGGGAAGATTCAATGAAGCCTTGAAATGATAGAGTGATAATAAGTATAGATTAATAGTAATTTATCATATGAGATAAAAAATTATTGTTTGAAAAAATAATGTAAATAAGGGATGATATGGAGCACAATGTATATTAATGAAACAGAATTTAAATGGACTTTTGTATGAAAACTAATAAAGAAAGAAGGGTGAGCTCTAGAGACTGAATGTTTTACGTGTAGATATTGCTAAAATTCCATTGCCTCTTTTTGGTTATCTGAAGTAGAGACAATAATACATTCTCTTTCTCAAAGGGCTATCAGGAGGATTGAATTATACATTCTCATAGTGCACTTAACATATTACCTGGCACATCATAAATGTTTAACGAATGTTAGCTATTTTTTAATTATAAAACAGGCACAAAGTAGCTTAAATGAAGCCAAGAAAACCACCTTTGTGCTTAATTAAACTTATTAACTAGTAGAAATAACTGCTTTTTTTAAAAAAATGTGATGTTTTAAATTTATTCAAATCAAAGCAGTGGTAATGGCTTTGGGGTTTATATAACGTGAGGGTAAATAATTATAAAACTGGTAGATTTTAGGCTACAGTCAAACTGAATCTACTCCTATACAGAAAAATTTTTCTAAAGCTACTTATATGACTATATGAACTAATACATAACAATCACAGCACTTAATAGATTAAAAACCAAAATCCATTTTTGCCAAGCTGATTCTGATTTTTAGAATCTTATAGAAGAGACCAGAGCTGCCCATAGGATTCACAAAGTTCTAACCTTTACAGATGCAGGCTATAACATTTTTCTTACTTGGAATGACTAGTGGGTTCAAAATATTGATATTTTAGTTAACAGTTGTGTGCTTTAACCCTGCTCCACTGAGTTTCCTCTCAGCTTTTGTAGTGCTCATTTTTCTTCCTTCTATCTTTACAAGTCATCTTCTTGTTTATTTCAATAAATTGCTTTTAGTGATCCGCTGAATAGGTTAATGGGCATATTTAGTGAGTCAGAGCAATTCATTTGATTTCTGAATATCCTCCCAAACAATAATATACAGAACAAGTTAATTCAATTGAATTTAATTAAAATGACGTTTAACATCTCTAAGGAACACTAGTATACTTTGATCCCAAGTAAAATGCTCAGCACACCTTGATGGGAAAAAGAAGAGAAATGATAGATGAACAGTTTAAAGTACTAATTAAAGACTAATGGAATTTTAAAAGAAAATTAAACTAAAAACTCATTGTCATTGAGTCAGTCCAGCTCATAGCTGACCTTCCATTGGGTTTATGAACCTGTAAATTGCACAGAAGATTACTCATTTTTCTCCTTTGAACTAGTGGGATGTTTCAACTGCCAGAGAGGTATGGCTACTGGGAGAGTGGTGCAATTCTCTATGGACTAGAACACCAGAGCTCCTTTTAAATAAAGTTATTGTTGTTATTGTTAAGTACCCTTGAGTCAGAACCATCTCATTCCTGAGTCTCCGATGTTTTCCAGGCCTTTAAATTACATAAAGTAATTGTTCATCTGTCTTCCATGGAGCAGGTAGTAGATTTGAAGTGTCTGCTTTTGGTTGACAGTGAAACTCTTATCCACTAGGCCACCAAATATAAAGGTCAAGAATTTTCTTAAAGATTGTGTGTTCATTCCTAATCCTTGTGTTCAATGTAATTTATATGAACAATATTCTGTGCCTTATTGAAAGATGCCTCATTACAATCACAAGAAAAGACATTTCAGAAGAAAACAGGAAGTAAGGGAAGTAAAAAAAGAAAAGACCATTTCTGAGGTGTTCACTTTTCCTAGAATAAAATAATTCTGCACAAATTAGCAGTTATTCTAAAATTAATGCAATTTACATTATTTTTTCTGAATGACAGTTCTAAGTAAACTACTTCACAGTTGTGATGAGGTTTTTTTACTTTATGTTATTCATTGTCTTTTATCAATATCTTTATGAGGTTGATCTTTATTTCTTTGTGTCTTTAGGAGTTTGAAATATTTCATATAATCTTAGAACTGTATCTTAATATTGTATGTGATATATAACATGTTTAATGCATATTTAACGTTATAACAGTACAATGTGCTAAAGAAACTGATAGTGGTAATCGTGATGTGTTGTAAGGTGAATAAATTACAATTAGAAACTACCTGTGATCAAATAAGTTTTAAAATTCAGCTATCACATTGCTTGTATACTATTTCAAATAAGAAATCTAGGTTCATTGGAATTTTAATCATCTCAAAAAAAATGCTATTAAGATGTTGTTGTTGCTGTTATGTGCCATCAAGTCACCTGAAACTCATAATGACCCTATGGACAATACTTCTGAAGCCTGCCCTGTCCTGAGCCAGTCTCATTGACTCAGATATACCTACTCTTATTGCCCTAGTTACTGTATCAATCCATCTCATCCAGGGTCATACTCTCCTGTGCTGTTGTTTCACTCTTTCAAGCATAATGTCCTTCTCCAAGGATGGGTCCCTCCTGCCTACAAGCCCAAAGTATGTGAGGTGAAGCTTCAAAATCCTAGCCTTCAAGGAGAAACTTGGTTTCAGTCTCTCCAAAGTAGACTTATTTGTTTTCTTGGTGGTCCACGGTACATTCAAAACTCTTCTCTAGCACCACAATTCAAAGTCATCAACTCTTCTATCATCCGTAATTATTATCCAGCTCTCTGAGGCATAGTCAGTAATTGTGAGTAACATGGGCTAGATCATGCACACCTTAGTCTCTAGACTGATATTGTTGCTTCTCAGTATCTTGGAAAGGTTCTTGACAGTAGATTTACCTAATGCAATTCACCTTTTGATTTCCTGACTGCTGATGCCAAGAATGTTGATTGTGGAGCTGAGCAAGCTATAACTGTTAACAACCTCAATCTCGTCTCCATTCTTAATGGTGCTGCCAACTGGCCTAGTGGTGAGAGCCTTTGTCTTCTTGATATTGAGCTTCAGTCCACATTGAATACTACAGTCCTAGACCTTCGGCAGTAAACACTTCAGGTCCTCTTCAGTTTCAGCAAGCAAGGTTATGTCATCTGCATAACTTAGGTTGTTGATGAATCTTCCTTCAATCCTGATGTCACATTCCTCCTCTTAAAAAACAGAACATAGAAACATTGTATGGTTCAAAATCAGGAAGGGGGTGCATCTTGGATGTGTCCTGTCTCCATACTCCATGTATGTCTCCATACCTTTTCAATCTATATACAGAACAGATCATGCGAGAGCCTAGACTTTATGAGTAGGAATGTGGCTATTAGGATATAATTATTTTAATGTTCACTTACTTAGAACTAATACTGAGCTTTTTGTGAGATTATACTGGGCAATAAAATAATCAGTAAGAGAAAAGTGAAAATTCCACTATTTTTCAAGAAGTTGTTAATGATGTTTTAGTTTTATGATTAAAACTTATTGTGTTGCAAATATAGTCACTGATATTAATTTTCATTATAAAGGTAATTCTAGACAGGGATTTACTCTGTAACAGTAATTTTAGAAATATGAATAATTTATATATCTATAAAACCAAATAATTAACCAACCTCCTATTGTCCAGTTGATGTTACCAAATTTCTGACACTTTATAAGTATAAAGTAGAAACCGCCTATCTTTTTTTTTCATGGAGCAGCTGGTAAATTCAAATCACTTACCTTTGGATGAACAATGGAACACAGCATGCTATCTCAAGCTCTTGTTGTATTGATACATTTCATTTTAAGTAGTCATTTATACAATTATTTCTGTAGTGCACATGTCCCCTAATTGGAAGGAGAACTCTGCAAATTTAGGAGCCACACTGTTTTGTAATCCCTGTAATCTGGCACAGAACAATATCATCATTTTATTGGAAATGTAAAGAACTGATGAAATAGGAACATATATTTACAAAGCCAATTCATGTTCTGTTTTTACTCAATTATATTTCACTCTTTCTCATGTTATTGACATACATGATGTCTTCAGCAATGGACTCTTGTGTGTTAGAGATGATGAGGAATGGCACATAACAAGATCAGGTTCAGGTCACCAGTTCATAGTATTGCTATTATTAGTCATACTTTACAAAATCTAACAACAACCACAACAAAGGCAAATATCTGTATGCTGTTGTCGTTGTGATGTGCTGTTGAGCCATTTGTGACTCATAGCGACCCTATGTACAACAGCCCTAAACCCTGCTCTATCCTGTGCCAATCGCATTGCCTCTGACACACCCATCCCGATTACCCCGTCACTGAATCAATCAACCTCATAGAGGGTCTTCCCCTCCTGCACTCTCCCTCTACTCTACCCAGCATGATGTCCCTCTCTAAAGACCTGTCCCTCCTTACAACATGTTCAAAGTATGTCAGACGAAGCCCCAGAATCCTTGCCTCCAAGGAGTAGCCTGGTTTAATCCTCTCTACGATGAATCTGTTTTCTTGGCAGTGCATGGTACATTCAATACTCTTCTCCAGCACCACAGCTCAAAAGCGTCAATTCTCCTTCTATCCTCCCTAGTCATTGTCCAACTCTGTGATGCATAACAAGTGATTGCAAAAATCATGGCCTGTATCAGGCGCACCTTAGTCTCCAGAGAGACAACATTGCTCTTGAGTACTTTAGAGAGGTCCCTAACAGCAGACTTTCCCATCGCAATACGGTTTTTGATTTCCTGGCTACTGGTGCCAAGAGTATTGACTGTGGAGCCAAGCAAACTGAAGCTGTGAACAATCTCAATCTCTTCGCCATCCATCCTGATGCTACCGATTGGTCCAGTGGTGAGAATTTTTGTCTTCCTGACATTCAGCCTCAGTCCATATTGAAGGCTGCAGTCCTTGACCCTCTGCAGCAAGTGCATGAGGTCTTCCTCAGTTTCAGTAAGAAGGGTTGGGTCATCTGCATAACACAGATTGTTGACAGATAGTCCACAAATCCTAACACCACGCTTCTCCTCATAGAGCCCAGCCTCTCGGATAATCAGCTCTGCATACAGGTTGAAAAGGTATGGAGACAGGATGCATCCCTTACGTACACCCTTCCCAATTTTGAACCATGCAGTTTTGCACTGCTCTGTTCTGACGACTGCCTCTTGGTCCAAGTATAGGTTTCGCATTAGCACGATTAAATGTTCTGGGATTCCCATTCTTCTCAGAGTCAGCCACAGTTTGTTATGATCCACACAGTCAAATGCATTTGCATAATCAATGAAACACAGATAGATATTCTTCTGGTATTCTCTACTTTCAGCTAAGATCCACCTAATTTCAGCTACAATATCCCTAGTTCCACTACCCCTTCTAAACCCAGCCTGGACTTCTGGCAGTTCTCTGCTGATGTGCTGTTCCAGTCCTTTTGGATAATTTTCAGTAGAATCTTGCTTGCATGTGATATCAATGATATTGTTCTGTAGTTTCCACACTCAGTTGGGTCGCCCTTCTTTGGGATGGGAACAAATATAGACCTCTTCCAGTCAGTTGGCCAAGTGGTTGTTCTCCAGATTTCTTGGCACAGCTTGGTGAGCACATCCACGACAGCATCTGTTAGCTGAAATATGTCAATTGGTATACCATCTATTCCGGGGGCCTTATTTTTTGCTATTTCCTTCAAAGCAGCTTGAACTTCTGCCTTCATCACCCTAGGCTCTGGCTCAAATGTTACTTCATTAAATTCTTCTGTATCTGCCAATTCCTTTTGGTACAATGACTCAGTATATTTCTTCCATCTTCTTTTGATACCTCCTGGATCATTTATCATTCTGCCTAAAGCATCTGTATGTTAGATAAACAAATCTAGGAATTGGACTACATGAAGAGGAAGGTGGCCTCAAGAGTGGAGGAAGACTTATCAACAATTTGTACTATGCAGATGATAGAACCTTGCTTCAAAGATGTGAGAGAAAAAAACCCCCATGAAGCACTTATTGAAGTAGATAAAGGACTCCAGCCTTCGTTAAGGACTGCAGCTCAATATCAGGACAACAAAATATCCTACCACTGGGGAAGTAAACAACGTCAACATAGTTACATCCACAATCAACATCCAGAGTAGCAGCAGTCAAGAAATCAAAATCATTTTCTTGGGAAGTTATGCTCTCAAGGGCCTCCTTCAAGCGCAAAAGAACTAGAATGGCAAGTTAAAGACTGAGGTTTGGTGCTCCTGACCCAAATCAAGTTTTCAATTGTTTTGCATCTGAAAGTTGAATTTGGTAGATGAAAAAATATGGTGAAACTTCATCTCAACTCTGGATATGTTGTCAGGAAGGGCTAAGTCTTCGAAAAATACATCCCTTTTTGAAAAGTAGAATGTTCGTGAAAAAGTGGAAGATCCTTAAGCAGATTGATAGGCACAGTTATTGCAACTATTGGTTTGCAAAGGCCTGTGATCTTAGGGACGGCTCAGGATAGAGCGGGGCTATTTATAATATAAGTGCTCTGTTGTTGTTTATAAGGTTACTATGTATTGTGTGGAGTTCAACAACATCTAAAAACAATAACAATAACTATAACAAGGACAAATAATTCTGCCAAATACTTTATAACATATGATTACTAGTCATCTTTCATCTTTTACTTGGGGTTCTTTTTTGTAGCTTTCCCTCACCCTAGGTGTGATGATTGATTGATTATTTTTTTAGTAAAGTTTGATGACATCTTGAGGGAAAAGTTTTTATTGTTATTTCCATTTTATTTCATTTTTCAGTTTCCACTCGGGAAACAACAGAAAATATATTTTTCACTTACTTTTTCCATTTTAAACAATAACCACATTTACAATCCTTTTACACTTTTGTGCTTCTTGAAATAGCTCTCATTATTTATGTTCCTTCATAATGAACACAAATGGATAGAAAACCAAACTAACTGCAACTAAGCCAAGCATTAGATGTCTGTCTTCATATGATCTAAGAGGTGCTATGGAGTCTGTGGTAAGAGCTGGGGCTTTGAAACAGGTAGAAATTCTCACTCCTTACAAAACAAAACTCATTTTCCTTCCCAAACTTTTTTTAAGTTATTCTTGTTTAAGCTGCTGTCCTTGAATGAATACACTCATGCTAAATTTATGTCCTCAGAAAACCTACCCAGATAGCACAGTCCACAGGAATTGCTGGGCTAACCCAACAGTGGTTCTTCTCTAGCACTTTGAACCCACCAGCAGCTCCACAGGAGATAGATGAGCTATCTCTCTCCCACAATTTACAGCCTCTTAAAAATCCTCTTACAGCATGACTTACAGCAGCAGCTGTAAATCAACTCCTACATAGGTTTTTAGTATTTGATCTCTTTTCCTCCTCATAAAAGATATATCATTCCAATTCATTCTGTTGACTTATTTTTCTTTAATACCTGTTTTTCAAGTATTGTGTAAATTTTTAGTGACACGCTATTGAAAAAGTAGACAGCATTGTGCAAATGACACAACCTTGCTTGCAGAAAGTGAAGAAAATTTGGAGCACTTGCTGAAAATGATCAGACACCATAACATAGATCACATTTCGTCATCAGGAAACAAAAATCCTCACCACTGGATATTGTGCTAGATGGCAAAAGTACTGAAGTTGTCAGTGATTTCATTTCTTGGATCAATACCTCCTGTAGTAGCAGTCAAAACTAAAAAAATGTGTTGCAATGAATTTGAAGAATAAAGTTCTTCTGATCCAAGTCATGATACTTTGAATTGTTTCCTGAAAGTTGGAAAATGAATATGGAAGACCAAAGAAAAATTGATGTCTTTGAATTGTGGTTTCAGAAAAGAGCATTGGATATAACATGGATTGCCAAAAGAATAAACACATCTGTCTTGGAGAAAATGAAATCAGCGTGCTACTTAGAGGCAAGGACAGTGAAAACTTCATCTTACATACTTTGGTCATGTTATCAGGATAAAAAGACACTGGGCTGGAACGAGAAAAGATAGAGGGTCCCTGGAAGAGAGGATGACCTTCCAGGTGATTGACTGACACGTTCACTGTGATAAAAGCCTAAAATATGACAATATGTTTAGAATGCTACAGGAAAGGGAAATAACATCACCTTTTGTTAATATAGTAATTATATGTTGTAGCTGATTTGATGATACTTAACATCAACAGCTCTTCAAGCTGCTTTCAAGAAATTTGGGGTGGTGGGTGTGGGGAAAGCCCCAGGAATTGATGGAGCACCAATGGAAATATTTCAACAAACAGATGCAGCCCTGGATGTGCTTACCAGGTTATGCCAACTAATGTGGAGACAGCCACCTGGCCAACTGACTGGAAGAAATTCATACTTATTTCCATTCCAAAAGAAGATTCTCCAGCAGAGTACAGAAATAATCAAACAAAATCACTAATATCACACATAAGCAAAATCCTACTGAAGACTATCCAACACAAGTACATCAACAGAGAACTACTCAGAAATACTAGCAAGATTTAGAAGAGGTCATGGCACCGGGGAAATAATTGTCAATGTTAGATGGATCTTAGCTGAAAGCATGGAATATTAGAGAAATGTCTATCTATGTTTCATTGACTATGCAAGACCATTTGACTGTGTGGATAACAACAAATTGTAGCTAAACTTGAGAAGAATAGCAATCCTAGAACCCTTGATTGTGCTCATGCTAAATCTATACTTAGACAAGGAAGCAGTCATCAGAAGAGAGCAAGGCAACACTGTGGGGTTCAAAATCAGGAAAAGAGTGCCTCAGGGATGCAATCTGTTTCCATACCTTTAAAATCTGTCTATGGTAGAGATCATTAAGGAAACTGGACTTTATGAAGAGGAATGTGGTATCAGGATTGGAGGAAGACTCATCAACAACTTGCACTATACAGATATACTTCTTTGTTTGCTGAAACTGAAGTAAGAGCTGAAGAATTTGCTGCAAAATGTCAAGGACTTCAGTCTTCAATATGGGTTGAAGGTCAACACCAAAGAAACAATGATTCTCTCCACTGAGCCAATTTGCAGCACCATGATAGTTGGAGAAGAGATTGAGATAATTAACAATTCCATTTTTCTTGGTTTCACAATCCACACTCAGCATCAGTAGTCAGGAAACCAAAAGACAAATTGTATTCAGGAAAATTTGCTGTCAGAGATCTGTCTGGAGTGCTGAAGAGCAATGGTGTCAGTCTAGAGACTAAGGTGTTTCCTATCCAGGCTGTGGTCTTTGCAATTTCTTACTGTGCATCAAAGAGCTGGATAATGACCAACAATAGCAGAAGAAGAATTGATGCTTTTGAGTAGTAGTGCTGGAGAAGACTATTGAATAGACTGCTAAGAGAACAAACAAGTTTATCCTAGAGAGGCAGAAACAAGGTTGCTCCTTGAAGGCAAGAATTTTAAAGCTGTGGCTCACATATTTTGGGCATGTTACCAGGAGGGACCACTCTTTGGAGAATGACATCATGCTTGGAAGAGTGAAGGGACAATATAGGAGAAGACTGTATGAGATGGATTGAGCCAGGAACTTGGGTAAGTGTGTTGAACACATTGAGATCGGCTCAGGATAGGGCAAGGTTCAGAGCTATCATTCATAGGGTCACTATGAGTTCCAAGCAATTTGATGGCACATAACAATAACAAAATCAACATCAATATGGAAAAATAAAGTCTAATATTCATGGAGTTTATAATGGAAAGCCTATGCGTTACAGTAAAAAAATATATGATCTTTTAAAAAAACAGCTGTACTTATGAACTTGTAATGGTAACATCTAGTACACTGTGGTTAAGGAGAAAAACTTTATTGGAAGTGACATTGCAATGTGATTTTTTCTTTGCTTTCCCTGATAATTTGATATGTCAAATGCAATAATGGTTACCCATAGCAGACAGTGTTTGGTGGAGCTTCCCAATTAAAATAAGTTTGGAAGCAGGAGTGGCATATACTTCCGAAATAGCTTGCCTTCAGAAACACTATGAATGTGGAGAAAAAAATGAAAGTTATACAAATGTCCAGTTCTTTCATTCATAGGGTGACTATGAGTCAACTATGGTTTGACAACACTTAACAACAACAACAATAGCAATAATTTGATAAAGCCTAGGACTTTTAGGTTTCCTTAGTTGTATTATAGAGAATCAAGAAGTATTTACAGTGGACAAAAGCTGATTCCAAATGGGAGCTTAAAAACGAAAATATTTGTACTGGGCTTGACCAGATACTTCACTTCATGTAAGGTAAACCTTGCACATCTTTAATTTTATTTTTAAAATAATAATTATTTCTTTTAGCTCAGTTCATTGCTGTTGAGTTAAAATAGCATCAGCAGATTCTATGGCTGTAAATTATATGGGAGGAGATTGCCCTACTTTCTTTGAAATTGTTGCTGATGAATTCAAGCCACCAGAAAGTTGTGGCCTTTGATTTTATAGCGTAACTCTCTACAAACTGCAGTACCAGAACTCTCTTGAGTTATTGATTAAGCAATAAAGTAATTACTTCCCTTGTTGTGTTGTTGTTAAGAACTGCCAAGTTATAGACGATGCATAGTGACCCTATGAATGAAAGACCTGAACACTTATATAACTTTCATCCTTTCTCAAGATTCATAGGGTTTCCAGAGGCAAGCTATTTTCAGAAGTGGATGCCACTCCTGCTCCCAAGCCTGTTTTAATCAGGGAGCTCCACCACTGTCCACCACAGGTAATCATTATCACATTTGAAAGAAAAATATCTTTTCATGTATTATCTCCAGTGAGACGGCATCACTATTCTGATTTGACTTAGTGTAAGATTTTCTTGGAACAACAGTGGGATTTGAGGGAGATCTGAATGGAAAAAAGGTCACAATACTATGTGTCCTGGCTAATCTGAATATTGAGGTTGAGACAAAGCATGATTCTGAAATTTCTTGTTTCCAGAATTTGGCACGGCAGTGTGTCAGGATACTGTAAGAGCAAGTCTATAAAACAATGGTTACCATTAGTTCTGACGAATCAGCTCCACAAATAGCAGAATTCTCCTCGGTGGGCTTGAGATACAGGGGTGGGAGAAGTATTCAGATTTAGAGAAAGGACTTGGTAAGACTCCAGTAGCATAGAAATACTTTTTCAAAACACTCAGCGTACTGTGGAATGACATTCCAACTAACAGTTTTGGAAAAGGGATCAATTTGAGAAACAAGAAGTATAAAATATCTAGAGTACTTATTGTCTTGATTTTGTGGGATTTAGGATTTAATAGAGATCTTCTCCATTTAATAGAAATCATGTTGATGATATATTTTCTAAATCAGTTTTAGTAGTAAACTTGAATAAGATTAAGGATATTATGAAGTTTATCAAATAAAAGAAGAAACAAGATGCTATCATTTTCCTGTCTCTAGTTTAAAATTATGTCTCTTTCTCCTTTTTATTGTTTTATTCTCCGTAGCCTCTGTTTCTATATGGAATTTATCTCAGTGGTTCTGGAGTACAATTTTATACTTAATTTTTTCCTGTCATGGCCTTATAAATGCCGATTTAAAAAAGCTTGTTGATTTTAAGTCATAGCAGCTACATTCAGGAAGTTCTCAGGAAATGTTTCTTAGTGTAGGTGACTCTTTCTTTTTTTTTATTTCACCATGCCACAAAATTTATTTTATCTTTCTATTTTGTGTTGTTAGGTGTTGACAAGTCAAGTATAGTCCATAGTGACGCTATGAACAACAGAGCTGAACTCTGTCCTATCTTATGCCATCCTCATTATCTCTGATACACATGAGTCCATTGCTGCAGTCACTGTACTTTTCTGGTTAAGACCCTTCCTCTCTTTTACAGAGGACAGAGAGTGGGGTGGAGCTCCCCAATTAAAACAAGCTTGGAAGGAGGAGTGGCATACACTTCCATAATAGCTTGCCTCCAGAAACCCTATGAACTTGGAGAGAGGATGAAAGGCATCCAAGTGTCGAAGACGCTCATTCATAGGGTCTCTATGAGTCGCCTGTGACTCGATGGCACTTAACAACAACAACAACATACCTTTCTAAGCATGATGCCTCTCCCTAAGGAATATCCTCTCCTATTAACATGCCCAACGTATGTGAGACAGAGCTTTGTCATCTTTGCCTCAAGGAACACTCTAGTTGTCCTTCCTCCAAAATATGTATTTGTTCTTTTAGTAGTCCATGAGATAATCAGTACTCCTCTCAACATCACAGCTCAAAAATATCAATTCTGATTCTGTCATCCTTCACTATCCAGCTCTCAGATGCATAGCAAGCGAATCAAGTACATCTTAATCCTCAAACTGACACCATTGTTCCTCAATAATATGGAGAGGTCCTTGACTGCAGACTTTTCTGGGGCAATACATCTCCTGAACTAATGACTGCTGGTACAAAAGGAAAAAAATGAGTTTTATCAACTATGCAAAGGCATTTGACTGTGTGGAATACAACAAATTGGGAATTCTAGAACACTTAATTGTGTTCGTGCAAAACCTAGCAAAACCTATACCTAGACCAAGTGGTTGTTGTATAAACAGAGCAAGGGAGCACTATATGTTTTAAATTAAGAAAGGTATGTGTCAGGGATAGATCCTCTCTCCATATTTATTCAATCTGTATACTGAGCAAATTATTTGAGAAGCTGGATTCTATGAAGAAGAATGTGGCCTCAGGATCAGAGGAAAACTTATTAATAAACTACATTATGCAGTTGACAATACCTTGCTCGCTGAAAGTGAGGAGAGCTTGAAAGTGCTAACTGCATAGGATCAAAGACTGCAGCCTTCACAATGGATTGCAGTAATGTCAATATAACAATTCACCACTGGACAAATAGGCAACACTATTTGATAGACGGAAAAAAGATTGAAATTTACATGACTTCATCTTACTTGGATCCACAATCAATGCCTTTTGTACCAGCAGGTGACTCTTTTGATAGTATTCTTTCTATATTTCTTTCCAACAGAAAATGTGGTTGGACTGGTCTGATTTCTTTTACATATGGGCCATATTATTAAGGGATGGAACTAGCACTATATGTTACATGTCTTGTTTTTGTTTATTGTTCTATTCTAAGGATGCTATTGCAGACTGCTTGATTGTGAGGAAATAAAGAAAGAAAAAATATTAATTAATTCAGGATCTTTGTCAGCAAAATAAATAAAAGAATAATATATATTTAGTCTTTAAGTCATAGTGTAACTGTCTAAAATTTTCTTCTTCTGTGCTGAAAACTTTTCCTATTTTAATAATGACTCTTAGTAATGCCCAGAGGCAGAATTCCAAAATTTCAAAAGGCAAAAAAGTGGTCAAGTAAGGAAAGAGAGAAGTAAGTAAATTGTAAATATTCCTTGTTAATCAGAGTTGTACATGTATCTACTTTGTTCTTCATTAAAACAACTCCTGGGTTGTCATTTAAAACTCATTTAATTAGCAGTAACATAAATCAGCTTTAAACTCAAATGGCTTCAAAAAAGAGTCAGATGCAGATTGAGGGTTAAAATAATCAACATTTCCAAGCACAGAACTTCTTTAATGAAAAGTCAGGTTTTATTTTGCATACTCTTTTACATTCCCTAAGTTCTTTCTAGAGTAATTTTATGTTCTCCAACTAAAAACATGTCTTCATTAGGGAGATTAGCATTCAGAGGATGCAGTGATTTGATAGTACTAATGGCCTCATAGCTCACATCCTAACATCACATAATCATGTGATTTCTCAGAAAAAACCTAGCTGTCCAAGCCTGTCTTAACATTTCTTTTTTTTTCTGTAGAAATGCTGAATTTATTATTGAAGACAATGTATGATAAATTTGCATATACACTTAGAGAAGATATTTAGACTAATACCTCAAAAATTATTACACATCAATAACTACATTATATGTACTACAAAGCATTTCATCCATATAGCATATTTAAAGAAACCTAGTCATTACAGTGAAGACATAATTTCAGTTGTTTAAAGAAATATGTTCACCCAATTATTTTCAGAACTCATATGAACAGCTCTTTTTTTTTCTTTTTGAGTAACTTAAATACGAAATAATTTTATTATGCTGGTAGAAGGCATCTAGTCAAAGATTCTCTTAAGTATACAGGGCATCAGCATTTTTAAAATTTTATAAATAGCTAGGGCTACATTGATTTAATTTAATTTGCTTTGAAGTAAAAAGTTGACTGATAGGTGACCCTTTAGGGGCTTTCAGAGGCTGTAACACAGGAGAAGATTGTCCATTTTCTCCATGGGAGCAGCAGATTTGAATTGCTGGAGAGGCATGATGTTTGGGTTATAGTATAACTCTTCATCATCTATACTTTCTGAGCTCTCTCTTTGGCTTAGATTTCAGCATTTGAGTTTCAGAGATGCTTGGTAATTTTACCATTACGACATAACTTGTTAAAAGGTAGAAATGAGAGTTGGATGCAAATGTCTAATTACTCTAGTATTTTTTCCCTTTTGCTATTGATGGTTCTTTTTCATGTTAATATTTAAATTTTGCATTATGTATGTGTGTGTGCATGCACACATGCATGTGTGTATGTTCTTGTACATGAACATCTGATTATTAACTGAAAGATTAACAGTTTAACTCTACCATCTAGTCAACAACAAAAAATGGTGGAAAATCTCTTCCCGTAAAGGTTTACAGTGTTGAAAACCAAGCGGAAAGTTGCCATGCTTTAGAACTTGATTAACTGAAAGGTAGTGAATTTGATTTGGTTTTGTGGTGATATTTCTACCTCTACTTCTACCTGTTTCTATCTATATCATCTCTATCTCTACGCATATATACATTGTTGTTATGTGTCATCAAGAGCTATAGTTTCATTACAACTTTATGAACAATAGCTCTGTGCTTTTCCCTATACTGAACCTACCTCACTGTTTTTGACACACTTGACCCCACTGTCACAGATACTGTGTCAATACATCTAATTCAGGGTCCTCCTTTCCTGCACTGACACTCTACACTTCCCAGCAGGGTATGCTTCTCCAGGGACTGGTCCTTCTTCAGCAACATACCAAGACAATTTAGACTACAGGACAGACCTGTTTATTCTCTTGGCAGTACATGGTATGTCCAATACTCTTCTCCAGCACCACAACTCAAAGGCTCGTATTCTTCTTCTTTCATCCTCAGTCCTTGTTCTATGCAGAGCAAGCAATTGAGAAGGCAATGGTCTGCATCAGGTGAACCTCAATGTCTAAACTGACATCATTGTTCTTTATCACTCTGAATCAGTCCATAAGAGCATCTCTCCCTAAAGCAACCGATCTTTTTATTTCCTTATTGCTGATACCAAGAGTGTTGACAGTAGTTCCAAGCAAGATAAAATTGCTAGCAAGCTTGGTGCTAAGAATCTTTGTTTTGTTTTGGGTTTTTTGTTTTGTTTTATTTGGTTTTATGTTGAGATGCAATCTATATTCAAGACTACAGTCCTTGGCTTTCTGCAGCAAATGCTTCATGTCTTCCTTAGTTTCAATAAACAAGGTTGTGATAGCTGAGTAATGCAAGCTGTTGATGCATCTTTCACCAATTCTAAAGCCACACTCTTCTTCATAAAACTCCACCTCCTGAATTATTTGTTTCACATATAGATTGAATAGAGAAAAGAAACATTCCTGACACACTCCAACAATAGTGTTTCTTTTCTTTGTTTTGAGCAAAGCTTCCTGGTCTAATAGGTACAGACGTCACATGAGCACAATCAAGTGTTCTGCAACTCTCAGTCTTCTCAATGTTGTGAACTAGGTAATCAAATATCTTTGCATAGTCAATAAACCATAAATAGATATCCTTCTGGTATTCTCTGAACATATATATATATATATATATATAAATATATAATCATGTACCACCATCTAATCAAAACTGAGTCATAGCTGACTCTCAGAAGGTTTTCAGAAACAGTAAATCACATCCAGAAGAAAGCTCATCTTTCTCTTATATGCTTTGCCCTATTTAACTATGTTTATAAATGCATATTTCTTAATGATATGATGTTTTTAAAAATATTTTTATTGACTTTCATATAATAATTCCTTCATGCTTAATTCATATACATTGCGTTTTATATAATCTTTCAGTTACATTGTGTATCATACAATCATTCATATAGCTTCTATTTTACATTTTTTAAAATTAATTTGTTTACAAAATTTATGTACAGTGTACTTCACACTACTATTCATTCATATTGTGTTTCAAGCAATCTTTCTCATACATTATGTTTTATAAAATCAACCACCATTGGACCTGCCCACCCTTACCCTATCTTTTCATCATAATCCTTCCCATTTGCATCCCCCTCCCCTCCTCCATCCACCAAACTGTGTAGTCCTGTTTTTAAAAAATACTTTGTAACTTGGAAGAAGCTGGAGAGCATTATGCTGAGAGAACTAGCACAGTCTCATAAGGACAAATATTGCATAAGTCCATTATTTTTAAAATAGAAGGATAACTAGTAAAACAGGTACAGGACCTCAAGGAGGGGGAGTAGGGGAGGAGTGAGGATAGGTAGCAGTGAAACTACAATGATATGTTTTTAAATATTCTCTTCCTCTTCAGACCACAAATACACTCACACACATCCAAGCTAGGGTCTGCTTTATTTTAGCTGTAATAACATTGAATTATAATTTTTTGTGCGAAAATATACAATTATACAAGCAAATCATACATTTATGATTTATGTTTATAGATTCAGTTCTGGGTTAATCTGAATCCAAAAGGTTTGTTCTCACATGATTTAAATTGGCTGCTGAAGATGTTTTTCAAAATATATATATAATCACCTTTATATTATACACGTGAGCATACATTACATCTTATGTATATGGAATGGCACATGATATACATTATACTATTATATCATATTCTTCTATAGAAGCTCAGCTTCCTCTGACAGAAGTCCATCTCATAACTGTATGCCATTGAGTTACTTGCAACTCCTAGGAACCTTACAGACAACAGCTTGAACCCTGCTCTGTCCTAAACCAGCTCACTGACTCTGACACAATCCCATCGCCCCAGTTATAGTGTCAATCCGTCACATCAGGGATCCTCCTCTTTGCACTGTCCCTCCACCCTTCCAAGCATAGTGTCCTTCTCCGAGTACTGGTCCCTCCAGGCCATGTGCCTAAAGTATGTGAGACAGAGCTTCAAAATCTTTCCTTCATGAAAAAACTTGGTTTCACCATCACTTGACCAGAACTATTTGTTTTCCTGGCTGTCTATAATATGTTTGATGCTCTAGCACCACAATGCAAAGGCCTTGATTCTTCTGTCCTCAACCTGTATCTCAATCATGATCCTATTCCTGGAGCTGACCCCTACCATTTTCTGTCAGTCTCTAGAATCTCTGCCGCAGGTCCATTATTTATAGAATGTTCTATTCATTCAGATATCTCAAAATCTTGGTTATGAAGTCAAAACAAATCTTTATGGCCACATACGAAGTCAGGAAATATTAGAAAAATTTAGTACATGAACATTACTTTCAATTTCTTGAAATCTCTAGACAAGGAATTCTTTATGGTGCTGAAGAACAAAGAAGTCACTTTGAAGTCTAAAGTAAACCTGGTTCAAGTGATAGTATTTTCAATTCTACACATATGAGAGTTGTTGTTATGTGCTGTCAAGTCGCTTTTGACTCATAACGACCCTGACTATAACAGCCCTAAACCCTGTTCTATTCCGAGCCAATCTTATAGTCAATGACACATCTAACCCCATTAATAAATCCATCTCATCAAGAGTCTTCCTCTCCTGTGCTGTCAGGCAATGAATAAAGTAGATTGAAGAAGAATTCGTGCCTTTGAGTTATAGAGAAGAACGTGGAATACACGTTACACTGCCAAAAGAACAAATAAGTCTATCATTGAAGAAGTTAAGCTATAGTGCTCTAAAACCCCAAAGATGTTGAAACTTCATCTTATATATTACAAAGAGGGACTAGTCCCTGACTGAAATAACATTCTGGAAAAGGTCATTGTATTCTTTGTTAAGTGCCATCAAGTAAACAATAACTCATAGCAAGCCTATGAACAATAGTTCTGAACTTTGCCCGATCCCTTACCCCTTACCCTACATGTACTTTTGCATGATCCCTAAAATGCTACAGCCCATTGTTAACATTCACTGTGTCAATACACCTTGTTGAGAGCCTTCCTCTCTTTCTCTGACCCTCCACCTTTCTCAGCATGACTTTTTTTTCCCAAATGTGGCCTCTCCTCACAACATGCTCAAAGTATGTGAGATCAAGTGTCATTATCCATGTCTCTAATGAATTCCTTGGCTATACTTCCTCTAAGATAAAGTTGTTTGTTCTCTTGTGAAAAGTGTAAAACTGCCAAAGATATGGGTTGATAAAGCGATTGCAACAATTGACTTAAACACAGCAGAGATTGTGAGCCTGGTACAAGATAGGACAGGGTTGCATATAGATTGTATGTAGGGCATGGATGAGGTGGAAATCATTTGACAGCACCTCATAGAAAAAAAAAACAATTAAAAATACAATTTGAACTTTTTAAAGGCCACCAACTTGTCATGAGATAAATAAAATGTTCTGCTTTCCAAAAATATTGACATATTTATTTAACATTAGCACTGGTAATAAAATACTGCTTTACATGAAGTGTTGGCTCTGACCCACATTAAGCAGTGTGTAACTTCTCTGGTCTTTATCAAGAAAAATCTATGACATTACTTAGAACAAGACATTCTGAACTCAAGGCAGCAGGATGTATAGGATCATTTTCACTGAACTCTTGACACTACCCATAAATGCATTAGTATCTTCAATTTACTTCATAAAACTATCATTTACATTTATATGATACTTTTAGAAGCTACTTATTATAATAAATGAGCTCCTTTCCTAATAAGTTTAAGCCAGGTGAGCCCATAATGCATTTACATACCTATTGCCCTTTCACCTCTTCTTTAGCTATGGAAGAATGTAAAATTTTGACCTACAACATATGCCTGATACAGTGGCTACTTAAGAAGCTGAATTAGGCCTATAAATACCTATATCTTCTTTTAAATTGCTTGGCCACACAGCCCAAAACAGCGATGCTTGTTTCAGTTCAGTCTTTAGAGGGCAGGATGTAAGTGGAAGATTAATATTTAAAGCAGTAAGTCTCTGGGTGTCAAAGTGGGGGCACAGCAGGGAGTTAGGGGAGAAAGAACATTTAAATGAAATAGTGCCTTAAATGTGGCCTCTGTTGGAACATCTTTCCCTGCTCCTAGAACCACTTACGTACTCCCTCTGTCCTATAGCTTCATTTCCATACCACTATTCACAGCACATTTAGGATTCTATTGTCATAACCTATGCACATAGCTTTATCTTTCTGTGAAACTACAAATCCTCAAGTTTAAGACTACATTCTGTCTATGCTCTGTTTCAAGGATCTGGTGTGTAGGGAGCAATATATAGTACATACTCATGTGTGGAATGAGTGAATTGAAAAACACCACTTTAAACAAGATGATAGAGTTGAGAAAAATATTAACAAGTGAATTCAAAATATCATCTATGAGCCAATAATAGAAATCATAAGCTCATAACATATATATGTATGTTCTTAATATGCTTCTTCAAAACAACAGGTTTCGTCAAGGAGAGAAAGGGCTGTTTCCTCAGGTGTAGTAATTATACTTGTGTCAAGGACATAGGAGGATTGTTGCTATCACAGATGCTCTACGTTGCACAAAGAGCAAGACTATGCAATCTTCAATACTTTTTTGTTTTTATGACAATTTTAAAGCAATTCTGATCATTCTCCTGATTCAAATGCCCAATGAAGCTTCACAATTTTATGATAAAGTTACTATGTCTCTTGCTTCATATCTTACTAGCCACTCTTCTCACTTAATACTTTCTTTTGAACCAGTGATGGCATTTTCTCAAATAAAGTCAGGTTTCATACCAACAAAATGCACATATGCAGCTAAATATAGGTGGAATTCGGCCCCAACTAGGGTAATTAGTTTCATGTAGGTATATCCTACCATAATTGGGTCAGTTCAGATACCCCTGTTTAAAATATCCCTTCCTTGAATGTGATTAATATTCTAAATGCATTTTTCCAGATTATTAAAAAGAAGGATAAACTGAAATTACTAGAGAGTATACAGCTCATTCAGAGAGTTTATCTTTTACCCAAACTTTTTATTTTCTAAGCATGATATCCTTAGTTCGTTGTTTTTGATTGTCGTCGAGACGAGCATGACTCATAGCAATCTTATGAACAAAAGAGCTGAAGCTTTTCCATAGCTATCATCATTTCTTATTTTAGGGAACAGTTAGACAGATAAAAACTCAAATCTCTGTGACCTTTATCACAATATGTGTTGCATATATTAATTTTACATCTATTTAAAAATGAAGCAATTACTTCTTTGGGACTGGAAAAGGTGAGGCTATATATATTATAGTCATTGACTGATGCTGTGTGAATCAAAACAAATGATACAAAACTTTGCAAAGAATTGCAAATACAGAACACCTAATTGTCTTCCTTAAGATGGGCAGTCTCCTCATATGGCATTTATAGGAGGTTTAACTATGAGTTGTTCTGTACTCTTCAAGAATGAGTTGAATTTAGAGAGCTTACACATTGACTCAAACTTGTCTTTTGAACAGAATAAATGAATATTGTAATCTCAAATCAGGAAAAAATATGCATTCTGTGTGTTTCCTTTCCCTGTTGTTGTTGTTGTTGTATACCGTAGAGTCAGAACTGTACCACAGCTGACCCTCTGGCACGTTTTCAGAGGCAGTTAATTATGCAGGAGGAAATTGCCCATCCTTCCACAGGGCAGCTGATGACCTCAAACTGTGTGCCTTCAAGATTGCAGCACTGCTTCTTGCCACTAGGCCACAAGAGCTCTCTACTGTATTGAAAAAATATGTATTCAGAGAAAGTAACCCAATACAACCAACAATCTGAATAAATATATGGCATTAAGATTGGAAGAAGACTACTTAACAGGTTTTGATATCCAGTTAACTTAATCTTGTTGAAAGGGAAGAGGACTTAAAGTACTTATTGATGAAGATGAAAGTTACAAGTCAACATCAGGAAACAACAATGCTCACAACTGGTCAATAGGCAATATTATAACAAATGGAGAAAAGACTGAATTTGTCAACAATTTCATTTCACATGGATCCACAATCTAAATACATGGTGTTAGCAATTTAAGAAATCCAGTAACACAGTATGATGGGTGAAACTATTGTAAACGATTTTTTGAAAGTGCTAAATAGCAGAGATATCACTTTGAAGAATAAAATGTGGCTGACCTAAGTCAGGAGAGACCAGTCCTTGGATAGGGGCATCATAACATATAAAAAAGCATCTGAGTTAAAACATAAATTCTTTCAATAAAATGAATAGACACAGTGACTGCAACAATAGGAATATGTACAGCAAAGACTATGAGGTTTGTGAAATATTAGGCAAGGTTTAGTTCCAAGTTCATTGGATGAATCACAGTCAATGGCACTTAGGACAAAGAACAATAAACCCTATTGGCATTCTATTAGAGTAAGGATGGTGAGACTTCCTCTCATATATTTGGGGCATATTATCAGGAAGGAGTAGTCTCTGAAGAAGGACAACATGCTTGGGAGATAGGGGTCAAAGTAAGAAGGAAGATCTTCAGTGGATAAACTTACATAGTAGATTTGACAATGGGTTCAAGTGTAGCAATGATTCTAAATGTAGTGGAGGATATAATAATGATTTATTCTGTTTGGGTCTTTATGAATTAGAATCAACCCAAAATAGCATCTTACATTTCTGAAATGCACTTAACACCTGTAATAATGCAGAGTTCCTCAGTGGTAAAAACTGTTGCTGTTGTTGTTATGTGTCATAGAGTCACTTACGACTCATAACGACCTTAAGTACAAGAGCCCCAAATGCCACTCTATTCTGTGCCAACCTCACCAGCTCAAACACACTCATTCCCACAATTCCAATCACAGAATCTATCCATCTCATCGAGGGTCTTCCTCTCTAGTGTCCTCCCTCCACACTCCCAAACATGACGTCCCTCTCCAAGGACCAGTCCCTCCTTGTAACATGCCCAAAGTATGTCAGACAAAGCTTCAGAGTCCTTGACTCCAAGGAGCATTCCGGCTTCACCTTCTCCAAGACAAACCTGTTTGTTCTCCTAGCAGTCCATGGTATATTCAACACTCTTTTCCAGCACCACAGCTCAAAAAACTATTAGGTCCCAATTAATAGTCAAAATGCTGATTGTTAAACACACTCAAAGGCTCCTTGGAAGATAGATTTTTCAAGTGCAAGCAGAAGTGTAACCAGGTGCTCTTTAGAGACAAGAATGGTGAAACTTATCACCTCTAATCTGTTCTTTCCCTCATAAGTTTCAGTATTATATACATAATTTATCCAGTTTTTTCTGTCATAACCCAATCCTGATGTAAGTCCCATTCTGCAACAGTGGCACCATGCAATTTTGTCCCTTTGTGACTGAGATACTTCACTCAGCATAATGTCCTCCAGGGTCACCCATTTTGTATAATATTGCATGAGTATTATGGTTAGCACAAGAATCCAGAATTAAGGTTGAATAGAGAAGTGTACTCAGGGTGGGAGTGTTGGGGGGAAGGGATGGGGGAATTGTATACTAATGAAGAATTTTTTCTTTTTCTTTTTCTTTTTGGAGAGGGGAGCGAACTGGTGGGGAGGGGTGGGCAGGGAGAAAAGTGCGGCAATGAATGAGTGGAAATCCAAAACCTCTGTAAAAGTCTGTTAAAATTAATAAAAATAAAACAAAATTAAAAAAAGAATACCAGGGAAAAAAAGGTGAAACTTCACCTCACATATTCTGAGTATGTCATCAAGAGGAATATATCCTTGGGAAAGGATGTCATGCTGGGAAAGTCAGAAGGTCAGAGAAAGAGAGGATTCACTTTGTGAATCTCAACAACGTGACTAATCACAGTGACTAAAACCTTAGGCTCTTGCATATCAGAAATAGTGAGGATGGTTCAGGATAGGGAAAGGCTCAGATCTGTTGTTTGTAGAGTTGCTAAGAGTCATAGTTGTTTCAAAGACACCTAACAGTATCAACAGCAATTTAATTGTTTGAATTTGCATTTGACTAGTTAATCGTCCCTTCTTTATACATATTTAATCTGTATGATAGTTTTTATAATCTAAATAATTATTTGAGAAGCTGGACTCTATGAAGAAGTGTCATCAAGATTGGACTCACTAATAACCTTCATTATGTGGGTGAAACAACCTTGCTTGCTATCAGGGAAGTACTTGCTGCAGAAGGTTAAACATTATAGCCTCTCAATATCAAGAAAACAAAAATCCTCACCAATGGATCAATTGGCAAAATAATGATGGAGACAAGATTTCAACTGTCAATGACTCCATCTCCATCTTACATGGAACCACCATCAATATACTTGGTACCAGCAGTTGGGAGAGATCAGGAGATGTACTGCACTGGGAAAGTCTGTACTTTGGGACTTCTACAAAGCTGTGAGGGACCTCTCAAGAGTACTGAAGAGCAACTACATCAGGCTGAAGACGAAGGTGTGCCTGATCAGGGCTATAATCTTCTCAATTACATGCTATGCATCAAAGAGTTGGACAGTGACTAGGGATGGTAGAAAGAGAATTGATGCCTTTGAGCTGTGGTGCTGAAGAAGAGTGTTGAATATACCGTGGACTTCTAGGAGAACAAACAGGTTTGTCCTGGCATACTTTGGGCATGTTGCAAGGAGGGACTGGTCCTTGGAGAGGGACATCATGTTTGGCAGAGTGGAGGGGCGGCGAAGGAGAGGAAGACCTTCATTGAGATGGATCGATTCTGTGACTGGAGTGGTGGGAATGAGTGTTTTTCAGATGGCTAGGTAGGGCACACGATGGAACGATATTTAGGGCTCTTGTACATAGGGTCACTATGAGTTGCAAGTGACTCGATGGCACATAACAACAACAACAACAACAAATTACTGAGGAGCAATAAAGTCAGTTTGAGGACTAAGCTGTGCCTGATTAAGGTTGTGGTCTTTTCAGTCACGTGTTATACATGTGAGAGCTGGACAGCAAATAAGGTTGACAAGAGAATTGATGCCCTTGAACTGTGGTATGAAGATTGTTGAATATCCCATGAACTGCCAAGAGAATAAACAGATATGTTTTGGAAAAGGTGCAGCCAGAATGCTCCTTGGAGGGCATGATGTGAAGAGAGGTTATTCCTTGGAGAGGGACATCATGTTTGAAAAGTTGGAGGGACAGTGAAGACCCTCAACCAAGAAGTTTGATGTAGTTGACTGCAGTGATGGGCTTGAGTGTGCCAGGGATTGTGAAGTATAGTACAGAGATTGTGAGGTAGATAGAGCAGGATAGTTTTCAGCTTTATTGTTCATAGGGTCTCTATGAGTTGTTCTCTACTCAACAGCACCTAACAGCAACAGCAAATGTTGTTGGTCTGTTGTAACTGCTGATAATAAGCTTCTCCATTGACTTTTTTCACAGATGTTGCCAATCTGTGTCCTGTGGAATCAAGTGAGATCCTTGTATATAATCACTGTTTATGATTGTTTTTAAAGTTATGCAATGAATAAATCATTGATTGTATAAAATTCTATCATTACAGAGTTGTGTAATGTATATCATTATACAGTTTCATTTCTATTACCAAGATTGTATTTTACTACTATTAATCCTTCTTCATTTCCAACTTTTGTATTCTAGTCATCAATTATTAATAATGGGTCAAGTTGATAGGAATCCCAAAATTCTTTATTCTTGGTGCTAGTGTTTGGTTCATATATTGGAATGATAGCTGCGTTTACAGTTTTTACTTTTATGCGTATGTATGTATAGTGTTCTCTATCATCCCTAGTCGTCCAGCCTTCTGAGGCATAGCAAGTAATTGCAAAGACTATTGCTTAGATCAAGCATAGCTTAGTCTCCAGAATGATGTTGTTGTTCTTTAGTACTCTGCAGTGGTCCCTGATAGCAGACTCTCCCAAAGCAAATTATCTTTTGATTTCTTGGCTGCTAGTACCAAGAGTGTTGATTGTGGAGCCAAGCAAACTAAAGCTGTTAACAATCTCAAGTTCTTCACCATCCATCATGATGCTGCCAATTGGCTCAGTGGTGAGAATGTTTGTTTTATTTCTTGATATTGAGTTTCAATCTATATTGAAGACTGTAGTTCTTGGCCTTCTGCAGCATGTGCTTCAGGTCCTCTTCCATTTCATCAAACATGGCTGTGCATCTGTATAACACAGGTTGCTGCTGAGTCTTCGTCTCTTAAAACATGAAACAATATACAGCGGCATTATAAATGAATAAAGATTGAGCTTGTCAAGGATTTAATTTTACTAGGATCCACAGCCAACACCCTTGAAAATGATAAAAAATAAATCAAATTAATTGACACATGCCATCGGGCAAATCTGCTACAGGGTACCTCTTTATATATTACTATAATATAAAGAATATAGAATATAGGATATAGAAGAATATAATAGAAGATAGAATATAATATAAAGAGGATGAAGGGGTGGATGACCCAAGCCATGGTATATACAATCATTTCAAATGTACATAAGACTCTAATGGCTTAATGGTAAGGGGTTGTGCTGCCAAACCAAAGACAAGCAGTTTAAATGTGCCACCTACTGAATGAGAGATAGATGAACAACCTCATACCATATGATTTATTGCCTGTGAAGAACTTTGTTGCTCATAACAACAAAAATCATATGCATTTAAAAGTTGTACAATGAATAGGAATATTGGATAAGAAGTGATGGCTTTGAATTGCAGCATTGGAAAAAAATATTGACAAAGGAACAAACAAATCCATCATGGATGAAGTTCAGCCAGAGGTCTCCTTCGAAGCAAGGATAGTGAGACTTCATCTAATATACATTGAGCATATTATTAGGAGGGACCAGTGCCTAGAGATAAGCCTCATGCTAATAAAGTAGAAGTTCAACAAAAAGGACAACACCCTCAGTGAGATGAATTGACACAGGGACTGTCACAATGGGTTCAGAGACAGACATGATGTGAGACTAGTCCATAATTTGGCTCTGTTTTCTTTAGTTATGCTTAGATTAGCTATAAGATGGAACTAACTTGCTGACAACTGTCCACAATAACATTGAATTTAATGGTAAGAATAATGTCTACTTTCCCTTTCTACTCCAGTACATGCCAGGTACTTGATAAAGGTTTGCTAATTTAATGAATAAATTAACAGTACTAGCATTTAGATATTCTTTTTCTTAACATAAGAAGCACCTAGCTCATGAATGTTCAATGTACAGATAAATCCTACTTGTTCATTTAGTACAGCTTTGAAAGGATTAGAATTGGTTCTGCCAAGTTTGAGGAAGAGGAACAGGAATGGATCTATATTATCAAAGATGTATACAGTCTTTTGTTGGCCTAGTGGATAGAAAGTGATGCTACCACGCCAAAGGTGGGCGGTATTAATCTGTGGCCCTCGGGGTTTTAATTGTTCTTGGTCAAACATTCTTCTAAGTGGTGTAACACTGGTCTGTTCATTTGCCGTACAGAGGTAATTCATGGTTGCTGTGATGCTGAACACTGTGACACTGATGTGTCAAATGCATTAAGGGTTGGTTACCCATGGTGGACAATGTTTGGTGGAGATCCCCAATTAAAACAAGCTTGGAAGTAGCAGTGGTATCCACTTCCGAAATAGCTTGCCTCGGGAAACTATGAACTTGGAGAAACAATAAAAGTTATATAAATGTTCAGGTCTTTTATTCATAGGGTTGCTCTGAGTTGCCTGCGACTTGACAACACTTCACAACAATAGCTACAGCATACAATCGTTAGGGAAGGCATCTTTATTTTCGATCCAAGTGATACTGTTTTGTCACAAAATTCTTATTAGTCATGTAAATTTTCTCTTACTGTGAAAAGATTGAATCAATCCCTCTTTGCATCAAATTCTTCATCACAATTACCTTCAATCATTGCAGCTACAGTTTTCAAATAATTGAAAAGACTTCAAGCTTTTTCTAGTGAGGCTGAATAATATAGCTTATGCACCAATTCCTTCCAACTGACATACATTTTTTAAAATTATTATTTGTGCATGTGTGTACCATCAAATCAGATCTATCTGACTAATACAGGAGGAGATTGTCCCTCCTTCTCCAGCAGAGCATCTGGTAGAGTCAAACCTCACACCTCTGGGATTTACAGTGTAGATGACCTACAAAGTTTCAAAGACACAGTTGAGAATTGATTTTATTTGTAATCCAGGGACTGTCTGTATATTTTTCATACTTTTATCAGCAAAAATAAATACAATATTTTCTGTATGCTACAGGTACAAAGAAAAAGACTTCTCTATGTCTTCAAATAGCTTCAATTGTCTAGAGAATAAATAAAAATTAGGTGTATTTAGCTATCTGTAAGTATTATCATTTTTTCTGAGTGAAAATACAAAACATTTAAGAAATTGTCTTAACCACTGTTTTAAGAAAATAAATTCCTGATAAGCAAAAGGGTCATGTTGTTATTGTTAAGTGCCATTGAGTTGTAGACGACTCATAGCGACCCTATGAATGAATGACCTCGATGCCTGTATAACTTTTATCTTTTCTCCAGGTTCATAAGTTTTCCAGAGGCAAGCTATTTCAGAAGTGGAGGCCACTCCTGCTTCCAAGCTTGCTTTAATTGGGGAGCTCCATCAAATACTGTCCTCTGTGAGTAACCATTATCGCATTTAACATATCAGTGTCACAGTTTTCAACATCACAGCAGCCATGAGTTACCTCTGTACAGCAAGAAGACAGACTAGTGCTGTATGACCTAAAAGAATGTTTCACCAAAAACAAAGATCGGTGGCCTGAGGGCCGTGGATTAAAGTCACCTACTTTTGGCTTGCTAGCATCATTTTCTGTCCACTAGGCCAACTGATCTTGCTCTATGGGTCTTAGAAGTAAAAAACAAACAAACAAACAAAAAAACCCCCACATTTCCTTTTAATTTTATTTGTGTGTTTCCTACAAAGATGGTTTTATGCAAATTTGTATGTGATGTGTTTTTGTGTTTTTAGGTATGTGTGAATGTATCTGCCTATATGTATATGTTTCCTAAAATAATATTTTACTTATCTGAGTGTTTGGAACGTCAGATGGTTGAATGTGGTGAGCATTAAACCCATCATCAATTTTAGCTCACCGGGATGCTCCAATGAGTTTCTGTAAATATTTAGGGAAGAAGTCTATTTGTCATTCTGCCTTTGAGCAGTTGATGGATTTGAATCAACTTTTCTGTAGTTAGCACATGTAATATGTCATACTAGCACAGGTCCTTATATTCAGAGTTAGAATGTACTATTAATGAAATTAAAGTGTTTTTTATAATCTTAAACCATTTTCTTTATGTATTTTAGTCCTAGACTCACTAAATTTATTTATTAGACAAAATAAAATTGTTTAAAATACTTAAACATAGATACTTAAAAATTGTTTAATGGGTCAGCATTAAGTATAAGCGAGTCAACAAAAATAAACTCCGTTTTCTGCTCTGTTCACTTTTACGGAAAAGAACCAGTTACCAAAAAGGGCAGACTTCTACAGTCTCAAGTGGGACAACAATTTCAATGTGAAAATTGGGACTTCAGTGTGAAAATTGGAACTTCTTTGTTTTGCAAACTTCTCAATCAGATGGTGTTTCACTACTGAATAGAGTAGCTTTCCCCCCCTAAATTGGTAGCCTAACAGCAGACTTAACAGTTAATCCTAAAACTCACTTTCCAGGACATGATAAATAATCTAGTTGTGACCAAGCATGAAGAGTAGAAAGAAGGGTGGTGAAACCCATACTTTGTTGTTAAGTGCCCTTGAGCCGTGGACAACTCATAGCAACAGTAAGAATGAAAGATATAAACAATTGTATAACTTTTGTTTCTTCACATTCATAGAGTTTCTGGAGGCAAGCTATTTCAGAAGTGGATGCCATTCCTGCTTCCAAGCTTGTTTTAATGGAGGAGCTCCACCAAACACAGTCCACCATGGGTAACCATTATCGCATTTGACACATCAGTGTCATTATCACAGCAACCACGAGTTACCTCTGTAGAGCAAATGGACAGACCACTGCTATACCGCTTAGAAAAATGTTTGACCAAAAACAATTAAAATCAGCCTGAGGGCCACAGATTAAAATCACCCACTTTATTTTTTTAAAATTTATTTCGTTATTGTTTGTTCTAGTGTCCCCTAATATGTTCAGGCAATAAGAACCTGAAAATTATTAAAGATTCAATTTGTTGATGTAACTGAATTAAGGAAGATTGAGGTAAGAGTTTTCCATCACTAATTCCTCTAGCTAAATGCACAGTCACGTGACATAGGCATCATATTTGGATTTCCTTTCCCATACATTTCCTATAGCGGTTTGTCTCCCTGGACGTAGAACACATACCACGGCACAAACAGTTTTCAAGGTTTATTACTGTTTCTTCTTAGAGTTATCAAGATTTAAAACCTAAAATATAACTGTGTTGTACAACATGTAATTCTAAAACTGCTGCCAACTGCATGCTATAAAATAGATTTCCCAGTTCCAGAACAACCAGTTTGCAAAAACTCATTTGCACTTCTTCAACTTTCTAGACAGTGTGTCACGGTCACTGTCATGGTCTTACCTTAGGTAATTATTGGTAGTAACAGAGTTGGAAACAAGGGATCTATGAAGCAGCACAATAAATAGAACATTTTTTATACTGGTGTCAACATTTGGGCTGATAAATGGTGTTTTCTTCAGTTTGCCCTCTCAGTGGAAACTAGATCATTTAAGGACTAATACTTGAATGGATCTGAACAGTCATAAACCTAAATAATCAATCATCTAGCATTTCACAAATTATATTCAAGCACTCAGATAAGTGTATTGGTCTTTAAGACCTTAATTTATAGAAAATATATTAATTCTTCATATCTCACTATCCATCACTGTATCTGTTACCACTGTCTTAATTCATCCTCTGTTGTCTCTTGTGCATCAACTACTAGACAAGCCTTCTCACTCGGTTTACCATTCTAAAAGTTGTTTTCCACTCTACCATAAGAACATCTCTAAAATCCATGTTTGAACAGGCCACATCACTGTCTAAAACCACAAAGATTCCATGGTATTTGCTAGATAAAGTCCAGGATCCATAAGCTAGCTCTATGCCGCGTTTTCAACTTCTTTGCTCACCTAATAAATTTAGATTCAGTATGTTATTGTAGGAGAAGTTCAAGCTTCTCATCAGCACTTGAAGTTGTGGTTAGGTATCATAAGTTCAACACAGAACAGCATGCTCCTATGAACAATAGATCTTAATTCTGTTCTATTCTGTACCATCCTCATCATCTCTAACACAATTGAGCTCATTATTCCAGTCACTGTGTCAATCTATCTCACTGGGAATGCTCCCTTTCATGACTCTCAACCTTTGGAAGCATGGTGTCCCCTTCCAAAGAATAGCCTCACCTATAAACATGCCCAAAGTATGAGAATTGAAGTTTCCCCATTTTTGCCTCCAACGAGTACTCTGGCTGCACTTTTCCTAAGACCTATCTTTTTGCAATCCATGGGATATTCAGTACACTTTCAAATACAATTCTAAAGCATCATTTTTTTCTTCTGTCTTTCAGCTCTCAGATACATAACAAGTGATTGAAAAGACTATGACCTGAATCAGGTATACTTTGGGCTTCAAACTGATATCATTGATCTTCAGTATTTTGGAGATGTCCTTAATTGGGACCCAATATAATACATCTGCTGATCTCCTGATTGTTGGTATCACAGACCTTGACTGTTGATTCACGTAGGTTTAAATTATTGAAAATTTCAATCATTCTACATCTATCCTTATGTTGTCTCAGTGATGAGGACCTTTGTTTTCTTGATGTTAGGATGCGATCCATATTGAAGACCACAACTTTGATCTTCTGTAACAATCATTTTAAGTCCTCACTTTCAGCAAGCACGGTTGTGTCATCTGCTTGACACAGGGTGATGAGTCTGCCTCCCATCCTTATGCTACATTCCTCTTCCTAGAGTCCAACCTCATGAATTATTTGCTCAACATACAGACTGAATAGATGTGGAGAAAGGATACAACCCTGGCGCACATCTGTCCAGATTTTAAACCATTCAACATTCCCTTGCGCCCTTTAGATACATGCTTCTCAATCTAGGTATAAATTTTGTATAAGTATCATTAATTGTTCTGAGATTCTCATCCTTCTTATTGTTAGCCATAATTTGTTACGATTCACATAATGAAGGGCCTATGCATTGTTAATAAAACACAAATAGATATCCTTCTGGTATTTTCTGCTTTCATTCAGGATCCATATGATATCAGCAATTATAAACCTATGTAGACAATTTTTTAAGATATTCTTTTTAACCTCATATAAAAGGGGTGTTCTAAGGCTTAGAGCTGAAGAGTAAAAGAAATTTAGTATTGCCAAAGCATCTGAAAATGATTGCAGTGTTAATTGTCCCGTTTTATGTATTTTTAAAATATATTATATCCTTCTAATTTATAATGCTCACCTCCGAAGAGATAAGGGAATTGATACTATATTTATATCCCTACTGATCATGACTTAGTGCTAAAGAAATGTGCCCCCAACTCAAAAGGAGTCAGTTAAATTCTACTAATTGCTCAATGATAGAAAGACTGGCAGTCTTCTATTATGTGATTTTTCTACCCCTTAAAAACTAGTAGCTGGTCAATTATGCATTGATTCTGACTCAACAATATATAACAATAATACTAGTGATTGCAGATACAGAAAGTGTCAAGTAATAAAATTCAGAGATTGAAGGGAGACTGACAACATCACAGTCCTTTTGGCCCACTTTATACTCAAGTGCTGAGGCAATGAATCAAGTGCTGAGGCAATGAATGCAAGGCTTTCTGCTACAAACGGAAAAGATATCTTCAATTTCACACGTGAAAGGATAGAAGGATAATCCTGAAGCCAAATGTCAAATTTATACGAAAACTCAGGTGAAACTATAATTTACGTTTTCAGATAATTTTTCAGTGTCCCAAAACATGGCTAAAAATGCTCTCATGCTAAAATTTAGTTATGCTTTAGTATATGTGTGTGTTTTGTTGTTGTTTGGTGCCATTGAACTGTCTGCAACTCTTAGGGACCTTTTCTGTGTCTGGTTTTCAGAGAATGTAAATTTCACCAGAGGAGATTATCCAGTAATTTGAAAGTTGTTATTCTTGTTGTTGTTGTTATGTACCTTTGAGTTATCTGCGACTCATAGAGACCCTTAGTGAAACAGCTCTAAACCCTGCCCTGTCCTGAGCAAGTCTCATTGTCTCTGACCCACCTATCCTTATTTTCCCAGTTACTGTGCCAGTCCATCTCATCTGGAATCTTCTTCTTCTCCTGTGCTGTCCCTCCAACCTTCCAAGCATGAAGTCCTCCAAAGATTGGTTCCTACTGACGCAAGCCCAAAGTATGTGTGGAGCTTCAAAATCCTAGCCTCCAGGGAGAAACTTGGTTTTACCCTCTCCAAGAAAGACCTGTTTGTTCTCTTGGCTGCGCATGGTATGTTTAAGATTCTTCTCCAGCACCACAACTCCAAGGCATTGATTCTTCTGCTGTCACGTTTAGTCATTGTCCAGTTCTCTGATGCACAGCAAGTAATTATGAAGATCATGGCCTGGATCAGACTCACTTTAGGCTCTAGACTAACATAGTTGTTCTTCAGCACTCTGGAGCAGTGTCTGAAAGTTGATTTTCCTCATGCTCTTTGTCTTTTGATTTTTCTAACTCTGGTGCTAAGAATATTGTTTGTGAGACTGAGCAAAATGAAATTGTTAACTATTTAAATTTCTTCTCCATCTATCATGGTGCTCAACAACAACATCAATCGATAGACAGATGTTGTTGTGTTCCATCCAGTCAGAACTGAACCATAGCTGATCCTGTGGCAGTTAATCATATGGGAGGGGACTGGCCATCCTTCTCTCATGAAGTAACTGGTGAATTTGAACCATGTGCCTACTTGGAGTAGCATGGAGTTGTCAGAACAGAGCAAGAAAACATTGCATGGTTCAAAATCAGGAAAGGTGTATGCCAGGGGTATGAGGGTATCTCCACACCTTTTCAGTCTGTATGCAGAGCAGATCATCTAGGATTCTGAGCTCTAAGAGGAGGACTGTGGCATCAGGATTGGAGGAAGATTCATCAACAACCTGCTTTACTTAGGTGGTACAAATTTGCTTGCCAAAACTGAGTAGGGCCTTGGGTATTTTCTGCAGAAGGTTAAGGACTGCAGCCTTTAAGATGGATTGAAGCTTAATATCAATAAAACAAAAATTCTTACCACTGGGCCAATTGGTAGCTTCATGATAGGTGGTGAAGAGATTGAGACTATTGTCAGCTTCAGCTTAATTTGTTCCACAGTCAACACTCTTGGTACCAACAACCAAGAAATCAAAAGACAAATTGCACTGGGAAAAATTTGTTGTCTTATTCAAGCCACGGTCTTTGCAATTACTTGTTATTCATAAGAAAGCTGGACAATGACTAGAGATGATAAAAGAAGAATTGATGCTTTTTTTAGTTCAATCTGTATTCTGAGTTATATATCTAAGAAGCTGGGCTCTGTGAAGAGGAACATGGAATCAAGATTGAAGGGATACTCATAAAGAACCTTTATTATGCAGATGACACAACCTTGCTTGCTGAAAGTGAGTAGGACTTGAAGCACTTGTTGCAGAAGACCAAAGAATGCAGCCTTCAGTATGGGTATGGATTGCATTTCAAAGTCAAGAAAACAAAGATTCTTACCACTGAACTGATAGACAACCTCATAATAGATGAAGAGGAGATTGAAACTGTCGATAGCTTCATCTTGTTTGGATCCACAATTAAAAGCCTTGGTACCAGCAATCGGAAAATAAGGAGATTCATTATACTGAGAAAATATGTAATTAGGGAACTCTCCAAA
This sequence comes from Elephantulus edwardii, assembly GCF_000299155.1. NCBI lineage: Eukaryota > Metazoa > Chordata > Mammalia > Macroscelidea > Macroscelididae > Elephantulus > Elephantulus edwardii. Next base: position 3,333,181 of record NW_006399768.1, on the reverse strand, counting down.
TTTTTGAAGAGTAATTCTGTCAGTTTGAGGACTAATGTGCATCTGATTCAGTCCATGATCTTTTCAGTTAGTTGCTGTGCATCTGAGAGCTGTACAACTAATAAGGATGACAGAAGAATTCACAACTTTGAGCTATGGTGTTGGAGAAGAGCATTGAATATCCCATTATGGCCAGCAGAACAAACGAATCTTTTTTGGAAAGGATGTAGCCAGACTGCTCTTTGGAGACAAGAAAAATGAGCTTTCACTTCACATACTTTAGGCATGTTGCTAGGAGGGCCTATTCCTTAGAGAAGGCCATGATGCTGGACAGGGTGGAGGGTTGGTGAAGGAAAGGAAGACCCTCAACCAGGTGGATTGACAGTTACTGCTGCCGTGGGCTCTTGTGTGTCAAGAGGTGTGAGGAAAGAACAGGGATCAAATCTTTAGTTCGTAAGGTTGGTATGAGTCATACTCGACTTGATGGCACCTAACAACAACAACAACAAAATTTGGCGTGTTTCAGAGCTATTGTACATAGGGTCACTATGAATTGCAAGCAACTCAGCAACACATAACAACAACAACTCTATGTATCTAGATATGTATGTATGTATGTATGTAT
>NW_006399768.1:3330965-3332347 GCF_000299155.1 Elephantulus edwardii | reverse complement strand
TATTATTTATAATTTTATACTGATTTATTTACAAAGTTTGAATACATTGCTTTTTCACACATCTTTCGCATTTCCTTCATGCCCCATCAAATTGTACAACCCTATGATTAACACCACATTGCACCCTGCCGATCCTCACTCCTCTGCTTCCATCCCCTTACCGTTGGGTTCACAAACTCATTCTATAATAACGGTTTTATGCAATATTTATCTTTGTAATACTGCGTTCACTCAGCATGATGCTCTCTAGCCCCTCCCAAGTTAGGTAGTAATTTACAAAATCATTGCTCATGAATGCTGCATAGTATTCCATTGTGTGAATGTACTGCAATTTCTTTATCCATTCATTTCTGGTTGGATACCTGGACTATTTCCATGCTCTTGTGATGGTAAATAATGCTACTATGAACATCGGTGTACCTCAGTTCTCATTCTCTTTGTGTTATATTCCAAGTAGTGGAACAGCGGGACCATATGGAATTTCTATGTTCAGCTTTTAGAGGAAGTGCCAAACTGCCTTCCAGAGTGGTTGTACCATTTTACAATCCCATCAACAATGTGTAAGATTTATTGTCTCACCACAACCTCTCCAACATTTACTACTTGATATCCTGTTAAACTTTTCCATTTGGGTTGTTCCCTGCTTTGACTATTGTGAGCAATGAACATTGATGTATATATACATACCTGTTTGTATCAGTGAAGAGAACCATTCTCATTTCATTCATTGCATAAAATTAGAACTTACTCATTGTTGATCCTCCATCATCTTTCTGAAGCTATAAATTGTATGGAAGGAGACTGCCCTTTACCCCAAAGAACTGATGGTGTATTCATACTCCAAGAAGGGCTCAGCCTTTGGGTTAATGGCACAAATCTTTATTTTATTTATATGAAATGGGTGACATTTCTGACCAGAGTGCATTGTAAATGATGAGTGAATTTCTTAGTAATTCCTATAAAGAGCTTGTAGAATCTCGTTGATTAATTTTAGGAGCATTGTTTAATGTTGTTGTTGTTATGTGCCATCAAGTCGCTTGCGACTCATAGCGACCCTATTTACAAGGGGCCTAAACCCTGCTCTATCCTGTGCCAATCCCACTTCTCTGATACACCCATCCTGATTGATTACCCCAGTCACTGAGTCAATCCACCTCATAGAGGGCCTTCCTCTTCTGCACTGTCCCTCCACCCTACCAAGCGTGATGTCCCTCTCCAAGGACTGGTCCCTCCTTACAACATGTCCAAAGTATGTTAGATGGAGCCTCAAAAACCTTTTCTCTAAGGAGCTGCCCGGTTTAACCCTTCCAAGGATGAATCTGTTTGTTTTCCTAGCAGTCCGTGGTACCCTCAATACTCTTCTCCAGCACCACAGCTCAAAG
>NW_006399768.1:3327007-3329062 GCF_000299155.1 Elephantulus edwardii | reverse complement strand
TAATGGAATTTTTAAAATTGTGTTTGTATGCATGTGAAAGTTGAACAATGAATAAGGAAGATTAAATAATTATACCTTGGACAGCCAAAATAACCAACAAATACGCCTTAGAGGAAGTGCATCTAGGGTGCTCCTTAGAAATAAAGAAAGTGAATATGTATCTCCCATACTCTAAACACGTCAGAAGTGGTAAATCCTTGGAAAAAGCCTTCATAGTGGGAACAAAGAGGGTCAGGAACAGAGGAAGACCCTCAAAGAAATGAACTTGCACAGTAATAATTATCAAGTGCATGTGATCATAAAGGAGATTGTGAATGTGGTGCAGGAAAAGGCAAGTTTTATTACACTATTCATGTGGTCATTACAAGTGGGAGCAGAGTCAAGGCACCCAACAACAGTAACAGTAAATTTTAAAAATGTTGCCTTGATAGCAAGATTTAATTGTATCTTCATAAACAAAAGGTAAGCTATAATAATTTCATTAGTACACATATGTAGTGGTGTAATTTAGCACCACAGCGATAGTCAATGCTTCTTCTCAAAGATAGTTCATGGATCATGGGGAGCTCTGGTGGCCTAGTGGTAAAATGTTATACTATAATCCCAAAAGGACTTGGTTCAAAACAGCAATCAACAACAAAATATTTCATTAGAATGTTGTTACATTCTATCAAGTCAGAACCAACTCAGAGTTCACCCTCCAGTAGATTTTCAGAAATAGTAAATGACAAGGGAAGAAATGTCCCATCTTTCTCCTTTGAGCAGCTTGTAGATTCAAACCACATTACTTTGAGTTGGTAGTGCAACTCTTTACTACTAAGAATAGTTTCATACTAATGTTAATTGAAGTAACAAAAAATCTAGTTTTAACCCTTCCTTGTTTCATCTTAAAAACTGACGACTTGTGTAAAGATCTTCTTTTTGTGTGCCATCGAGACAGCACCATTCATAGCTGATCCTCCAGGGGAGGATATTCCCTATCTTTCTCCCACAGAACGGCTGGTGGATTCAAACAGCACAGTTTCTCAACAAAAAAGAGAAGGCTCTCAATAAGATGGATTTGACATGGTGACTTCAGTAATGAAATGGAGTATATCAGATGTAGTAAGGATTACATAGGATAGGACAGAATTCAGTTTCATTATTCATAGGGTTTCTCTGAGTTATGATCAACTTGTTGGTACTTAACAACAGCAACAACATACAACCAGACCTTTCTGTACAGGTACTAGAAACTGTAAGACACTCTTGCTTGTTACACACATATAAGTATCTCCTTACATTCATATATTTAATATATACAAGTTAAAAGCAAAAAAAAAATTACCTAATCTTCACTTTCAATTATTGTGAGGATACAAATTAAATATTATTTATTTTTTGAAATTTAAATGGGAAATTTTGATTTTGGAATTTTTACTCTTGACCACATCATCTTTTTAAATCATACTTCAACATGAACACTCTCTTTCGCTGCCATCATTGATAGCTGCATAGCTTTCTCTATCAGACCCATAAGAGAGATTACCTTCTCAACAGCTGAATGCCTATTTCTAAAACCAGCTTCATTAAGGGATAATTTTCATGGTCATCTTGCTTTATTATTTTTCTTCCACTTGTTTCACAGACTCATTTTTCCCCTCAAGCAAATCATATTAAGTTGTAAGAAAATCACATGTCTATCAAGTGATTTTTCACTTAGCTCTTGTCTATTTTAAAAAGATCTAAAGCCATTATGTTCACAGAAAAGTAAATGGTCATATTCATGAAATGCAGGTACAGATTTTTTTTGTAATTATTTAATGATATTTTTATTTCAAAAGTTGACTTCATGTCAAATATTTTTCAATTAACTTACTATAGACTAATAGTAGCACAGAGGTTAAAAAAGTGGTTACTAACCAGGAAGGTTGTCAAGTCTCACTCACTGGCTGATCAGGGGGAGACGAATGAGGCAATCTGATTCTATTTTACTTTTCCAAGAGGGTAATGTCTGGTGGGGGGGAGCCTTGGGAGGGGACAAATCTACAACAATGAATGAATGGAAATCCAAAG
>NW_006399768.1:3317742-3326366 GCF_000299155.1 Elephantulus edwardii | reverse complement strand
AAAAATTTAAAAAATAAAAATAATTTCCAAGCAAAAAAAAATATTTACAGTGTAGAAACTACTATGGGGCAGTTCTACACTGTTCTATGAGGAGGTCACTAAAGGTAGATATCAACTCTCTCTAGGCTCTTGATCTTATGTTAAGTAGTGGTTAAGATTGTTGTTATGTATTATTTTCAAACTTTTATATGTGTGGATGTGTTTCTTACATTTTTGTGTTTGACTGACTAACACAAAATGAAACAAAACAAAACCTGTCTCCTTTTGTGTATGTCATAGCATTCCTGACCAAGAGAATATATTCAATTGAGGCATAAAATCTGGTGTAAGACTGCAATATAACACTGAAATATGTCCTATGAGCCAACCCATGCTATCTGAAGAAAAAGACTATATTTCTATTGATAATGTCTTTAATTTTTCATTTGTTGGTGACAATATACTTTGGGAGAAAATTACCTTACATTCAGAATCTTTTTTACTTCATTATTTCTGCATTTTGCTTTTTAAAAAAGAAAAAAAATGAGGGAGGTACTTCATTCTGTATCACAGTGCACATGCTGTGAGGAGAGAGGGAGCTTTGTAAATACATGGAAATGCATTACAAATAAGGTATAATAGCCTATACCCTCCCAGGATCAATGAGAAAAATATTCCACTCAGTGTTCAGCTGCTGTGAGCCTCTGCTTACCCTTATGAAGACTGAAAGTTAGTGAAAGCAGATGCAGATGCTACAGTGTTAGAGGTTATTTAATAATAGCAATATATACCATAATACTTTATTTCATTTATACTTTTCAAACTGTAGTATTCTACAGCTTAAAGGAAAATTTAAAGAGGAAGACCCTCAATCAGATGGACTGACACAGTAGCTGCAGCAATCTGCTTGAGTGGGTCAGATTGTGAGGATAACATAAGAGTACAGAATTCAGATCTGTTATTCATAGGATACTATGGATTGTATTAGACGCAATGGTACATAACAACAACAAAGGAGAATTACCTAAGTAAAGATTTCAGTCCCTAGCACTGATGATCTAGTGACAAGAAGCTACACTGCATCTCGAAAGCATGCCAGCCACCCGGTGGAAGAAGAATAGGTAATCTCCTCAGGTGCAATTAACTGCCTTTCAAACCCTGTGGATGGACAACTATGGCTTAGTTCTGACTCAGTGACACACAACAACAATGCTGTTTTAATCTGAATATTTTCTCATGCACTAATTTTAACATTGTGCTACCAATGGTTGATTATTCCTCAATGAAATATGTAAATAAAGTTATTGTTACTTAAAATATATGTTGTTTACCTAAGACTATCAGGAAGATTGTCATTAGTTAAAATGTAAAAATACAAGAGAGTGTGCTGTAATCCCAAAGGTTCATGGTTTGAATCCACCAGACACTCTGCTGGAGAAGGAGGGAAAATCTTCTATGCCAGTTGCACCTTATATGGTGGTACACAACAGGAAATAAAATGTACAGGAGAGGTTTATATTTTATATTATAAAGAGTAAATATTAAGATTGTTTAAAAGTTATTAATAATTTTAAATCCAATACCCAGTGAATTTAATCATCACATCTTATAGAATATGTGTTATAATATACTGTATGTAATTTATCTAAAAATATTTTGTTGCTTTATTAACTCCTTGGCAAATCATGATAAATAAACTGATATTTCATTTCTGTCATGAGAATGTTTACCGTTCTCTTTTCAAAATGATGCAGATTTATTGGTAAACATTGAACATATTTTTTTTTCATAGAACATGAATAATAAGCACAACACATTGCTTTTTGAAGAATGTTTCTGTTATGATGACAGGTAAACAGTAGTAGCACAATATGGATTCAGAATTATAGGGAAGTCTAGATATGACCTCAACTCTGGTTATGAAGTTATGCCTATTCACTCCTGGGATTTAATGTAAGGGAATATTTATTTTCAGATACCTTTACACTTTGTTCACTTTTGAAAGTATTCAAACGTTTGATAAATTTTGTTTTACATTCCATGATGTTCTTTGTCTTCCCTTCTCCTTTTCTCCTTCCTCCTATTTTCCTTCTCATTGTTCTACAGTCCTTCTTTTTTATATATTTTTAAATACTTTTGTGATTATTTGTTTTATTTACCTTGAGGAAAAGAGAAGGATAGAGGAAAAGACACCACAACATGGCTATTTGTTGAGCACCTTTCAGAGCTGTTGTTGTTAGATGCTGTTGGACTTAGTACCACTCAATAGCAGCCCTATGAACAACAGATCTAAATCCTGTCTGATTATGTTCCATCCTCATCATTTCTGACACACTTCGGCCCACTGCCGCTGTCACCACGTCAAGCAATCTTGTTTAGCAATCTTTCTTTCCTCTTACCTTCAACTTTCCTCGCATGATGAAGTCCCTTTCCAGGGAATAGTGATTCCCAACAACATTTTTATAGTGTATGAGACAAAGCTTCACCATCCTTGTCTCCAAAGAGCACTCTGGCTGCATTTTTCCCAAGATACATCTCTTTGAAGGAAGAAGTCCAAGATACTCAGAGGAATTGGCAAAAAACAAGGACTCAGGAATTGATGGCATACCAAAGAACATAGTTCAACAAACAGTTGTTGCCGTGAATATGTTCATCAAATTGTTCCAAGAAATCTTGAGGACAACCACTTGGCCAACTGAGTGGAACAGATCCACATTTGTTCAAATTCCAAAGAAAGATGACCCAACAGAGTGTGGGCATTATTGAACAATATCACATACAAGGAAGATTCTTTCTGCTGAAAATTATCCAGAAAAGACTGGAACATCAAGAAAGAACTGCCAGAAGTTCAGGCTGGTTTTAGAAGAGGCCGTGGTACTAGGGGTATTAAAGCTAACATTAGATGGGTCTTAGCTGAAAGCAGAGAGTGCCAGAGTAATGTCTATACGTGTTTTATTGACTATAAAGGTATTTGACTGTGTAGATTACTACAAACTGTGGAACACTTGAATGTGTTTATGCAAAACCTATACTTGGAACAGGACACAGATATCAAAACAGAGCAAGGAAACATTGCATGGTTTAAAATCAGGATGTGTGTTTGTCAGGGATGTAACCTAACACCATACATTTTCAACCTGTATGTGGAACAGATCATCAGTGAGGCTGGGATCTGTAAGGAGGAATGTGGCATCGGGATTGGAGGAAGACTCATCAACAACCTACGTTATGCAGATAATACAACCTTGCTTGCTGAAAGTAAGGAGGACCTGAAGCACTTGCTGCAAAGGGTCAAGGACTGCAGCTTTCAAATGGATTGAAGCTCAACATTAAGAAAACAAATATTGTCACCACTGGACCAATTGGCAGCATTATGATAGATGGTCGAGATTGTTAACAGCTTCAGTTGTGTGGCTTCATAATCAGTAGTCTTGGTAGCAGCAACCAGGAAATCAAAAGATGAATTGCATTAGTAAATTCAGGGGCATCTCCAGAGAACTGAAGAGCAACGATGTCAGTGTGGAGGGATAGCGCATAAGAGGAAGACCCTCAATGAGCTGGATTGACTCAGTGACTGGGGTAATAGAGGTAGATGTGTCAGAGACAATAAGTTTGGCTCCAGATAGAGCAGGGTTCAGAGCAATTGTACATAAGTTTGCTCTGAGTAGCAGACGATTCGATCACACATAAAAACAACATGGAATATTCAGTGTTCTTTTCCCATGTCACAACTCAAAGACATCAATTCTTCTGTCATTATTATTAATTGTCTAGTTCCCAGATATATAGCAAAAGACTGTAACTATCATGGCCTGAATCAGTTGTACCTTAATTTTAAAATTGATAGCACTGTTCCTCAGTAATTTGAAGAGGTCTCTGATAACAGAATTTTCTCAATGCAATAAATCTATTGATCTCCTAACTGATCTCCAATGCTGTTACTTGTGGATCCAAGTAAGTTGTAATAATTGACAAATTCAATCTTCTTTACTCCATCACGATTTTGCTTATCAGTCCAGTGGTGAATGTTTGTCTTCTTCATGTTGAGAGGCAATACATATTGAAGGCTTTAAATATTAATCTTCTGCAGCACTTATTTCAAGTCTTCCTTTCAGCAAGTAAGGTTATTGATCAGTCTTTCTCAAATCCTGATGCTACAATTTTTTTCATAGAGTTCAGCTTGTTATATGTTATATGATCTGTTCAGCATACAGACTGAATAAGTATGGAAAAAATGATGCCCTGGTGCATACCTTTTCTGATTTTAAATCATGCAATGTTCTCTTGCTCCATTCCATTCAGAAGGAGTTTCTAGGTCTGTGTGTAGGGTTAGTGTAAGTGTAGTTAAGTGTACTGTTTGCTCCTGTTTGGAGAGTTACAAGAAAAGGGAAATTCTTCCAAGTAGACTTCTGGACAAAGACCAGAGGGGAACCACAAGAAGGAGAAGCAAGCAGAGGAACTCTTGGAACAACAGTGAATCTGGGAGGAGACTTAAATAACAAGACAAAATAGTAACAAGCTGGGGACTGTCTAGGTCATTAAACTCCAAAAGACAGTAGCAATCTGAAATCTTTTAAAGCCACACACTCATTACTTTTGACTCAGTGCTGACCCTTCAGTAGGTTCTCAGAGGTCTAATTTTCTTGGGAGAAGTTACTTATCTTTCTACTTTGGAGTTTCTGCTGGATTCAAACTATCAGATACACACTTCATTACCATTAGTACCATGACTCTCTATAGATATGGACTAAGTCACCAAACTTTCTTTTGGTAACAACGTCTTTGCTCTGTGGCTTCGAGTTATAATATGACTCATAGTTGACCCTGTGGTGGGTTTTCAGAGGCATTAAATCATAGAGGAGGAGATTGACCATCTTTCTCTCATAGAGGAGATGTTGGATTCAAACTGCATGTTTTTGGGTTGATAGTGGCTGGATTAATCTTTTCTGTGCTTAACGTACATTAGGGCTAATTTTGAGAGAACTTTTTAAAGTGTTAAGGAGCATAAATGCTGCTTTAATACAATGGCGTACCAGACTCAATTGAAGACCTTTTTAATTGCTTACTATCAGTTTGAAAGATGAATAGTGAAGAACAAGGAAAACTGAAGATTCAAGAATTTATTTTTCCCTCTTTCTTTCTGAAAAATTCCATCTTTTCTCTATCTATTATGACGGTGCCTATCGACCCAGTGGTGAAGAGTTTTGTTTTCTTGATGCTTACTTGTAATCCATATTTAAGGCTTCAGTTTTTTATATTCTGTGCCAAGTGCTTCAGGGCCATTTGCTTTCAGCAAACAAACAAGATTTTGTCATTTGTAGGTTGTTGAGGCATCTTGCTCCAATCCTGATGTCACATTCTTCTTCAAAAAGTCCAGCTTCTCTATTTGCTCAGTGTACAAATTGAATAAGTATAGAGAAAGGAAACAGCCTTGAAATATATATATTTTCTCCAATTTTTAAGCCATAAAGTGTCCGTTGCTTCATTTGGACAACAATTCCCCCCCCCCCGATATAGATATGGAGATGTATAGCATTGGAAAAGTAAGCTGTTGGGGATATTTCTAAAGTCCTAAAAAGCAATAATGTCAGCTTAAAGACTAAGGTGAATCTGATTCAAGGCACAGTTTTTCAATCACCTGCTATACATATGATAGCTGGACGATTAATGAGGATGACAAGAGAAGAACTGATGCATTTGAGTTATGGTGTTGCAGAAGAGTGCTGAATAGACTGGAAACAGAAATGTCTTAGCTTAAGTACAACCTGAGTACTCCTTGGAGGCAAGAATGAGGGGTAAAAAACCAACCCTCTTTATCTCACGTACTTTGAAATTACTAGGAGAGGCTCTTCCTTGAAAAGGGGCACCATTCTTGGGAAGGTGGAGGGTCACCTAAAGCAAGGAAGGCCCTCAATGAGATGTGTTGAGACAGTCAGTGTTCAAATTGGCTCAAATATATTGCGGATGAGGATGGTGCAGGATAGGACTAGGTTCAGATCTGTTGTTCTTAGGATCGCTATGAGTTGTACTCAACTTGATGCTTAACATTTAAAAAAAAACCCAATAGCTTCTCTCTGAAAACATATTTTTTAGTATATTTCCAAACTTTTATTGCAATAGGATATAGCCATGGAATTGACTTCTAGTGAATAGCCTATAAGTTAAAAATTAGGTATCACTTTCAATTTTGGACCATAAAAGAACTTCACTAAATTGTATTAATTGTCTGTCTGTCTGTATGTATGTTGTTTGCTAACAGGATACTGAAATCAGGGAATCCTTCAAAGACTGAAAATGTCAGAGTCTCTACAAATATGAATTACCACTTATAAAAGAACATTCTAAAACTAAGGTGCTTGACATAGCTAAAATGTCTCACAGATAGAGGTCTTTCTTACTCCATTTTGTCCTCCTAGGCCAATGCTTCTGCTTTATAGAGTATATCATTCATGACTACACACTTTATTAATATTTTTTCTAACAATATATGAAGACCTACCAAATTCATAGGAACCCACTCTGAAAATCAGGAAATTATGGGCATGGTTGAGTACTCCAGCCAATAAAGATTCTTGATAAATGCATCTTACAAAAGTATACTGAATGCCAACCACACAATAAACCCTGGTAGTCCTCCATGATTCTGTATATAGTTTTAATAACAGATGTTACCTTATGTTACTCATTAGTATACCACATGGGACAATAATTTTGGCACTTTTTGCTGTGCAAATATTTTAATCTGAAGAAAATTCACTCAATTTCCTTTTAAAGTTTGATAAAGATCACTCCAAAGAAACAAAACAGTAAGCGTTCTAAATTAGGGAAACATGAAATGTCCAAGAAATAAGGAGGAGTTAGTATAGTTGAAGAGATAGGAAATGAAGAAGAGAACTATGCAAGATGAGATGTGGGAAGTAATGAGAAAGGGGTGGGAGGAATTATGTAAACACTTCAGCTAGAGGTACAGTTTTTCAATTTTGTGTGCATAGACCATATTTAAAGCCTACAGACTAGACAAAATCATTAGACGAATGAGTGTCAATAGGGAAGGCAAAATGAACTTTTGGGCACTTCAACAAGAAGAGTTTAGGGAGACCAGAAGAAACCAGAAAAAAGATATTGAGAGTAGGATAATCAGCAGAGTGTAGCATTCTTCTATGTTTATGAAGAAAGTGTACTATTCAAATGGTGCTGTTAGGTAAACTAAGTTGAGATTGAGAAGTATCAAAGGATTTAATAATTTAAAGACATCACTGTTATTGGAAGGAAGAGTTAAAATCCAGTGCCAGTAAAAGCCTTTTTAAGTATTTAAGTTTAAGACAGAAAAGAAAAGGAAGAATTGTAAGTGGAGAGTATAGACTTTTAACTGCAAAAGTTTACAAAAACTTAGTTGTGAAAGAAATTATCACTGTATTATTATTATTATTATTGCAAGGGAAGGGAAAAATCATTACTTTATTATTATTGCAAGGGAAGGGAAGGGCACTTCTAGAATTATTAAGAAAGTTTAAAGTATTTGCAGAAAGATGTATAAAATGGAGATGGGAGATGTAGTAATTCAAAATAATACATACTGAGCAACTTTCTTTGTTCTTTAGTAGAATTTGATAAGGGAATACTGACAAAAATAATGTATTAAAATATTTTTAATACAGTTAAAAATATGTTTTCACAGATTCAAATATAATTCTTCTGCATATTATCATTCTTTTGATGTAACAAGGAACAGATTTGCAAACATTACTATTATTTTATGCATGTCTAGGGATAAAAATTCAGAAACCACAAGAGACAATAATGCCTCTCTCCTGTTATTTAGAGATTAAATGTCAAGAACAGAAATTTGTTTCTCATTATTATTTCAAAATTTGATTACTAATCCCTCATGAAGAACTACCTAAAAATATTCATTGGTTTTTATGTACTGTAGAATTTTACAAAAACTCTTAAATTTAAATATCTCAGAAATTGTATAGGTTATATGCCATATATTGTTTCCACTTTTTTCCTAAAAGATGATTTTTTTTATTTTAAATTTTCTTGTGTGCTATTTCCTTTTCTTTCTTAGTCATTACTTCTTTTATATAATATTTCTTCAAACAGCATATAATTTTTATTTATCTGATCAAATACCTAACATTATAGGATACAACAGTTCTAAGATCAATATTGATAGCTATGAAATATTGAGTATTCTATATGCTAACGATTCCGTGGATAGTGTATTTGAGTAATAAGTAAAACATTACAAGTTCTAATTCAAGGTGCTTCAGAAGAAAGTTTCATAATGTACTTCTAAAAGGAAACAGCCTTTAAGCCCATATGAGCACAGAGAATTCTATTCTGAAATTGAACCTGCAAAAATTCAAATCGATCTTCCAGGAGATGGTTAGGATGATTTGGGTATGTGTCAGAAACTCTTCTGATTAGATTTTTATTAAGCATTTACTTTTATATAATTTTATAGTAAACTTTTTTAGTAAAAATTATTATTAGTTCTCATTTTAATAGGAAAGTAAACTTAAAGATCGTAAGCAACTTAATCCTATGGGTAAATTAGCTTAGAGAAACCCTTTAGTCTTAAAGATAACTGAAATGCTATTAAAACGTGGGATATCATTGTATAGCTTTATATACACTAA
>NW_006399768.1:3315265-3316732 GCF_000299155.1 Elephantulus edwardii | reverse complement strand
ACAGTGAATATGGATGATAGAAGACAAATTGATTCTTTTGAGCTGTGGTGCTGGAGAAGAGTATTGAATATACCATGAACTGCTTGGAGAACAAATAAGTTCATCCTGGAGAGAGTGAAGCTACTCCTTGTAGCCAAGGATTCTGAAGCGTTTTCTGACATAATTTGGACATGTTGCAAAGTAGGATCAGTCCTTGGAGAGAGATGTCATGCTTATGAGGGTAGAGGGACAGTGCAGGAGAGGAAGACCTTCGACAAGGTGGGTTGATTCAGTGACTGGAATAATGGGGATTGGTGTGACAGAGACAGTAAGATGGGCAATAGGAGACAGGGTTTAGGGCTGTTGTGCATAGGGTTGCTCTGAGTTGCAGGCGATTCCATGGCACATAACAACAATGCCTGGAGGGGCAGAAGGTCAACTAAAGAGAAGAAGACCTTCAATGTAATGGATTGACAGAGTGACTACAGCAATGAGCTCAAGTATGTCAGAGATGATGAGGATGGTGCAGGATAGGATCTGTTGTTCATAAAGTTGCTATGAGGCGTACTTGACTTGATAGCACTTAACAACAACATGTATGTAGTAGTATCATGCTAGATCACATTATAAAGCACATGGATTACCAGAACTGTGTACTAGGTTTTGAGATTCATTAGCAAGTAAGACATTTCTTACTTCATTTTTGTTTTTCAGAAAAATTTTGTTACCTGGGTTTTTTTCCTTTCCAAATAAAACTAAAAATTACCTTTTCTATCTCTTTGAAGCTTGAGTTTGGTATTTGTATTAGAATTTCATTGAAGTTGTGGATTGCTTTTAATGGAATTGTCATTTTCATAATATTGAGTCTTCCTATCCATGAACAATGAATATTTTTCCATTTAGTTAGGTCTCTTATTGTTTCTTGTAGTAGTGTTTTGTATTATTCTTTCTAAAGGTCATTTTTTTCCTCTAGATAGGTTTATTACTAGATATTTCATCTAGTGGTTATTGTAAATAGTATTGCTTTTATAGTTTCTTTTTGAGATCTTTCAGTTGCTGTATAGAAATCTAACTGATTTTTGTATGTTCCTCTTATAAATTGCTACTCTACTAAATTCATCAATAACATGTATCAGGGTTTTTTGTTGAGGTCTTGTGGTTTTCTGTGTATGCTCTCATATCATCTGCATACAGAGACACTTTCACCATCTCTGCCAATTTTGATGCCTCTTTTTTCTCTTGCCTTATTGACCTAGCTAGGACTTTCAGTACAATTTTTGAACAGTTCAACAGTTAGAGAATACTACATGACCTCCATAAGACTGATACCCAAACACAAAATGGGAAAAAGATATGAAAACTTCACAAACCAAGACATTGTAATGATTAAAAAAGACTTGGAAAAAAATGTCCAAAACACTAGTAATCAGAGAGACAGAAATCAAAACAAAAATGAGATACCATCTCATCCCAGTATCAATAGCAAAA
>NW_006399768.1:3298567-3300243 GCF_000299155.1 Elephantulus edwardii | reverse complement strand
ACAGATTGAATAGGTAATGAGAAAGTGATGCTAAGAGTGTTAATTGTGGAACCAAGCAAGTTCAAGTTATTAAAAATCTCAATATTTTTTCTTCTATCATGAAGCTGTCAATTGGTTCAATGGTGAGAAACTTTGTTTTCTTGATGTTGAGCTTCAACCTTTATTGAAGACTACAGATCTTGACATTTTGCATCACACACCTCATATCCTTCTCAGTTTCAGCAAACAATGTTGTGTCATCTGCATAATGCAGATTTTTTACAAAAATTGTAATTTTGTGTGTGTATCATCAAATCGGATCTGAGTGGTACAGTAGGAGACTGCTCCTCCTCCACAGAGCATCTGGTGAATCATAATTCAGATTGTTGATGAGTCTTCCTCCAATTATGATGCTACATTCCTCCTCATAAAGTCCAGCCTCCCAAATGATCTGCTCTGTATATAGAATGAGAAAATATGGAGGTAGAGTGCATCCTAGTTATATCTTTTCTTATCCTGAACCATGCAGAGTTTACCCACTGTAGTCTAATTATGGCTTCGTGGTCCAAGCATAGATTTGACATGAGCACCATTAAGGGTTTTGAGATGCCCATTCTTCTGCAGGTTAGCCACAATTTGTAGTGATTCATATAATCAAATGTCTTTGCATAGTCATTGAAACACAGATAGAACATTTCACTGGTACTCACTGCTTTCAGCAAGATCCTTCTAAAATCATAGTTTATTATGATCAACACAGTCAAATGCCTTTGAAGAAGTAATAAAACATAGATAGACATTCTTCTGGTAACATCATCTGAAAAAAACTTGCAATTCTAGGAATACTGTATAATTATTAGAAAAGTCAGAAATGTATACAAAGGTTGTAGTCCTCCAGGAAAAGAAGTATCATTTGTCTCAATAGTATAAATGCAGACTCAAGAAAATACACCTTATTTTGTGTGTTTAAAAAGGAAAATAAGCAGGAATAGTAACATATTAAAATCTTATTCTTAGGTTTTTACTACAGTTTTGTTAGGACTGTAGATGGCTTTTGTTAAACCATCAGGAGAGTTTTTCAAGCAAAAAGATAAGAAACCAAGCAAAAAATGTACCCAGGAAGAAAAACTCCAACATACTCTATTATGAAAGGAGATTTCCTCTCAAAAAGTAACAGAAGGAATGAGATATAGTTTGCAATGATGACTTTTTTAGGCACTATTTTCTGTTTATCACTTTGTTTTATACTTTACCTTGGAAGTCAATTATGATAGACAGGTTTATGCATTTTCCAACTGATTAGCTACCTGGGGATATTTTTATTCTTGAAATTACAATCAGTGGCTATAAAAACCTATAAGCTTGTAAACCATAGACTGAAACTTTTTAGGGAGAATATAAAGAACCGCTTATAAATTTTTAGGAAACTATTGTCTTGTTTTCACAGAAGTCTTTAATTTCAGTGAAATAAGGGAATGAGAAAGAGAAATTACATGTGAAAGGAGACTCATTTCTAAATTAAATACTTGGTGTCTCAGGTGGCAGGAGCTGCTCTTTAGACCACATTTGCATTACTCTAATGGTCCCTTCTACTAAAGGTTTATTACCTTAATCAAAATGTTCATTAGAGGGAAAAATATTCATTTAAAGTTCAGTCTTGTATATACTTTATTCAGAATTTAATTTTAATATGAATT
>NW_006399768.1:3295312-3297042 GCF_000299155.1 Elephantulus edwardii | reverse complement strand
AGAATAGTTTTCAGGGCTTATTGTATATGGAGTCGCTATGCATTGCAAGCGACTTGAAGGCACATAACAGCAACAACTAAGATTATATTTAAAGTCAGACATTCAAGTTGATTCTGACATTCAGTGAATGACCCTACACTGGGTTCCCCAGGTTGTAAATCTTTAAGGAAGGTGACTGTCCATCCTAATGAAAAGCAGTTGGTGATTTCAAAACACTAGCTTCTCAGCAAACAATATCTTACTAAGAATAATGAGGCTCCTAGTACACATAGTTTTTCTCATGCAGAAATGTACATAGATCAAGAAGTATTTGTTCAAACAGATTATGCATATTTTAAAATCAGTACATGTTTGGGTCAGTATTTCATATCTTTGCCATATCAACTTTATATATATATATATATATCAAACAACAATCTGGTATCAGAATTGAAGGACAATTCAACAATTTGCAATATATAGCTAACACGTTGCCAAAACCAAAGAAGACTTGAAGCATTTATTGGTAAAACTCCAAACAAGACTAAAATCTTTAGAATTGATTTCACTAGGATGTTTTTTAAAAATCCTCGCATTTGGACCAATAAATATCATGACAAATGGAGAAACTGTTGACATCATCAAGAATTTAATTTTACATGAATCCACAGTCAATCATCAAGGAAGAAGAAGTAAAGAAAACAAAAGATGTATTGCATTGGGAAAACCTGTGGTCAATTACCTGATTAATATGACGAAAATAAAGGAATCCATTTAAACACTAAATTGATCTAAGTCACAAGTACCTTTAAAAGCTTCATGTATATGTGCAAGTGGAGCAATGAATAAAAATAAGACAGAAGAAGAATTGATGCCTTTGAATTTTGGTGTTGCTAAAGAATATTGACTACATTAAGTACTATGAAAAGAATAAATGAATCTGTCTTGGAAGAAATGCAGTCGGAGTTCTCCTTATAAGCAAGGATGATGAAACTTTGCAAAAATGGTGAAACTTCATCTCATATAGTTTGGGCATGTTACCATGAAGGGTCAGTTCCTGAAGAAAAATAGTATGCTTAGTAAAGTAGGTCAGTGAAGGAGAAAAACTATACTCAAAGAGATAGATTGACATGTAATTGCAACAACGATCTTAAACACATGAGAGATCATAGGAATGGTGCAGATTCAGGCAGGTTCAATTATGCATAGGACTATTCTGATTTGGAGCTCCATTTATAGCAACTCAAACAACAAGAATAATGAGCTAAATGTACAATTAATACTGAAACTTGTTCTAGAAATGTGGTAATACCTAACAGAATTCTTAAACTCTTGCTAAAGGTGAATTTTACTCTCACTCAATTTTCCCCCTTTTAAAATCTTTCTTATTCACTGTCAAACATTCACATAAACATAATGCAATTAAAAATATAGTTGCTGGAGTCAGGTGATAATTTTTCTCTTTATAATTTTTAAAACTCTGGTAGCATATTTCCTCAATGCAAGGTCATTTGATTTATTTTTGGTTTTTCTTGTGTTTACCCTTCTAACGTAGAAGCAGAATATTGTTGAAGATCATCCCCAAATTATTGAAACAGTACATTACCAGAGAACTAGAAGAAGTTCAAGCTGGGTTTAGAAGACACCATGGTACCCAGAAACAATATCGTTGCTGATGTCAGATGGCTCCTGGCTAAAAGTTGTTATTTGTTGTTATGTGCCATCGAGTCGTTTGCGACTTAGTGGCCCTA
>NW_006399768.1:3266360-3291924 GCF_000299155.1 Elephantulus edwardii | reverse complement strand
CATCTGACTTGGGTCCTTAATAAACACCCTTGGTACCAGCAGTCAGATAAGAAGACATATTGCTTTGGGAAACTGCTGTCAGGGTCTTTTGGGAAACTGCTGTCAGGGTCTTTTGGGAAACTGCTGTCAGGGTCTTTTGGGAAACTACTGTCAGGGTCTTTTCCAAAATATTGAGGACCAATAATGTTAGTTTGAAGACTAAGATACACCTGATTTAGGCCATGGTCTTTTTCATTTCTTACTATGCATCTCAGAGCTGGACAATAAATAAGGATGACAGAAGAAGAAGAGTTGATACCTTTGAGTTGTGGTGTTGGAGAGATGTACTTAATATCCCATGAACTGACAAAAGGACAAATGGGTAGGTCTTGAAAAAGGTGCAGCCGATTGCTCCTTGGAGGAAAGGATGGCAAAGCTTGGTACGGTGAAGGGTCAGAGAAAGATAGGAAGATCCCTGTGGTATGAGCTTAAAAGGTGCTTTTTCTAGGCACTACATTAGCCCCCTTTAGTCTCCAGCTACCCTAACTGCAGACACATGGTCTTGAAAACCATCCACAATTATAAGAAAGAGAGAGTGCTTCTCACACTGAAGAGCAAAACTTCAGGGGGCTGGAACCTTGGTGAGAACAAGACTCTGGTTAAGAGTGAGATCCTGGTGGTGAGATCCAGGTGAGGGTGATGGAGAAACAATGACATTGCTGTGGAGAAACTGTTGCAAGGTGTTACCAGAGAAGCCTTCAGATAAAGGCCACTGTTAAAAGTTTTGCTACTCCTGCTGAATGAATGACTGAAGGAGAAGATGACTTACAATTTCTCTGAGGCAAACCTACCTGGATGATTTGGATCTGTGCTACTGAAAGGATCCAAATTTTTACTAGTTGAGGAATTGTGCTTTGCTGTTAATCTGGCTTGGGCCTACTGGGTTAAAATCTTGACTTGCTTTGGGTGATATTCTTTGCTTCCCCCAATCTCGAGTTACTTCCCTAAGAAAATTCACTATCCACTCTCAGTATCACAACTGTGAATAAAGTCTGTGAGTCAACAATGAACTTCAAACCCAGTGATTGATGGAAATGGGTGCAGGAGCATGGACAGTAGTGTGTCTGGAATTCTGTGTTGTTGTTGTTATCTGCTATCGAGTTGCCTGAGACTTATAGCAACCTTACGCACAATAGCTCTGAACCTTGTCCTATCCTGAGCCAATCTCACTGTCTCTGACACATCTGCTCCTATTAACCCCAGTCACTGTCTCAATCCATCTCATCTGGGATCTTCTCCTGCATTGTCCCTCCACCCTTCCAAGCATGATGTCCTTCTCCAAGAGCTGGTCCCTCCTGGCAACATGCTGAAAGTATGTGTCTTACATAGCAGTTATTTTTTTCTGCTATTAATATTATTGATGGGGACAGTTCTACTTTGTGAAGCAGGTAGAAGTCAGGCTTGGCCATTGCCACTTTCACATTGCATCTGCTCCTTTTACATCCCTCAATGAGACAGATTGACATGATGAATGTGACAATAGGCTCAAGTGTATCAGAGATGGTAAGAATGGCACAGGATAGGACAGGGATCAGTTTTACATTCCTATGAGTCATTCTTAACTCACTAATGATAGCAATGACAACATTTTTACAGCTTTACATACGCTATCAATCTAACAATAGCAGCAACAATATTTTTATTGGTTTACATGCAATAATTCAAATACATTGGGTCAAAGGATTTCCTCCATAATTCAGATTTAGAAAATGGGTAAGTCTCACTATAAGAAAATAACAAAGACTTGAACTTTATTGTTTTGAAATAATTTTAGTTTTCTTTTTATCTCTTCATCTACTTATCGATGAGTCTCCCAGGATCCAAGTGACCTCATACAAATTAATAAACATGCAAATAATCCAAATTTCTTTTGGATACATCACTTCAGTTTTGTCTTCCTGTGACTGTAGAATTGCTCCATTGGGTTGTTTTGATTGTAATCTTTATGGAAAAATAAATCTAGGTTCTTGATTTTTTTTCTTATATGTGTGTGTGTTTGAATACTTTAAAATTGTCAACTTATGGACAAACATTTAAACAGTACACAATCAGGAGTCTTTATTTCCCTATTATTTTCTTTTAAAAAGCTACTACTCCTCTTTGTTAGGGGAGCTAGAGTACAGACTCAGTACTAATAAGTCTCTCTAAGTTATTTATAGTGCTATTTCTGTCTCTTTTTACTACTTTCTCCACTGACCACTTCCTTTTGAATGTATGTCATCTTTGCCTGTTTTAATGTTACAAGTGTATTTATTCTCCCTTTGATATTAAATTTCATTAGCTTAGCACCTGGGCATGAGCTGTGAGCAAATTGCTTTGAGATTCTGGACAGAAGGTGCCAAATCAGTCCAGTAGCAAACTATTTGGTCCAAATATTGTTTGCAATAACTTTGAAGGCAGAACTTTCATCTCTTGGAGAAGTGGGAAACAGAACGTGAACAGGATATAAAAGTTGTTATTGATAATGTTTGTCAAAGTAGTGCGAGAAAGAATTAGATGATCTACAAGCTTAAATGAAAAGGAATAGAGAGATCAGAAATTTTGAATCCTGCAGCGTTGGAAAAGGAACAGGATTTTAAAAGACTCTCATGGACAAAAGCCCCGTAATACTTTCACACTGATTAAAATTACTGAAGTTTAAGGTCCATTTCAGGCTGTGGTACACAATTTTTAAAACTTCTCAATTGACAGAGGCCAGATGAAGGATAATGCCTCTCTTTCTTTTTTTTTTTTTAACTCTTTGCTTTTTATGACATGCTTTATTTTAAGTCAGTCTTAGTGAGATTGTCAAATAGATAATGACATGAGTATAATGATACTGCTTAAAAGGAAGAGGTAGATAGATAGACACAGAGGCAGACAGATAAGCAGTTAGATACAGAGAAGAGCAAGTCAAGAACAAACACACCACAGTGGAAAGATTATAAACATGAACTCTGTTCTCACATAATTTTAGATTTCATTCCCATGTTCCTGCTTCTATCTGTGATGGTAAATTAATTACGTCACACTTTGGAATTTATATTCTTTTCATTTTTTTATATGATTGCATTCTAAAGAGCAAAATTAAAGAACTAATTTAAAATTTTCTACCACACAAGGGCACAGACTTTCTTGAAGTCTGCTCGGTGGAATTTCAGCATCCGTCTCCAGTTAACCTTGCCTTGGTTTCACCCTTTTAGCCTTTGTGACTTTTGTTGATGTGCATTTACTTAAGTAAGGCAAATCCTTCTGGTTTTTAATTCCTGAATCTCCACAGCAGAAGATTATTATCAGCTGTGTTTGAGTAGGTCTCGAATTTATGGTGACTCACAAGGTAGAGTAAAACTGACCTCAGGTTTTCATGAATGCAATATCAAGAGTTGGAAGCAGGAGTGGCATCCACTTCCTAGACAACACGCTTCTGGAAGCTCTATGAACTTTGACAAATAATGATAGTTGTAGAAAGGCTTCAGGCCTTTTGTTCATAGGGTCGCTATGAGTTGTGCTTGACAGCAATCAACAACACAACCACAACAATATCAACAGAAAGGCAAATAATCTCCTCCCATTTGATTTAGAGCCTCTGAAAACCCACCAGACTGTCAGCTGTGTGTTGCTACCAACTTGATTCCAATGGACAACAATAAAATTTAAAGAAGCTGATCATTTGTTTTTTCTTCCCTGAGCTGCTGGATAGATCTAAACCCCTTGCCTTTAGGAGAGTAACTGATCTCAAATCACTTGATCCTCTGGGTTTTCTGTCATGAAAAGGCATTTCTAAACCTAATAGAGTGACTTTGAGCTAGGTGTGATTACAGGTTTTTTATTTGAGACATTTTCCTTAGGAAGTTACTGAGAGCTGTGTGTTGGAAATAAGAGAAAACGGATAGTTACTACATAAAGACTATGGAACACCTAGAAGTAGTACCAAAAGTTGGTGTGTAGAGATCTCCTACATTTATAGTTTCCCATGAGGATACGTGGTACTAATGAGCAATAAAAGAAAATAATGATTTTAGAGAGTTAAGACTCTAAGGAACTTAATAAATATAAAACATTTTATCTATCTTCTTATTTCTTACTTAAATGGCCTATGTGATGTGATATTGTTACTGCTATTAGATGACATTGTCAACTCTAATTCATAAAAAAGTCTATGCATAGCCAATGAAAATTATACTTGATTCTGCACAATCTTCATCATTTCCACCCTATTTTACAATATAACGTTGGAAGAGAATTCTTCATATGCCAAGTCTTCTTTATGAGATTGTTTCAATTAACTTTCTTTTGCCTAACTTTGAAAAATGGATAAAACAGGTATGAAATTGTGCTGCATTGATTCCTGGAGAACTATGGAAGTGATGCTATATTTTTATATTTTGTTTACAATATTTAATTTTATATAATTTCTTAGCTTTTATGATATTTTCACATTGACAAAAACCAAGGACTCAGAAATTGATAGACTACCAATTGACATATTTCAGCAAACAGATGCTGCTCTGGCCAACTGAATTGAAGATTTGTATTTATCTCCCCATCCCCCCAAAATGGTGATCCAACAGTGTGAAAATTATCGAATGATATCACTAATATCACATGCAAGCAAGATCCTGTTGAAGATTTTCTAGAGACGAGTGGAACTGTAAATCAGTAGAGAACTGCCAGATGTACAGGCTGGGTTTAGAAGAGGCCACGACACTAGAGACATCATAACCAAAGTTAGATGGATCTTGGCTGAAAGTAGAAAAAACAGAGAAGTGTCTATCTGTGCTTCATTGACTATGCAAAGGCATTTCACTATATGGATCACAATAAATTATGGCTTCCCTTGAGAAGAACGGGGATCCCAGAACAGTTAATTTTGCTCATGTGAAACCTATACTTGGATCAGAATGCAGTAGTCACAAGAGAGCAGGGAAACACTACGTGGTTCGGGATCAGGAAAGGTGGGCATCAGGGATGCATCCTATCTCCATACCTTTTCCATCTATATACAGAGCAAATTATTTAGGAGGCAGGACTCTTTGAGGAGGAATGTGACATCGGGATTAGAGGAAGACTCATCAACAACTTGTGTTATGCAGATGACACAACTTTGCTTGCTAAAACTGAACAGGACATGATGTGTTTGCTGCAGAAGGTTAAGAAATGTAGTCTTCAATATGGATTGAAGCTCAATATCAAGAAAACAAAGATTCTCACCACTGGACCGATTAGCATTTTCATTATGGATGTAGAAATTGAGGTTGTTGATAACTTCAGCTTGTTTGGTTCCACAATCAATGCTCTTTACTTCAATAGTCAGGAAATAAAAAAAATTAATTGCTCTGGGAATGTCTGCTGTTAGAGATGTTTCTACAGCACTAAACAGTAATGATGTCAGTCTGGAGACCAGGTGCACCTGACTCAGGCCATGGTCTTCAAAATTACTTACTATGCATCTAAGAGTTGTATAATAACCTAAGATTATAGTGGAAGGTTCAGTCCTTTGTGGTGCTGGAGAAGAGTGTTGAGCGCATTGTGAATCTCTAGGAGAACAAACAGGTCTTTCCTAGAAAGGATAAAACCAGGTTGTACCCTGGAGGCAAGGATTTTGAGTCTGTCTCACGCTACTTAGGCATGTGGCCAGGAAAGACCAGTTTTTGAAAAGGGACATCATGCTTGGAAGGGTGGAAAGACAGTGCAGGAGAGGAAGGCCCAGGATTGGCTCAGTGACTGAAGAAATGGGATTAGGTCTGTCAAATATGATCAGATTGACTCAGGATAAGAAAGGTTACTGAGCGAGTGTACATAGGGTCTGTGTGAATCATAGGGAACTTAACAGCATATAACAACGCCTATATACTCATAGAGTATTTTTGTGCAAATATAACAGAAAACTCAAACTAAATTATCTTTCTGTGTTGAAAGAAAATGTATAAAGAATAGAAAACATTTCTGCACCAAAATGTCTTTATTACATGGACAATATTGCATTTAGAATTAGAAATAATTTTGTAACTCTATCAAATATGCATTAATGCATGTATAAAATTATAAATATGTGCAATGTAATAAACACACTCACATATTTTACTTTATAGCAGTTCTGTAATAAAAAATGACAATTTTCCATTGATACAAAAGAGAATTAACATTCAGAGCCATCTGGTTATTTCCTAGTATTTCTAAAGGTGATAACTAGCAAAATAATTCTTCAAGTATTTAGCTATGAACTCTGAGGAAAAATTTGGAATCAGAAGTAATAAGTATTTTTTTCCAGTATCCTAAAACTTAACTAATATTTTGAAAGACAAAAAATTTTCTGTGAGTCACTGTCTAAATAAACTTATTACAAAAGACAAAATACCCCCAAAACTTTATTTTTTTTTACACTGCTAGACAGTTGGGCATATGGCCAGGAGGGACCAGTCCCTGGGGAAGGACACCATGCTCGAGAGGTGGAGGGACAGTGTGGGAGAGGAAGACCCCAATGAGATGAATTCATACTGCAACCAGGAGAATGGAGTTAGGCGTGTCAGAGTCAGTGAGACTGGCTTAGGACAGGGCTGGCTTCAGAGCTGCTGTACACAGAGGGTCCCTGTGAGTTGCAGGCGACTTGACGGCATATAACAACGACAACAGACACTTTGGGAAAGATAAAGAAATAAAGATAAATGGAAAGGGGACTTAAACGAAATGCTAACAAAATTTTTCTGAACTGTCAAAGAAACCAATAGCAATTTATTGCATGTAATTTATTGGATCGTTTGGAAATATAAAGCACTTTTCCTTTTCATGCTATCTATATAATCTCTGCAAGAGATAGAAATGTTATGCCAGTTTCACAGATAGCAAGAAAAACTAATACAAAAAAGATAAATTACTCTCTTTAATGTCAAGCAGAGTTACTAGCACAAACACTTTTGGTTATCATAAAATCCCTAATTTCTATTTCTAATCCGAGTTAATGCTGCCATGTGGAAATGCACTTGGCTGTAAAACAGATCCATCTGCATCTTTTCATTTATTCTGAAAACCTACAGGGGAATATTTGTTATCATGGCATATGCTTATGAACAATTGCTTTCAAGTATTACATACTGCTAGACCCAATTTTTATGTTAAGCTAGAATTGCCACAAGGGAAATGTTATAATATTAGTTGTCAGGATGTAAATGCAGTTTCAGAATCAAGATGCTGTAATCAAAAGTAGAACTACATATGCTACAATGTGTCTACTTGTGAAATTTTCTTAGTGGTCTGCTCAATGAGTTTTACTCCTTTAGCTTAACAGAAATTTACTCAATTTGGGATAGCGTAAACTCAGTTCAAGGTAATAAACTATTGGTTGGTTTGTGTTTTGGTTTGTCCCCCCCCCCCTTTACTTTCCTAGCTGCTTTCCCGTCTTGAGTAGATGTGTGATTCAGTTCTGATGGTGGCGAGCTAAGTGCATGTTTGCTGAGGTTTGGGGATAGAAAAACCTCTGGAAAACTTGTCTTTCCTCATAAGAAATTTGAAATGACAGGCACTGTGGCAATCTTTTACATATTTTTGATGTGACTATGCTTCTTTTTCTGTGGCTACAGTGCAATTTTACGACATTAGGAAGTGAACATTAAGGAAAGAAAGGTCAAAATACAGTCTGCTAGCATTACTTATCCATAAACCGACTGAATTTGTTAACAACAACAAAGTATGTAAGAGCATTATGCTGAGTGAACTAACTCAGTTCCAATAAGATAAATATTGTATAAAACCATTATTGTAGAATGAGTGTAAGGATTCAAGAGGGCTGGGGGAGGCTGGAAGCAGAGGGATGTGGATATGCAGGGGGAGGAGGAGATTAATCATCGGGTTGTATAATTTGATGAGTGGGGGTGTGAGGTAAACGAAATAATTTGTTTGAATTTGTATTAAAATTTTGTAAATAAGCTAGTAAAAAATTAAAAAAAAGAGTATGATGGTTTTTATCACTTGCTATGATAATCAGCTTAACTTGGGTATGAGTAGTTGGTGGTCTTTTCCACAGTCAGCACCTGACCTGGTTTTCACAGCTGATATTGATGTTCTCCAGCAATTCCCTCTACAGATGTAATTATCTGATGCATATCGTTGGGTAAAATCCATATGTATAGCCTGTGTTTATGTTTCTTATAAAATATATGTGCAATGAATAAGTAGTTGATTGTGCAAAATTCTATAATTCTATCTCCAGCTTCATTTCTGACCCCAAGTCTGTGTTTTTCAATTACTGATTATTATTTTCTGTTCCCAACTTTTGCATTCTAGTCATTCATTATTATTAATGCATCTTGATAGCAAGTTAGATTGACCTCTGTCTGCCAAAGTTGGTAGAAATCTTCTATTTCCTCCTCTTTGGCTCTGGTGGTTGGTGCATATATTTGAATGGTGGTGATATTTGCTGGACTTCCTTGTATGCACAGGGGTATTATCCTGTCACTCAAAACATCATGTTTCAAGACTTATGCAAGTTTAAGCTGAAGCTGAGGAAAATGAAATCAAATCCACAGAAACTAAAATTTGATATTCAACCTTCCTGCATTTTAAACCCTTCTCAGGAACAGATGTCAGGCTTTGAACACTAATGAAAGAAGACCAGATGAGCTGTGGGAGGATATCAAGAATATCATCCAGGAAGAGTGCAAAAGGTCATTGGAACGACAGAGGAGGAAGAAATGGCAAAGATGGATGTCATATGAGACTCTGAATATTGCACTAGAGCGCCGAGAAGACAAAGCAAAGGGAAGAAATCGAGATATTAAGGAGTTGAACAGAAGATTCCAAAGGGCAGCGTGGGAAGACAAAGTATTAGAATGAAATGTACAAAGAGCTGGAGTCAGAAAATGAAAGGGGCTAAACTCACTCAGCATTTCTTAAAGTGAAGAAACTGAAGAAAAAATTCAAGAATCGAGTTGCAATACTTAAGGAAGCTTTGGACAGAATACTAAATGATCCAGGAAGCATTAAAAGAAGATGGAAAGAGTATACAGAGTCACTGTATCAAAAAGAAATGGTGGACACAGAAGAATTTCATGAAACAATGTATGAGCAAGAGCCTGCAGTATTGAAGGAATAAAAGTTCAAACTGCTCTACAAGTACTGGCAAAATTAGTTCCCAGGAATTGATGACATACCAATTGGCATATTTCAACAGACAAACATTGCTGTGGATGTTCTCAACAAGCTGTGTCAAGAAATCTAGGGGACCGCTCCCTGGCTAACTGACTGGAAGAGATCCATATTTGTTCCCATTCGACAGAATGCAGAAATTATCAAACAATAGCATTGATATCACATGCAAGCAAGATTCGGCTGAAGATTATCCAAAAATGACAGGAACAGCACATCAACAGAGAAATGCCTGAAATGCAGGCTGAGTTTAGAAGAGGCCGTGGTACTAGGGATATTCTAGCTAATGTCCGATGGATCTTGGCTGAAAGCAAAGAGTACTAGAGGAATGTTTATTTGAGTTTCATTGACTATGCAAAGGTATTTGACCGTGTAGACCATAACAAACTGCGGCTGACTCTGAGAAGAAAGGGAATCCCAGAATACTTGATTGTGCTTACGTGAATCCTATACTTCAACCACGAGGTATTAGTCAGAATAGAGCAAAGAAACTCTGAAGTGATTAAAATTTGGGAAGGATGTATGCCAGGGATATGCCCTATCTCCATACCTTTTAAATCTATATGTGGGTAAAATCATCCAGGAGGCTGGGCTGTTTGAGGAGAAATGTGGTATCAGGATTGGAGGAAGTCTCATCAACAATGTGCATTATGCAGATGACACAACCTGCTTGCTGAAACTAAGGAGGACCTGAAGCTTTTGCTGCAAAAGTTCAAGGACTGCAGGTTTAATACGGATTGAAGCTCAACATCAAGAAAACAAAAATTCTCACTACTGTGCCGATTGTCAGCATCATGGTGGGTGGTGAAGAAACTGAGATTGTTAACAGCATTAATTTTCTTGGCTCTATAATTAACATTCTTGGTACCAGCACCCAGAAAATGAAAAGTAAAATTTCATTGGGAAACTCTGCTCTCAAATGCCTCTCCACAGTACTGAACTGTAACGATGTCAGTCTGGAGACCAAGGTGTGCCTGATACAGGCCATGATTTTTGCAATTACTTGCTATGCATCAGAAAATTGAACAATGACTAGGTTATAGAAGGAGAATGTATGCCTTTGAGCTGTGGTGCTGGAGAAGAGTATTGAATATACCATTGACTGCTGGGAGAAGAAACAAGTTTGTCCTAGAGGGTTAAAGCAGGCTGCTGAGTAGAGACAAGGATTCTGAAATTTCATATTACATGCTTCGGACACGTTGCAAGGTGGGACCAGTCCTTGGAGACGGACATCATGCTTAGGAGGTTGGAGGGACAGTGCAAGATGAGGTGAATTGAGTTAGTGATGGACGTAATGGAGGTAGGTGTGTCAGAAACGATGAAGTTGAGTCAGGATAGACCAGAGTTTAAGGCTGTTGTACATAGGGTCACTATGAGTCACAGTAGACTTGACAGCACATAACAATAACATCACAATCAGCATCTTGGTACCAGAAGCCAGGAAATTAAAAAAAAAAAGTATTGCATTGGAAAAGTCTGCTGTCAGGGACATCTCCAGAATCCTGAATAGCAATAATGTCATTCTGGAGACTAAGCTGTGCCTGATCTAGGCCATAGTCTTCACAATTACATACTGTTCTTCAGAAAGCTGGACAATGACTAGGGATGATAGAAGGAAAATTGATGCCTTTGAGCCATGGTGCTAGAGAAGAATATTCAATGTACTATGGACTGCTAGGAAAACATTAGGTTCATTCAGCAGAGGGTAAAACCAGGGTGCTCCTTGGAGACATAGATTTTGAAGCTCTGTCTGACATATTTTGGGAATCCTGCAAGGAGCTACTAATCTTTGGAGAAGGACATCATGCTTGGGAGGGTGAAATGACAGTGTGAGAGAGGAAGACCCTCAATGAGATGGATTGAGTTAGTAACTGGGATAATGGAAGTAGGTGTGTTGGAGACAATGAATTTGAGTCAGGATAGAACAGGATTCAGAGCCTTTGTACATCTGGGCACTATGAGTCATAGGAGACTTGGCTTCACATAACAACAACAACAATCAAATACAGTTATAGATGGAACATTTTCCAAGTTATGCTTCTAAGAATAATAGGACAGGGAATAGATAATTTACTTAACAATGAAGAGTTGTCTCCCTAACACAGCCACATGTTGTATATTTGAAAAAATTTTGCTTTTAGAAAATGAAGAGGATTTGAAATGCTTGCTGCAGAAGATCATGGACTACAGCCTTCAGCATGTATTACATCTCAAATCAAGAAAACAAAAGTCTCACCCCTGAACTGTTAGGCAACATCATGGAGAAAATATTGAGGTTGGGAAACATTTCATTTTGCTTGGATTCATAATCAACACCCTTGGTATCAGCAGTCAAGAAAGAAAAAAAAATATGTTTCATTGAAAAATATGCTGTCAAGGACACTCCAGTGTTAAGAGGCTAGGATGTCTGTTTGCAAGTTCAAAACTGCCAGTCTTTTGAATAACAGTAAAATATTTTAGCCACCGAATCATCTGGATTCCTTCATCTACCTTTGTACCAGTTATAAAATTTTAGTTATTACTGTTACTGAAGTGTGTGTATATATTATATATATATATATATATATATATTAGTGTATAGCGTTTGCCATAGTTCTTTATTCTTTAATATGTCTCTATATGTCTCTCCATGTCTTCATTAAACTTGGTCACATGTCTGTAACTAATAATGGCACTTAACAACAGCAATAACAAAACAACTCCCCTCGCTCACTCTGTTCATGTCCATGACTCATTTCCCCCACCACCCGCCTTGGCTACCTTTTTATTTCTTTCTTTTAATTATTTGTCATTTCAGTGTTGAGATGCTGACGTTTCTATGTATTTTAGAGATTAGATCCTTTTCAGATGTGCTACTGCCAAACATTTTCCTAATCTGCAGGTTTTCTTTTTTTGTGTGTGTGAAGTCTCCTGATAAATACAAGTATTTAATTTTAGAAGGTTCTGACCAAATAGTTTATCTTCTGTTTTGCACTTATGATTTATAAGGTAATTAAGTTATAGATTAAGAATCCTTATATTATCACTAAGAGTTTTATAGGTTTAGAATTAAATCTATAAAACCTTGGGTTTTGACTTATTTTATTTAGGTTTTTCTTGTATAACGTGAGGTATGGACCCTGCTTCATGAAATAGACTTCTACTTCTTGCTAAAGAACAGCGGTTCATAGCTGAGTGGGTTTCTTTTTGAGTTCCCAAGCACGTTCTCTTCTTCTAGATGTCTGTCACTGAATTGGAATCAGGCTGTTTTGATTATTGAGACTACGATCATTCAGTGTGAAGCCTCCTGCTTTTTTTAAATTTTTGTGTATTGCTTCAGTTTTTTGGGATCTGTTTCCTTTCTACATTGTGTTGAGAATTAGTTTTTTTCATTAAATTAAAGTATATTATTCTCATTTGGATGGGGATTATATTTTATCTATATATTTATTTTGCTAGCACTGCTATTTTAAAATTCCTAAGTCCTCCAGTTCATGAGCATGGTATATTTTACCACTTATATAAGTCTCTTTTGATTTCTTATTGTAACTAAAATTTTTCCCTTTACATATCTTTTATAACCTGGTTAAATTTATGACTAGATTTTTTTTTATCCTTTTCTGGCCCACTGAAGAAGTTTGGATGATGCAGTGATTTAAGCATTCAACTGCTAACTACAAAAAATATCATTGTTTTAAAACTACAAGCTGCTTCATAGGAGGGAAATGTTACAGTCTGCTTCTTTAAAACTGTACAATCTTATAGACCTGATGGGACCATTCTTTGTATTGGATGATCTCTATGAGTCAACATTTACTTGATGAAAATCAGTTTTGTGTGTGCCTCCATGTGTGTTCAGGATATTGTAAATGATATAATTTTATTTATTTGAATGATCTCTTTGTTTAGAAAGATATAAATGATGTTTACATGTTGATTCTTTAAACTGTCACTTTGCTGAATAATTTTATTAATTTCATTTAATTAGATTTTTAAGATAATTTTAAAAGCTTGACAAAAAAAAAGCGAAGACAATATACACATCCAACTGGAATTCATCAAGTGCCTACTTCATATATAGTGGATATTTCTGTAAGCAATTTGACATGATATATACATATTTCAATAGGCATCAGATTACAAGGCTTGCACTACCATCTGCTCAGAATAGCAGGGGGCAGGGTACAGTTGATTCTTCTACTTTTTCTTTTAATCGTATTTGTCCAGAAGTCTCTGGTAGCTTCCTGACATGTGGCAGGAGGTGGTCATTCTTTCTTTCACCTCAGAACACTGAAATTATAATCAGATACTGAAATAAGAATCTCTCTCCTACTCAAAAATAGTTGATTTGGAAATAGTCACTATTTCCACTATACATGAGGAAATTTTGGAGTTTTGCCTACCATCAATTTCCAGGCACCTTTCCATGGAAGAATGCACTGTTTCAAATTCCATATTTTATTTGGTGTGTTCACGAGTAACACTAGATTGGTTTCCAAACATAGCTCATTAAATTCACTTGTACTACAGTCACTTCATTAATGCATCAGATACAAATGTCTCTATGTTAAAAAAAATGTTTGGGCTGTGCTATCTGTTCTTTGAGGTAATGCAAACACTGGTACACAGTCCCATATCAATTGTACTCCATATTTTGTGCTAAAAAATATCCTGTTTAGTCTCATTAAAATTAAACTAGAAAATGCCCTATTATGTATTTCATTATTTTTGTATTCAAAGTACATGTTTAATTTTGGAAGACAATTGAATCAAATTACAGTGTTGATGGGTTTATACATATACATATACATATACATATACATACATATGCTTTGCCTTTTCTTTTCTGTAGATAAAGATCAGCAATCAATCCATTTGAATATATTGTACAGTCAGAACAATTATTCTAGGAGAATTGATACTCTACTTTGTCCTGCATCATGGTTAGAGTTTCAAGGCTTTATTAACTAACTGAATATTATAAATGAGGCTAGACTTTCTCAGCATTGTAACTATATCACATGTCTTGTCTATTCTATAAGTCACTAAGAATAAGAATCAACTCAAAGGTAACAACAACAGTATTATTGAAATGCTACAAGAAGGATTATTTTCTAAGTAACAAGTTAAAAATTAAATTATCATTTGTTTCATTATATACATTGTGATTTGTGATTCTGATATTCTTAAACTTTCTCAAACACATTTTCGCAAACATAATTTATATCTAATGCTGGAATATATAATGAAAGATGAAAATCCTATCTCCTTTACTTTCTCCACCTTCAATAAAAAAGTTCTTTATGAGTTATTTCTTAAAACCATTGTGTAAAATATATTGTAAATTCATCATTTACCATTTCAGTTGGCTTCATAGTAGTATCACCATGTAAAATATTTTCTTTAATTTGTTTATTATCTATTGTTGTGTGCCATTGAGTTATTTACAACTTTTAGTGACTGACCCTAAGTACAACAGCTCTGAATCCTTCCCTAATCTGAGCCAATCTCACTGTCCATGAAAAACCTAGCCCCATTACCCAGTCACTGTGTCAATCCATTTAATCCAGGGTCTTCTTTTCTGCTCTGTCCCTCTGCCTTTCCAAGCATGATTCCCTTCTCCAAGAACTTGTCCC
Organism: Elephantulus edwardii; assembly: GCF_000299155.1. Lineage (NCBI taxonomy): Eukaryota > Metazoa > Chordata > Mammalia > Macroscelidea > Macroscelididae > Elephantulus > Elephantulus edwardii. The sequence goes on along the minus strand of NW_006399768.1, from coordinate 3,277,150 downwards.
ATCTGGCAACATGTTTAAAGTATGTGAGATGGAGCTTCACAATCCTTCCTCCAAGGAATAGTTTGATTTTGCCATCTCTATGTCATACCTTCCAGTCTCTTGGTGGTCCATGGTATGTTTAATATTCTTCTCCAACACTAAACAGGACGTTGATTAAGGATGATAGAAGAAGAATTGATGCCTTTGAGTTTGGTGCTGGAGAAGAGTATTAAACATACCATGGGCAATAAAGATTCTCACTACTGGGCCAATTGGCAGTATTGTGATGAATAAGAAAGAGATTGAGATTGTTAAAAACTTTAGCTTGCTTGGTTCCACAATCAACATTCTTGGTTCCTGCAGTCAGGAAATCAAAAGATGAATTGCCTTGGGAAAATCTGCTATGAAGGATCTCTCCAGAGTGCTGATGAGCAATAATTTCAGTCTGGAGACTACGGTATTCGTGATCCAAGTAATAATCTGCATCATCACTTACTCTGTTCTGATGATTGCTTCCTGGTTCAAATATGGGCTTCACATGAGCACTATTAATGTTCTGGGATTCACGTTTTTCTCAAGGTTAGCCACAATTTGTTGTGATTCACATAGTCAAATTCCTTTGCATAGTCAATGAAAGATGGGTAAACATTTCATCTAACATTGGCTATAATGTCCCCAGTGCCATGACATCTTCTTACACAGCTTGTAAATCTTTAAATTATTTGTGGCTGTAATGTTACAGAATGTGAGAAGCATGAATACAAAAATTGGAGACTGTCAAGGAAGAAGTGGAACACACAAATGTCGACATACTAGGCAATGGCAAAATAAAGTTAATTGGCATGGAACATTTTAAATCAAAGAAGCACATGATCTACAACACTGGAAATTAATATGCGAAGGAAAATGGGGTTGCATTCATAGTTAAAAAGACCATTTCTAGATCCATCTTGAAATACACTGTTGTAAATGAAAGGATAATATACATACACATATGCTCCAACAACTAGAGCCAAAGAGGAAGAAATAGATGACTTCTACCAACTTGTGCAGTCAGAAATTGATTGAACATGCAACCAAAATTCATTAATAATGATGGGGACTGGAATGTAAAAGACCAAGATGGATATCAGAAGAGACTCTAAATATTGGACTAGAATCCCAAGAAGCCAAAACAAAGGGAAGAAATCAAGAAGTTAAGGAACTAACAGACCATTTCAAAGGTCAACTTGGGAATACAAAGAAAAGTATTAGTAGTGAAATATACAAAGAGCTAGAGTCAGAAAAGAAAAGATCTGAACTAGCTTAGTATTAATTAAGCTGAAGAAGCTGAAGAACAAGTTTAAGACTGGAGTTGTAATACTTCAGGATGCTATAGCAAGAGTACTGAATGATCCAGGAAGTATTAAAGAAGAATTGAGGGTTATACAGAATCACTGTACCAAATAGAATTATTTGACAAAATAATCTATGTTCAAGAGGCAATTGTGAGGAGGAGAAAGTTGAAGCAATTTTAAATGAATTGGCAAAGTACTATGCCCAGGAACTGATAACACACCAGTTGGTATGTTTTAACAAACAGATGCAGCCGTGGGCATGGTCACCAGGTTGTGCCAAGAAATCTAGAGAACAACTACCTGTTTATCTGACTGGCAGAGATCCATATTTATTTACATTAAAAAAACGGTGACATAACAGGGCAGAGAAATTATCGAACAATATCACTTGCAAGCATCTATTGTCTATAACCTCTTAAAAATAAAAACTACATGAAAATGGGGTTCTGCTTTTTTATCCTTATATTTGCAGGGCTTATACAGCATCTAAAAATTAGGAGATCTTTACCTCCATGGCTGTGGGGTAATGCCAAGGGTCATAAAGGACAAGAGAGTTTGGGATACAGAGCTAAAAACAGAGGAAAGACTTTGTCAGCTTTCTGTGAGAGGAAAGGCTGACTTGAGACCTCTATACACACAAACTGCTTAAGTTGGTACTGCTGATCTCAAGAAACTCCAGAGACAAAGGAAAACATTAAGTTTCAGGAGACAAAGCAAATTAGATGAGACCCTACTCTCTAGAGCGAGCACTTTCTAGTGCTTGTGAGGAGACAGGGGGCTGAAACTTTCCTGGGACAAGGTCTCTCCATTTGCTAATCCTTGCTTTTTTTGTCTCCAGGACCATCTCAGGTGCCAAAAAGGACACGAGATTTTGAGACAGAGAGCTGTGAACAGGGGAAAGACTTTCTCAGCTTTCCCAACTAGTACATTGGTCTGTAAGAAAAAGAGGTGACTTGTAACACCCCCTGAACAGAAACTGCTTGAGTGGAGCACCCGGTCTCATACCACTCAGCCTTTCCATAGATAAAGAACATTAAAAAGATATTCCTATAGAGCTGTGGTACAGAACAGAGAAAACCTGAAAAACTTTAAGAAAGGCACATTTTCCCAGAAATGACTTTCAGAATGAATATTTTAACTTGGAAACTAAACAATAACATAATAAAGATACCACAACTCACACAGGTACAATGGAAAAGGTATAATACTGATCAAGAAAAACTTAAAATAATGTTGAGAAAGCAGCAGGCAGTGCAAACACTGTGAAAAAAAATTAGCCTTTTTAAAAAATTAATAACAAAACAGAACATACTGCAGACCCAATGAATATCCCATATTCAAGAGGTTGGAAGATATATGTTGCTATGGAGGCATTCAAACATCTACAAAGAAATTACAAATCATGGAAGAAATAATGGAAGCCATAAATACCCTAAAGGTAGAGAATTAGAAGAAATAAAATGATGAGCATTATTTGAACAGCTACTTATTTGAGTTAGTTATTTGAAAGAAGGTGCAAATAAAAGAAAGTAAACCCTCCAGACATATGATGCCATAAAAAATATACTGATGTGGAGGAACTTGTACAACTAAGGAAGAAAATGCAAATGATGGAAGAAAGAATTTAAAGTACACATAAAGATGTACAAGAACTTAAAAATATCATCACAAGATAGAGAGTTTACAGCCAACACAGTACTGGAAACAAACAAAATTCATGAAAATGCAACCAAGAATATTAAGTCTGAAATGACTGAAGTATCCAACATGTTAGAGGGACAAAAAAGTAGAAAATAAGAGAAGGAGTAAAGAGCGAGAGTTATGAGCCAGTGAAGTTCTTATATTTCAGCTCACTGGAAACATAATAGAAGAAAAACCAGAGATGAAACATGCAGAATATGAAGAAAACATGAGATGACATGAAAGGGAACAATATACATGTGACTAGAATTCCAGAATATGAGGCAGAAAATCACTGAGAGAATTGTGGAAGATGTAATAGAAGAAAAATTCCCTGGTATTATGAAGAATGAAGAAATTCACATTCATCAACTCAGTGAACACCAAATAGATTAGACCCAAAAAGAAAACATCAAGATATATAATAGTCAAATTCTCCAAAATAAAAGAAAAGGATAGAATATTTAAAAAAAGAACCAGAAAAATAGTCATCTAAAATGAAAACCGTTTAGATGAAGTTCTGATATTCAGCAGAAACTATGTCAGCAAGAAGAAAAATGGAATGATATACACAGAAAGTTGAAAGAGAACAATTGTCAACTGAAGATCCTGTAGTCAGCAGAACTCTCCTTTAAATATGAAGCAGAAATCACTTCCTTTGTGGAAAAGAAGGAACCTAAGGAATTTATGAAAACAAGACCAAAACTACAAGGAAATCCTTCATACAGAAACACTAAAGGAAAGTGGATGGACTATAGTAACAAAAAACAGCAGAAAAAAGCAAAATGGTAAAATGACAATGATAAAACCCAGCCTGACAATAATTACCCTTAATGTGCCAACCAAGAAAAAAAGAGTGGAAGAATGGATTAAAAAACAAAACAAAACAAGGCCTGTCTGTATGTTGCCTACAAGAGATACATTTAAAAAAAGAAAAGAAAGACAGGCTTACCTTCACAAAAAATATTTCAAGTAAATGACATCTACAAAAAAGCAGGAATGGCAATAATAATCTCTGATTAAAATAGACTTCAGAATGAAAACCACCATAAAAGACAAGGAAGGGTACTAAATAATGATTAAAGGCACCAGAAGGCATACACTTGGTCATCTATGCATCAAATGATAGACGTGCTAAACACAGAAAACAACTGGTAACAGAGTTGAATGAAAAGATAGCACCACAATAAGAGTAGTAGACTAACATGCCACTCTCACAAAAGGATAAATCAACTCAAAAGAAACTTAACAAAGATGCAAAAGATCTAAATTATATATTCAGCTGACTGCACCCAAATAAAACTCAATTTAATTTCTTCTCAAGCACACATGGTAAATTCTCCAGAACTGATCACTTATTAGGGCCCTAAAGCAAGCCTCACCAACTTAAAAAAATTTTGAAATAATATAAAGTTTCTTTTCAGATCACAATCATAAACCTAGAAATTAACCACAAGAGGATAAAATTTATAAAACCACGAATATAGAAGCTAAGTAACAACCTGTTAGAACACAATTGGTTTATAGAAGAAATTATGAATGAAATAAAAATACTTCCTTAGAACAAATGATAATGAAAATACAACATACTAAAACTTTTGGGATGCAGCTTAGGCAGTCCTCAAGGACATTTCATAGCAATAGGTAAACATTAAAAATGAAGAAAGAGGCAAAAGTAACGATATAACCCAACACTTTCATCAAATATAAAAAGCAAAACAATTCAACCCCACAACATCTATACGAAATTATAAGAACAAGAGCTGAAACTGAGGAGGACCTGAAGCGCTTGCTGAGATGTCAGTCTGCCAACTAAGCTGTGCCTGATACAGACCATGATTTTTGCTATTACTTGCTATGAATCAGAAGGCTGGATGATCACTAGGGATGATAGAAGGAGATTGATGCTTTTGAGCTGTGGTACTGGAGAAGAATATCTAATATACCAAGGACTGCAGGGAGAAGAAACAAGTTCATCCTAAAGAGGGTGAGATCAATTTGCTCCTTGGAGGCAAGGATTCTGTACCTTTGTCTGATATACTCCGGACATGTTGCAAGGCAGGACCAGTCCTTTGGGAGTGATGTCATACTTCAGAGGCTGGAGGGACAGTGCAAGAGAGGAAGACCTTGATGAGATTGACTAATTCAGTGACTAGAGTAATGGGAGTAGATGTGTCAGAGGCAATAAGATTAGCATAGGATAAAGCAGAGTGTAGGGCTGTTGTACATATAGTTGCTGTGATTTGCAGGTAACTTGACAGCACATAACAACAACAACAACAACAGAAAAGTCTCTAAACTAAAACTTTATCTTGAACATAAAGTAGCTTACATGAACTAAACCATTTGAACAGAAGGTTCCAAAAGATAATTCAAGAAGCATAAAGTATTATAATTAAGTGTGCAAAGACCAGGAGTCACATCAAAAGGGAAAAGCACACGTGATTTTCATCAAGCTGATACAACTGAAGGGAAGAAATTCAAGCCCTGAGTTGAACAACTGAAAAATTCTATGGGAAAAATAGTGAACAAGACAGTAAATATCAATAGAAAATTGAAGAAAATAAAAGATACTGTTTCAATAAGAATTGCTAGACATTTAACCATTTTAGGAGATGGCATATTATTGAGATCAGTGATAGTGAAAGAAGTCCAAACTCTTCTGCAGTTAACAGAAACGGGAAAAAAAACAAATAAAAATCTCTGAAGATAACAGTTGAGACATATCAGAAAATGGAAGGCATAAAGTAGTTAGTCTATGACAAGAAATTTAGGTAATTCTTATCTGTTCAGTTACATGAAGACATCAGTATTTGTGCCCATACCAAAGATGAGAATCCAAAATTATGTGGACATTATTAGGTAATGCATTATTGTCACACTCCTGTGAGATTGTTTGGGAAAAAAAATAAATTTAGAAATAGTTGCAGTAAGGTATTGATAAGGGAGTGCAAGAAAATCACACATATTCAAAGGAGACTGAGGACGAAAGGATGTCATTACTAGTATCAGTCAAATCTTGCCTGAAAGTAGAGAATACCAGAAACCTATTCTGTGATTTATTGATGGTGCAAAGGCGTTTAACTGTAAGGATCATAGCACATATAGGTAATACCATAAAACATTTGAGTTCCAGAAAATTTAATTGTGTTCATATAGAACCTGTACATAACCAGCGAGAAGTCTTTTCAGCAGATCAAGGTGTTACTAGTAACATGGTTTAAAATCAACAAAGACATTGTCAAAGTTCTTTCACTCTATCTGTTCAATCTGTATGTACGCTTAGCAAATAATCTGAGAAAGTGAACTATATCAAGAAGATTGTGGCATCAAAATTGGATGAAGATTAAGCAAAAACCTGTGATAGGCAGATTATAGACCCCTGCTTGTTGAAAGCGAAGAGTACTTGAATCACTTATTAAGATTAAAGATTAAATTTTGCATTAGGGATAGTGTATTAACACATAAAACCCCCCACAAATAAAACACAACTAGATCAGTAAGGAGCATTATGATAAATATAGAAAATACTGATGTAATAGGTTTCATCATATTTGAATTCATAATCAATTGCCATGGAATAAGCAGTTAAGAATCAGTTGAGATATTGCATTGGGTAAATACGCTTTGAAATACCTCTTTAAAATGTTAAGAAGCGAATGCATCATTCTGAGAACAATATATGTGTTATTGAAAAAAATGGTATCCTCAATCACTTCGTATGTGTGTGTGTGTCAAAGCTGGGCATGAATAAGGAGGATCAAAGAAAAAAGAGATCTGTGAATTATGGTGTTAGCCTACAATAACATATACACTATAGATAGAAGAAAGATAATATGTCTTGGGAAAAGTACAATCAAAATGTTTCTCAGAAAGAAGGATGAAAAGTATTACCTTAAGTACTTTAGACATATTAACAGGAAGAAGGACTTCCCTGGAGAAGGATGTAATGCTTGGTAGTGAAGGGTCAGTGAAAATGAAGTCCTCAACAAGATGGATTTACACATGGCTGCAGCAGTGCTCAAACATAAACAATGATTGGGAGGATGCTGCAGAACTGGACAATGCTTTATGGTGTTAAGCATCTGGTTGTTGTTATGTGTCATAGAGTCAACTATGACTCAATGTGACCCTATGAATAACAAAGCTGAGCCCTGGTCTACTCTGCACCATCCTCATCATCTCTAACATACATTGTTGCAGTCACTGTGTGGGCTTCTCACATTTCTTTTGCTGACCATCCATTTCTCTAACATGATGTCCTTTTCCAAGAAATACCTCATTTGGGTAATATATCCAAAGTACGAGATGAAGCATTGACATTTTTTACTCTACGGAGCACTCTGGCAGCACCTTTTCAAAGACATACCTGTTCTTTGTGCAGTCCATGGGATATTCAGGACTATTTTCCAGCACCACTGTTCAATAGCATCAATTCTTCTGTCATGCTTATTCATTGTCCAGCTCTCAGATACAGAGCCAGTGTAATTTAAAAAGACTATTGCCTAAATTAGGTTTAACTTAGTTTTCAAATTGATTTAATTTCTCATCAGTATTTTGCAGAGGCCCTTGATAGTAGACTTTCCTTACCCAATATGTCTCTTTACTTTTTGACTGTTGGTGCCAAGAGTGTTGTGTGGATCCTAGTGAAATGAAGAAAGACACAGAATAACACAAACACAATATTGTCATTAACTTTCAAATTTTTCCTTTTCTAGGAAATATATTAAATACAACTTCATGAAAGTCTTTTTTTTTCATAGGAGGTGTTTAATTACAACTGTTAGTGAAAAACAAAGCTACTCATTGAAGGCAAGGATTTTGAAGGTCTGTCTCACATACTTTGACCATCTTGTCAGGATGGTCCAGTCCTTGGAGAAGGACATCATGCTTGGAAAGGTGGAGGGACAGCGAGGAGAGGAAGACCCTGAATGAGATGAATTGACACAATAACTGGATTGGGGGGGGGCAAGTATGTTGGAGGCAGTGAGATTGGCTCAGGATAGAGCAGGGTTCAGAGCTATTGTACATAGGTTGTTATGAGTCACAGGTGACTCGATTGCATAAGACAACAAGTGCAAATAGAGAATTCATTTGTAGTGTATCTTAATGTCTAAATATATTTTCCAACCATCTGCTAAAGTAGTAATTGCTATACAACCCTTTCTGATGTTTATAAACTACTCAAGTTCTGCATTAGTGGTTTATGACATCAGCAATAATTTCTAAGTTAATAATTTTTTTCTTAAACATTCATGTGTCACTTTCCTTAATAAGAGCATATCTTAAAGTATCTAGATAAATCTACACCAATTTCTTACTACATTAAAGTCCTATAATATTAATGTACCTGCTTCATCAGCACTTATGGATGTATATCTGCTGACTGGGGGTTTTCACATGCACATATAAAAGGCAGACATCAAAGGCAGGATATTTAAAAGGAAATTTTCCTTTAAATATGGGATAGTTCATTTAACCAGGATTTTGGAGATTGGGTGCAAATTTATGCAATTTGTGACTTTTTCTAATCCTTGGGTTTCTCCAAAAGTGACTGGCTTGTTGAAAATGAAAAGCTACTCTTTCATTATTTAGCTCCATAATAAAAGTGATGCCTCCTGTGTTGTTACATAACAATAAAGATGTTTTATTTTCTATAGACTTTGTTGGTATGAGAGGTAGGAGAGAAAAATCAATGTGTCACAACATCGTAAAACAACTAGAAAATAAAGATTGAAATAAAAGAACCAGTAAAAAACCTCCAATACGATTAACCAATGATGTGATACCTCTTTATGTTTTTTAGGGGAGGAGGGGGTTTTTGGATTTTATGTGTGTGTGTGTGTGTGTGTGTGTGTGTGGAGATAGATTGCTGTAAGGATACAAATAAATAAAATGGAATTTGTATTAATTCTTGATCAGGAAAATACTTCAAAAACCACTTCACAGATATAAATGGCTTACCTAGAATCAAAGACAGCTAATTATTAAGGCAAGTTCTCTTCATATTATCATTGTCATAAACTAAATCTCCCTATAATAAATTATGTTATTAAGTAGCATACCTCATATAGAGACCTATAATATTTTAGGAAATACTTTAGAAGAATTAATACAAATTATAGTTTTGTTCTATTTTCTCAAGTGAGAAAATAAGCAGCTATTTTTTTTCTACTTAGGTGTGCAATATAGCAATTATATGATACACTAAGCTTAAACGTGTCGTCAATTTGATTGTAACTCATCTCTATAGGCATAAGAGAATTATCCCATAGGGTTTCTAAGGTTATAATATTTACAAAAGCATGCTGTGACATATTTTTTTCTGTAGAGCAACTAGTAGGTTTGTACCATCTACCCTATGGTTGGCAGCTCAGCATTTAACCCCTATACCATCCCATGGTTTATAGAATAAGCATGATGTAGTACCTAAGTTCTAATCTATAAATAAACAAAAAGTTCAGAGATTTTAAAATTTCAAAAGGCACAAAATTGTTGAATTAAATAAATTTAAAGTATATTTGACTTTTAAAATCTAATTTAAAAAAAAACCTCTAAGGAATGCTCTAGCTACACTTGTCCAAAGCAGATTTGTTTGTCCTTTTTACAGTCAAAACTCTTCTCCACAATTCAAAAGTATAAAGTCTTCTCTGTTCTATTTTTACTCATTGTTCATTTTTTAGGCCTTTGATTACTCTCTAGCCTGATAACTTTGTAACTCAGTCTCTAAATTGACATTCTTGAATTATAATACATTGAAGAGGCCTTCGACAGCCAATTTTCCCAAAGCAACATGTGTTTTGATTTTTCTTACCTGCTCCTTTGATATTGGTTATGAATCAAAGCAAAATGAGTGAATTGACATGGTCAATGTTTTCCCTGATTATGAAGAAGTTAGATAGCTACAGTTGACTGAAATGTGCAGAGTAGAAGTTAGAAAACAAAAAGAGAAGAGCATGATCAGCCATTCTGAAACTGAAAGAATGGCTAGGAAACAATTCAAACCTTGAGGTACAACATTGAATGATCTCATTAATTCAATATTGTATCTCAGAAGGAATAAACAGTATCAACAGTATCATTGTACAAAAATCCTGGTCAACATTCAGGCATATGCTAAAGAACATATCGTCAGCATCTAATTATACTAAAAGAAGTCTGAGCTACATGCAGTGTTTGGCAAAAAAAAAATAAGAATATGAAGTGCTTACTTATCTAGATCAAGATATATGAAAGACTGATGCCTGTCCAACTGATTCTAAGAGAATTGTATTTATGCAAATTCTAAATAAAGGTGATCCAAAAGAATGTTGAAATTACATACACTCCAAATAATATTTCAACAAACAGATACTGCCCTAGATGTACTTACCAATTTGTGCCAACAAATCTGGAGGACAACCACCTGGCCATCTGACTATAAGAGATCCATGTTTGATCCATTCCAAAGAAAAGTGAATGAATGTGGGCAGAAATTTTCGAACAATATTATTAATATCACAGATGAGGAAGAGTCTACTGAAAATTATCCAAAAACAACTGGAACAGCACATCAGCAGAGAACTGCCAGACATGCAAGTTGGGTTTAGAAGGGGTCTAGGGATATTGTAGCTGATGTTATATGGATCTTAGCTGAAATCAGAGAATACCAGAAGACTGTCTATCTGTGTTTCATTGATTATACAAAGGCATTTGACTGCATGAATCATAACAAACTGTGGCTGACTCTGAGAAGAATGGGAATCCCAGAATATTTAATAGTGCTAATGCGAAACCTATACTTGGACCAAGAGG
>NW_006399768.1:3258691-3265336 GCF_000299155.1 Elephantulus edwardii | reverse complement strand
CATGGTATTTGGGATAGTACAGCTAATGTTAGATGGGTCTTGGCTGAAATCAGAGAATACCAGAAGGATGTCTATCTGTGTTTCATTGACTATGCAAAGGCATTTGACTGTGCAGATCACAACAAAGTAAAGCTAACTCTGAGAAGAATGGAATTCCCAGAACACTTTGTCTGACATACTTTGGGCATGTTGCAAGAAGTAACCAGTCCTCAGAGAGAGACATCATGCTTTGGAGATTGATGGACAGCACAAGAGAGGAAAACCCTCAGTGAGATGGACTGGTTCAGTAACTGAGGTAATGGAGGTAATCTGACAAGAAGACAATCGTCAGAACTGAGCAAGGAAGGGTGTACACAAAGGAAGTGTTCTATCTTCATACCTTTTCAATCTATATGTGTATGAGGAGGAATGTGCTATCAGGATTAGAGGAAGACTTGTTAACAATGTGTGTCATGCAGTTGAAAAAATCTTGCTTGCTGAAGCTGAGGAGGACCTGAAGTGCTTGCTACAGAAGGTCAAGGGCTGTAGCCTTCAAAATGGATTGAAGCTTAACATCAATAAAATAAAGATTCTGTCCATTGGGCTGATTGGCAGCATCATAATAGATGGTGAAGAGATTGAGATTGTTAACTGGTTTAGTTTGCTTGATTCCACAATCAACACTCTTGGTACCAGTAGTCAGAAAATCAAAAGATGAATTGCATTAGGCAAGTCTGCTGTAAGGGACCTATTCAGAGTACTGAAGAACAACAATGCCAGTCTGGAGACTAAGGTGCACCTGACCCATGCCATAGTATTCATAATTACTTGATATACATCAGAAAGCTAAACAGTAATTAGAGATGGTAGAAGAGAATTGATGCCTTTGCACTTTGGTACTGGAGAAGAATATGGAATACATCATAGACTGCTAAGAGAACAAACAAGTTTGTCCTAGAGAGGGTGAAATCAGGCTGCTCCTTGGCTTCAAGGATTCTGAAGCTTTGTCTGACATATTTTGGGCATGGTGCAAGGAGTAACCAGTCCTTGGAGAGGGGTATTATGCTTTGGATGGTGGATGGACAGCACAAGAGAGGAAAACCCTCAATGAGATGGATTGATACAGTGATTGAGGTAATGGAGGTAGGTATGTCGGAGACAATAAAATTGGCTCAGGATAGAGCAGAATTTAGAGCTGTTATACTTAGGGTCACTATGAGTTGCAAGCAACTTGAAGGCACATAACAACAACTAATATCACAAGTAACTGAAAATCTTACTGAAAATAATTATATGACAGCTGTAGCACTACTCTGACAGGCAATTGCCAGAAATTCAAACTGGATCCAGAAGAAGGCATGGAATAGAAGATATCGTCCTTGTTGTAAAAATTATTTTGGCTAAAAGCAGATAATGCTAAAAAGATGTTAATCTGTATTTTAATGATGATGCAAAGGGATTCAACAGTGTATATTATAGAAAATAATAAATAATGTTTTGTTGTTTTTATTGTTGTTGATTGCCTTTGAGTCTAGCAACTCTATGAACAAAAGGCCTGAAGCCCCGTTTCAACTATTAACATTTATCAAAGTTCATAGTGTTTCCTGAAGCATGTTACATAGGAAATGGATGCCACCCTTACTGCCAATCCTGTCATAGCATGTTATTGTTGTTATGTACCATTGAGTCACAATGTGATACATAGCGATCCTGTGTATAGCAGCTCTGAATCCTTCCTTGTCCTGAGTCAGTTTCCCTAATTCTGACACACCAATTCCCATTGTCCCGGTTACTGTGTGAATTCAACTCATACAGGGTCTCACTCTCCTATGCTATTCCTCAACGCTTCCAAGCATGATTTCCTTCTCCAAAGACCAATCTCTCCTGGCCGCAAGCCCATAGTAAGTGATGTAGAGCTTCAAAATCCTAGCCTTCAAGGAGAAACTTGGTTTCACTCTCTCCAAGACAGACCTATTTATTTTCTTGGCAGTCCATGATATGTTCAAGGCTCTTCTTCAACATCACAACTCGAAGGCATCTATTCTTCTTCTGTCATCCTTAGTCATTGTCCAATTCTCAGAAGCATAACAAGTATATGAGAAGACTATGGCCTGGATTAGGTGCACCTTTGTATCTAGACTGACATCATTGCTGTTTAGCATGGAGAGGTCCATGACTGCAGATTTTCCCAATGCAATTCATTTTTTTATTTCCTCACTGCTGGTGTTAAGAGTATTGATTTTGGATCAAGAATGATAATTTTTATCACTTAATTGTGTTCATGGTGTACTGATGTATATAGATGGTCAAACTGAACAAGAGGATACAACACTGTTTATAATGAAGAAAAGTGTGCATCAGGGTTGTGCTCTTTAATTATGCTTATACCATCTGTATGCTGAGCAAGTAAGCCAAGAAATTTGACCATATACAGAAGAATTTGTCATCAGGATTGGAAGATTCATTAATTAATATGATATTCACATGATATAAAACAGTTTCCAGAAAGAAAAAAAAGGACTTAATACAGATACCAATGAAGTTTAAAAACCATAACTTTCAACACTTCAACACAAAGAATGAAAACAAAGTATTTCACAACTGAACCAAAACACAACAGCATAACAAATAGAGAAAAGATAAACAAAAAGGGCTTCATTTTATTTTGATTTATAATCAACACCATTGGATACAGTGATCAAAAAAATCAAAGGATTATTGCATACCACTTTTAAGATTAAGTCATAGTATTTTCAATATTTGCAACTTGATTGCAATAATATCTTTGTTGTTATGTGCTTTCAAATTGTTTGTGACTCATAGCAACCCTATGTACAAAAGTCCTTACCTCTGCTCTATTTTGTGTCAAACTTACTGTCTCTGACACACCTATTCCCATTACCCCAGTCACTGAATTGATCCATCTCATTGAGGGTCTTCCTCTCTTGCGCTGTCCCTCCACTCTTCCAAATCTGATGTATCCTCTCCAAGGAATTCTCCCTCCTTGAAAAATACCCAAAGTATGTCAGGCAAAGCTTTGGAATCCTTGCCCCCAAGGAGCAGCCCTGTTTCAACTTCTCCAGGATGAACCTGTTTGCTTTCTTAGCAGTCCATAATATATTCAACACTCTTCTCCAGCACAACTCAAAGGCATCAATTCTCTTTCTATCATCCCTAGTCATTGTCCAGCTTTCTGATTCATAGCAGGCAATTTCAAAGACTATGGCCTGAATCAGGCACACCTTAGTCTCCAGACTGACATTGTTGTTCTTCGGTCTCCTGGAGAGGTCCCTGACAGCTGACTTTCCCAATACAATTAGTCTCTTGAGTTCTTGGCTGCTGGTATCAAGAGTATTGATTATGGAGTCAAACAAAACTAAAACTGTCAACAATTTCAATTTCTCCGCCATCCATAATGATGCTGCCAATTGGCCCAGTGGTGAGAATCTTTTTCTTGATGTTGAGCTTCGATCCATATTGAAGGCTGCAGTCCTTCATATTCTGTAGCAAGTACTTCATGTCTTGCCGATTATGTCTTTATTTCACCTCTCTCTAAGTCCTCAAACAATCTTTGGCAAAGGCTTTTAGCTCTGCTTATGTGGGTTAGCAGTCTTAAGGCCAGCTTCGCCTTTTGTCAAGTCTCTGGTTCTCTGCTTTGGCTTCTGCTGTGCTCTTGTAGGCTGACTGGAACTGGAGGGCATGCTGTAATCTCTTACTTCTTTGATGATGGTGAGATTTTTCAATTTCTGTCAATGAATCCGCTCAGCCAAGTGGTAAAACTAGACAATCCCCTGTTCATAGGCTAATATTCTCTATTTGCATATCCTTGCCCATCTACATGGCAAAGTAAAAATAATCAATGGATAAGGAAGCTATTTTGAACAATAAATCCTTAACATCACGCCGTCCTCATCATCTCTGATATACTGGAGGCTATTGTTACACTTAAGTGTGTCAGTCCACCTTTTTTGTTTTTTTTTTCTTTTCAGCTGACCCTCTACCTTTACAAGCATGATGTCCTTTTCCAATGAATAACTGCTCATAGAAATATACTCAAAGTATGTGAGGTGAGGCTTCACCATCCTTACCTCTAAGGAGCACCCCGGGCATACTTTCTTCAAGACATATGTGTTTGGTTTTTTTGTTCATTTATGGTATATTGATACACTTCCCCACTTCCTCAACTTGAAGTCATTGATTCATCTTCAGTCATCTTTAGTCATTATCCAACTTACAGACGCATAGCAAGTAATTGAGAAGCTTAGCATGATTTAGATGTATCTTGGTCTTTAAACTGACATGATTGCTCTTCAGCATTTTGGAAAATACCTTGATAGTAGATTTTTCCTATTTCACACTTTTTTTTATTTTTTTGAATTCTGGTACCAAGGGTGTCGATTACAGATTCAAGTAAGATGCCATTTCTTACAATTTCAGGTTTTTCCTCATTTATCTTGATGGTGACTATTGAACCAGTGGTGAAGACTTTTGAGATATAATACATATTGAAGCTCGAGTAGTCTTCAATCTTTTGAAGTAAAAACTTAGTGTCCCCCACTTTCAGTAAGCAAGGTGGTGTCATCTGCATAACTCAGGTTGTTGATAAGTCGGTCTCCAATCTGGTGCAACTTTCTGTATCATGAAGATGAAAATCTTATTTGGTAGAGAGTCAGAAGGAAATGGAAGACTCTCAGTGTGATGGATTACTGTAGTGACTACAACAATGGGATCAAATTTAGCAGTGCTTATGAAGATTTCACATAAAAAAAAGCAGTATTTCATTTTCTTTATACACTGGGTTGCTATCACTTGGAGTCTACTGGAAGACACTTAGCAGTGGTTATTCTAGGAAATTTGGATAAATATTAAATTCCATTTTCTCTTTACTGGGGTAAATTCTGCTTAGAACAAAATATGGTATATGCTTTGATGATGAATATAGTGGCTTGCAACTTTAATAAAGTTAAATATAATCAACCAGGCCACAAATTCAATAACCCTTGTGCTTGAATCATCAAATAAAGTGAATATTCATTTTGTTTTGTTGTGTAGTCATAATATAAAGTATATTCATTATACAGTGATGATTGATCTTTTCCCCTAATATGAAATTCAATATCTTACCAAAAGCTATTCAAATAGATTCTAAACAAATCAAAACAGGGGAGCCTTGATATATGGAATGACAGAAATGCCCATGAAAGGAATGCTACATTTGCACACAGTAGACATTAATATAAGTTTGTGGCATTGTTGCCGTAGAATCTGTCACATGCCTGAATAATTTTGCATCTTCATGAATTTTTTATCACTTAGTTCAGCTTACTTCATCATCATGAATTTGGAATAAATGCTATTTTCTACATGGACCATAGTATTAATCATTGGTTTGTGTCACTCACTTTGCTTTCCTGTTCATATTCTAAATTGGAGTATTGATCTTGTAAATTTCATATTGGATAGTATAAGAAATCATAACCATGAATTAAAAAGCTGATTAGAATCATGGCTATGAAGCTATGATAAAAAATATTTATGAATAAAATAAGGCCTATAACTATAGATTTAAGTTATGTGCATTTCAAATGACCTCGAGATATCTTGAAAACTCCATGCATTTTACCATAATATCATAATAGACTAGAATAAATATATATAAAATTCATAAACAAATTTGACCTATTTAAATGGATTAATATAAAAAGATAAGGGCAAACATTTGCTGTTTTAAAGGAGAAAGGAGATTAGATAACGTGGGATGTGAATTCATAGGTTCATATACAAAATCTATTTGATACTTTGGAAATATAAGCTCTTAAAGAAGGAATAAACATTTTACATTTAAAATGGGAACTCTAGGGTGATAGTCTGTAGGTAGTTGTGCTGCTAACCCATAAAGTCATGTTGCTTCTCTGGCAGTTCACATCCTCCAATAGTTCAGAGAGAGATAGACGAGAAACCGCTTGTGAGATCTGTAACCTCAATGAGCCAATGGAGACACAAGTAAGAATTGGCTCAAATTCAATAGGAATGAGCTGAGTTGGATTGAGTTCGGTTTAAAAGACATGGAAAAAATAAAAACAAAAACAAAACAAAATGCATATTTTTTCTTGATAGAAATTTTCAAAATTGATATTACTTGATATTACTTCTAAAGATAATTTAAGATACAAAATAAATGGGGACCTCAATGCACAAGGCCTCAAAAAGAGCGAAGACCAGATGAGTTGTGGGAGGATGTCAAATGTATCATCCAGGAAGAGTGCAAACGGTCATTACAAAGACAGGAGAGGAAGAAAAGACCAAAATGGATGTCGGAAGAAACTCTGAAGATTGCACTGGAGCGTAGAGAAGCCAAAGTACAAGGAAGAATTCAAGATACTAAAGAGGTGAACAGAAGATTCCAAAAGGCAGCACGGAGAGACAAAGCCAGATATTACAATGAAATGTGCGAGGAACTAGACTCAGAAAATCAAAAGGGTCAAACTCGGTCAGAATTTCTTAAGTTCAAGGAACTGAAGAACAAATTCAAACATCAAGTTGCTATAATCAAGGATCCTTTGGGCAGAATATGAAATGATCCAGGAAGTATTAAAAGAAGATGGAAGGAATATACTGAGTCATTATATCGAAAGGAATTGGCAGATACAGAAGAATTTAATGAAA
>NW_006399768.1:3255328-3257426 GCF_000299155.1 Elephantulus edwardii | reverse complement strand
TCCTGTGCCAATCTCATTGCCTCTGACACACCCATCCTGATTAAAGATTCCACGTGTGACAGAGTAGTAGAATTGTGCTTTACAGTGCTTTCAGAGGCTGATATTTTTCAAAGTAGATAGCTAGATCTTTCTTTCAAAAAGTCTCTAGGTGAATACTCTCAATCTTCATATGAGCAGCCAAGCCAAATATCCATCCCCACCACCCCAGCATTCCAAAAACCAAAATTAGTAATTAAAAAAAAAGCAAAACCCCCAAACTGTAATGAATTAGTAGTCTGTAAATAAATATTACTACCCATGTTCCATAGATTAGCTATAAATCTTGGAAAAATAGCAACAAATAGTGTTGGCCTTTAGTTTCTTTAACTAGGAAGCTTTTAATGACCTCTCTTAGCTATAAAATAGATAAAGAAAATTAATAAGATAAAGTTCGATAGGCAGTTTATATTTATTTTTATTCAAAAGAAGCTGCACTGCAATCCCAGAGACGTGCAGGTTGAATCCACAGACTGCTGCTCCGTGGGAGAAGAATGGACAATTTCCTCTCACGTGGTTTTTCCTATCTGAAAACCTGCTGAGTTTCAGATATGGGTCAATTCGGACTCAAAGGCGCACAAAAACAGACAAAGTAATAAAAGATATGTGTGCTTGTTACTCATGAAACAAATTTTTGTTCCCTATACCAAGGACTGCCCGGAAGCAGGAGCGGCATTCACTTTCAAAATGACTTGCCTCCGGAAACTCGCTATGAGTCGTCTATGACTCGACGGCACCAAACAACAACAACAACATACCATGGACTACTAGGAGAACAAACAAACTCATCCTGGAGAGAGGGACGCCAGGCTGCTCCTTGGAGGCAAGGATTCTGAGGCTTCGTCTGACATACTTTGGACATGTTGCAAGGCGGAATCTGTCCTTGGAGAGGAACATCATGCTTGGGAGGGTGGAGGAACAGCGCAGGAGGGGAAGACTATTGATGACCTGGATTGATTCAGTCACTGGGGTAAAAGGGATGGGTGTGTCGAATTTAACAAGATTGGGAAGAGAGAGAGCAGGTTTTAGGGTTGTTGAACATAGGGTCGCTATGAGTCACAGGCGACTTGACGGCACATAACAACAAGAAGAACAGATGAACATAGAATTTAAAATTAATTATGAGCTTCTACTATATTGAGCATTTTGTATAAACATTTACCTAAGTTTTCTAGTTGGTATTCATATACCTTCCCCCACTCCCCACACGTAGAGTATATTCACGCAGAATGCAAAGGTACATAATTTAACCTGTTTGTGGCAGAAGGTTAGTTAATCTCTACCTGTGTAATTTACTGTCTATCATTGCAGTCTTTGTGTCAGTCCTTCTCATTGAGAGTCTTCCTCTCTTTAGCTGTTTGACAATATATCCAAAGTATGTAAGATGAAGTTTCACTATCCTTGCTGCTAAGGAACACCCTGGTGGCATTTGCTGTACATGTATATAGAGCCTAAGGTGTGGGTGTGGGTATGTGTATGGTGATATATGCTAGCCCTTATACTGGGATAGAGTTTACTGTCTCTGCAAATCTACTAAAGGATCAGAATGGCTCAGTTCTGACTCAACACTATCCAACAAAAATATATTTCAAAATATGTTTTTGGCTTAATTGAATATATTTGCCTGTGAAAGTATATACAAACACACACAAACATGCAATATTTTATGCAATAAAACATATATATTTATTTTCCATGTATTTAATTCCTGTATATATTCATGTTTGTGAGAGTGGAGGGACAGCTCAAGAGAGGAAGATCCTCAATGAAATGGATCAATTTAGTGATTGGGATATGGAAGTAGGTATGTCGGAGACAGTGAGGTTGGCACAAGATAGAACAGGGTTTAGGAATCTTGTACATAGGATCACTATGAGTTGCAAGTGACTCAATGGCACATAACAATAGCAACAACAACAATAACACACACACACATATATACATATCCCTTGGGCCCAAAACTAATTCTCTAGCAATGGTGTCCTCGGGGTCCCCTTTCCCATCTTCCCGGGGTACCTATTATATAATAGATATTATATAATATTACTACATAATTATTATA
>NW_006399768.1:3248282-3255228 GCF_000299155.1 Elephantulus edwardii | reverse complement strand
ATATATATACATACTTATACATGAATTTCCAATTGTTGTTATTGTTGTTAGGTGTCATTGAGTTGACTCATAGTGACCCTTGAATAAAAGGTCTGAGCACTGTTCATAGAGTTTCCAGAGGCAAGCCATTTCTGAATGGATGGCACTCATTCTTCCAAGCTTGTTTTAATCAGGAAGCTCCTGCAAACACTGTCCACCATGTGTAACCATTATCACATTTGGCACATCACTGTCATTCCAGTGTGTGTGTGTATGTGTGTGTGTGTGTGTGTGTATGTGTGTATATATATATTTCTAATACATATAAGTCTAATATCTATTATTCCTATGTATATATAATTTCAGTATATATTTAATTCCAAAATATCAATTTCTCTGTATATGAATTTATATTAAGGAAGTATGGAAATATATATATTTATTGTTGTGTGATGTAGAGTCATCAGTGGCTCATAGCTGACCCTCCAGTGGTTTTTTACAGGCAGTTAATTGCACAAGATGAGATCAGTTACCTTCCTCCTGCTGAGCAGCTGGTGGGTTTGAACCATGTGCATCTGGGATTGCAGTACAGTTTCTTACCATGAGGTAACTACATATACGATGTATTTATAAATACAGTCACACATGTATTCATCAAAGACTGCAAATACACATGCAGTAAGTGCAACTCTGGTGTGCCTTAGAGGCAAGGTTGGTGAAACATAATCTTACATATTTTGAGCACTTTGTCAAGAGTCCTTGGACACATATATCGTTCTGAGTAAGGCATAGAGAGTCAGAAAAAGAGACAGAGACCCTCAATGAAGTGCATTAATACAGTGACTACTACCATAGGATTGAGCATTGTAGAAATAAATCATGATGATGGTGAAAAAGCAAGATTTTCACTCTGTAGTTTATAGTATCTCTATGAATTTTTAATCAACTTGATTTCACCTAATAACAACAAATGTACTCACAAGTATATAGACACATGCATATATATGATAGGATATGTATATTTATTAAAGTATTATAGCAGTTAACATTAAAACTACTTATTATTTAATTTCCTAGAAAACAGAACAGTATTTGGAAATCAGTAAGAATAGAGACACATTTGATGAATCCATAATGTGAAAACAACATGGTATGGAAACAATAATATCTGACCTCCATGAAGTCCATAAAAAGAAAGAATTCTCATCTATATCATCAAAATTACAAAAACAATACCTATGAGCCATGTCATGTTTCCATAATCCTGCACTCTCATCAGTTCTAACACCAATAATTCCTACCATGAGTCTCACTGCTGCAATTGTTTGTGCTAATCTGCTGCAGTGGTCACAGAGAACTCATAGGCGATATTTACAATTATGGTGTTTATTTGAATAATAATAGCTTGTAATTCAGATAAGAGACAATGTACAATTTTTCAGCAAGGACAGCTCCTCACGTGTTTGTAGGCCCTTACATTTCAGCCTCATAGCTTTGGGCCATATATCTTTTAAAATTTAATTTTATTTTTTTTTATTTTGTTGCAATTCTTTTCTAAAAAACAGTTTATACTGGTTTACCTGAGTGTGGCCTCAAGATTGGAGGAAGACTCATCAAAAACCTGCCTTATGCAGATGACACAACCTTGCTTGCTGAACATGAGGGGGACTTAAATCACTTGTTGCAAAAGATCAAGGAATGCAGCCTTCAGTATATATTGCTTCTCAATATCAAGAAAACAAAGACTCTTACCACTAGACCAATAGGCAGAATCATTATGTTTGGAAAGGAGACTGAAACTATCAACGGCTTTATCTTGCTTGGATCCACAATTAACACCTTTTAGGGCGGTTAGAAAACAAGGAGACACATTGCACTGGGAAAATTTGCAGTTTGAGACCTCTCCAAATTATGGAGGAGTAGTAATGTTACTTTGATGACTAAGGTGCGTCTGATTCGGGTCATGGTCTTTCTGATTATTGCTATGCATCTGAAAGCTGGAAAATGAATAAGGATGACAAAAAAAAAAGAATGGATGCCTTTGAGTTGTGGTGTTGGAGAAGCGCACTGAACATCCCATGGAAGGCTAAGAGAATGAACATACTGTATGTCTTGGAGAGGGTGCAGCTGGACTGCTCATTAGAAGCACTTTGGCCATGTTGCTAGGAAGGGCTATTCCTTGGAGAAGAACATGATATTGGGAAGTTTGGAGGGTCTGCAAAACAGAAAGACCCCCAATCAAATGGATTGACACTGTAACTGCTGCAATGTGCTTTTGTATGCCAGGAAGTGTGAGGATAGCACAGGATAGAATAGCATTCTTTTGTTCATAGGGTCACTTGTACTTGACTCAAAGGCTCCTAATAATAACAACAGCCTACAAAGTTTGTATATATTGGCCCTCACATCAGATCCTCCACTTCCCCAAACCATTTCCCTCCACCCATCAAACCGTGAGACCACATGATTACCAGCCCTTCCCATCCCTACACTGCTCCTCCACTCTTAGATCCTCATACATGTCTTACTAGTTATTTATTTCTACAATAATGGTCTTATACAGTATTTGTCCTTAGGGGCTGAGTTAGTTCACTTAGCATAATACTCCCCAGTCTCTCCCAAGTCAGATAGTCATTTATAAAAGCATTGCTCCCGTCTGATGCGTACATCATTTGAATGTACTATAATTTCTCAATCCATTCAATTGTGCTTAGACATTTGGGATGTTTCCATGTTCTTGCTATGATAAATAATGCTGCTGTGAACACTGGTGTACAAGTCTCCGTGTGCCTCAGTTCTCGTTTTCTTGAGGTATATTCCAAACAGTGGTATTGCTGGTTCATATGGGATTTCAGCTTTTTGAGAAAACATCAGACTGCCTTCCAGAGTGGTTGTAGCATATTGCAATTCTACCAACAGTGTTTAAGACTTCCTATTTCTCCACAATCTCTTCAACATTTATTACTTGCTTTCCTGTTAAATTTTGTCATTGCTACTGGAGTAAGATATCTCATTGTGTCTGATTTGCATCTTTCTTATTGTCAGTGATTTGGAGCATTTCTTCATGTTTCTGTTGACCACCCAAATAGCTCCTTCTATAAAAATTCTTTACATGTCTTTTTGCCCATTTTGTATTTGTGTTATCAGTCTTTTCTTGTGGAATCCATGTAGGATTCTATACATTTTTTGCATCAAAATTTTGTCTTGAATGATACTGCCAAATGTGTTTGGGTTTTGTTTTAGTTTTTTGTATTTGTTCTGCCTCCCATCAGTTGTTGTTGTTATGTGCCGTCAAGTCACTTGCGACTCATAGGGACCCTATGTACAACAGCCCTAAACTCTGCTCTGTCCTGTGCTAATCGCACTGTCTCCAACACACCTTCCAGATTACCCCAGTCACTGAATCAATCCACCTCATGGAGGGCCTTCCTCTCCTGCGCTGTCCCTCCACCCTCCCAAACATGATGTCCCTCTCCAAGGACCGGTCCCTCATTACAACATGTCCAAAGTATGTTAGGCGGAGCCTCAGAATCCTTGCCTCCAAGGAGCTGCCCAGTTTAACCCTCTCCAGGATGAATCTGTTTGTTTTCCTAGCAGCCCAATCAGTAGGTTTTCTTTTTATTCTGATAGAAAAAATATTTTTTTCTGTTTCTTGGGTTTTTTTCCCCCTTTATCTGTGTGTTTTAAATACTGATTTATTTAAGAGTCTATGTACATTGTCTTTTACACTGGATCTTTCCTATTTTCATCACCTACTCCTCCTTCCACCCATCAAATTGTGTGACCGTATGATTAACACTCAACCCCAACCCCCTACCCATCCTCACCCCTCTGCTCTCACCCTTCCCCAGCTTGGACTCTCATACTCATTCTATAATAATGGTTTTACGCAGTATTTGTTCTTATGGTACTGAGTTAGTTCACTCTGCATAATTCTCTCCAGTCCTTCCCAAGTTAGGTAGTGATTTACAAAATCAGTGCATAATATTCCATTGTGTGACTATACCATAGTTTCTCAAATGTTGGTCTGGAAGGTAGTTTGGTGTTTCTTCAGAAAGCTGAACATGGAAATTCCATATGACCCAGCTATACAACTGCTTGAAATATACCCTGAGAGAATGAGAACTGAGGCACTAATGGAGCTTTGTATATCAGTGTTCATAGCAACAGTATTCACCATCACAAGAACATGGAAACAGCCCAACTGCCCAACCACCATAGAATGGGAAAAGTTTTTGATGTGCACAGAATTTAATCTTTAAGAACATTCCATTCATCACTTTTAACCTCTCAAGATTGACATTTCTGGCTGTATTTGGCAGTCTCTTTATACCATAGACAAGGCCATCTAGATTGATCCTAGTTTGCCTCTGATGAATTTTAGGGCTTTGGACTTTAGTCCCAGGTCTCTCATCCACCTTGAGTTGATTTTTGTGTATGGTGTGAGATGTGGATCCTGTTTCTGCGTTCTGCAGGTAGCAGTACAAGTCTGCCAGCATCTCTTATTGAAGAGGTTGTCATTTCCCCATTTGATAGGTTTTATTTCCTTGTTGAATATCATTTGACCATAGATAGTTGGGTCCATTTTTGGGTTCACAATTCTGTTCCATTGATCCATGTGCCTGTCTTTGTATCCGTACCATGCTGTTTTGGTTGCCATGGCTTAGTAGTAGATTTTGAGGTAAGCAAGTGCTATCCCTCCCGTATCTCTTTTAGTTCTGACAATTATGGTGTCTCCCACTCTGTCTCCCAGTTAGCTCATCCAGTATGTCTGGGCAAAGATCATCAGTAGTTGAGTCTATGTGGAAGTAAATTCTGTTCAGCACTGTTTCTCATTGGTTTTCTGCTCCTCTGCCAACTCTCCTGCTGCTTCTTTCTGGTTTCAGTCTATTTGGGGCAGGAATCTCTGGCTTAAGGAGACACACTGCTTTTTCTGCTGCTTCAGTCTTGATAATAGCAAGATACTTGTTTTTTGCCTCTAAACATGATTAATTCTTGAACTATTGGAAAACTCGACAGCCACCTCATTAATATTCTGCATAATTTATTTGCATGTTTCCATCCCAAATAAGCCATTTCCTTCATTCACATTATTAACATTGTTTTAGCCAGTGAAGTAGTGAAAATTAAAGACAATGGATTGGAAAACCAATTAGAACAATGAGTTTACTACACCACATACAGCAACTTAAATATCTGTAACATACATTTAGAAAATACTCAAGAAACCTTTGAAAATGAACAAAATGGAATGGTATTAAAAATGGTAGTACTTTCAGAGGAGGCTATTTCATGTATTTCATAAAATTTTCTAAAAGTGAACTCTTATTATCAAGGTAAATGATCTAGAAACATTTACATCTTCAGGTTTTGTGTTAGAAGAACCACAGAGAAAAAAACCTTGGTAATACTGAATGATATCAATAAAAAGAAGGCGATTAGAGTGTAGTTTGAGATACTATAAAATGAAATAAGCTTTGGAAATTGCGTAATACCCATTTTGATACCTAGTCATTTAAATGAATGGGTTAACTGATAATATCCCAATACTATTAGTGACTCTTTAAAAAAGCAGCACCTAGTTATTTCCATTTTAATTAGAAGGGGGAAAAAAAATCCTATCCAGACACAAAGATGGAAAACAACATGGAACTAGTTATAGCAACTGACCTCTTGTTTTGTTTACCAAACAGATGTCTCATTTACCTGCAAAATTACAATACAGAAGAACAAAAGATTCCTTTTGGAAGGTGGTGTATTATGCTCAGTTGTCAGAATGGCCTAGCATCTAAAAAATCTTTTTGTTAGATGAGGTTTCCCAAGCACACCTGGTATAATGACGTGCACATTAAGCCTGACAAGAAGCCTTTCCAAGCCATTTTGTCCTTTTCTAAAAATGTCTTTCAGTTCTTTTCAGAAATTTGCCAAAATCTAAATCAAACATCATTTTCTTAGTAATTACATGTTGAAGGATGCAATCATTGTAGCCTTCTGAAACTGAGAGACAAGTTGCCCTGCTTTGGGCACTTTTCCACAGTTGCTTTTGTTAATATACTAATGAGCCATTGTCACAATGGAGCCAACCTGGCATTAGCACTTACAATAAATTTACTGCAAGAACACTGCTGTTTGTAATTAGCTCTTCATTACACAATCAGGCTGATTTAGAGAAACTCTCATATGATTTGCTCAGCAAATGAAGCAATATAATTACACCTCACTTGAAATCAACAAATTATACTGCTGTTTGCAATTGGCTATATTATGTACTATTAGTGTCCGGGCAATTGCAGGCCTGTTGCTTCCTTTAACACTTAAGTCTAATTAAAGCCCGGAATATTTCCGCATTTGCAGGATCAGCTACATAATGGTCAGAATTTTTATAATTAAAGAGGGGAACCAAGATTTATGTTCAGAATACTTTATATTAAGCTTAAGTCTCAGGCATTCCAGGGTCTTGTGATAGAAATCAGAAACTAAAAATGTAATGATAGGAAATGTAACATTTATTTCTAACCAAATTATTACCTAACCAGGCCAAATACAAATTGAATAAGGTTCAAGTTAAGTTAAAACACAATAATGAGCTATCCATTCAGTATGTGTTTCTTGGTAATAAGAGATTTAGTATCTGTCAGCTAATATAGTTTCTATATTAGCTTCTTCTTCTCATTGGACTTTCTTTGTAGAGCTTTTCACCCATTATTTATAGTAATAACAGAGAGAGGAAGTTGCCCAATATATTCAGACTATTGTTATTATGTTCCAAAGAATCAGAACCAGCTCCTAGCTGAACTTTGAGTAGGTTTTCAGAGGCTATATATCACACGGAAGATTCCCTTCTTTTTTCCTGTGGACAGCATAGGAGATATGAGCTGACTGTATTTGTGCTGAGAGTATAATTCCTTAGCTACAATTTCACTGATTTCACATGCAAGCAAGATTTTACTGAAGATTATCCAAAAAC
>NW_006399768.1:3245483-3247352 GCF_000299155.1 Elephantulus edwardii | reverse complement strand
TCCGTCTAACTTACTTTGGACATGTTGTGAGGAGAGACCAGTCCTTGGAGAGGGACATCATGCTTGGGAGGGTGGAGGGACAGCGCAGGAGAGAAAGGCCCTCTATGAGGTGGATTGATTCAGTGACTGGGATAATTGGGATGGTAGTGTCAGAGACAGTGTGATTGGCACAGGACAGAACGGAGTTTAGGGCTGTTGTTCATAGGGTCGCTATGAGTCGCAGGCGACTCGACGGCACATAACAACAACAACAACAATTTCATCAGAGTTTCCTCCTCTTTATTTAAAGACTGGCAAATACAGACACAAGACTTCTTTAAATTTGAATTTTTAGATAAACAACAAATAGTATTTTAGTATAAGTATGTTGCAAATATCCATTTATGTTATCTGCAATTCAAATTTAACTGAACGTGCACTATTTAATATGACAAATACATGCATCAATTCTATAAATGACAATGGATAAAGAAAATAATTGTCAACATATTTTTGCTGTTGTTGTTGTTGTTAGGCACTAATGAGTCAAGTGCTCATAGTGCCCCCATGAACAATAGGCCTGAACCGTGTGTCCTATTCTGTGACATCCTCCTCACCTCTGACACACTTAACTCTCTGCTGTAGTCACGATGTCAATCTATCTCATTGGGGAATCTCTATCATTGGGGAATCTTTCTCTTTTGCTGACTCTCCATCTTTCCAAGCTTGATATGCCTTCCCAAGAACTAGAATCTGCTAACAGTCCAGAGTATGAATACAAGAGGTGAAATTTTGCAATCCTTGTCTCCAAGGTAGGTGTGCTCTGGCTGCACTTTTCCAAGGACACTTCCATTTGTTCTTTGTACAGTTCATGGGATGTTCAGTGTTCTTGTCTAATAACACAGCTCAAAGCATCAATTCTTCTTCTGTTGTCTTTATTCATGTTTTGCTTAGCTCTTAACTGTATAACAAGTGATTGGAAAAGACTGTGACCTGAATCAGGTGAACCTTGGTCTTCAAATTGACATTCCTGCGAGTGAACTTTCCCAAAGCATAGGTCTCTCGATCTACTGATTACTACTGATTACAAGGATGTTGCTTATTGATCCAAGTAGCATTTCGATGTTATAATAAAAGTATTTGGCATTTAATAAGAAAATTAACAATTTTTGGACAAATTACTAAATGAAAGATGATACAGTTGCTGCACTTGAGCAGTGTGATTTTCCATAGAAGAGTAAACATTTTTTAATGGCCCATTAATTGTATTTAATTCAAATCTCTAAAGGAAATTCTATTTAGAAATGTAGTAGATTCTTTAGTATTGATGTATGTAATCTTTTGTGTGATGCTGTGTTTATTTGTGTGTATCTTTGGTTTCAAGCAGTTTGTATCTTATAGCAGTAGTGTATATTCTGTTTATTCTCACGCTATTCCCTGATATGTAGCCACTGCTGTTGAGGTGGTTCCAACTCATAGGAGCCTCTATCAAGTTTACGAGGTTGTAAATTCTTATGGGTGGAGACTTCTGATCTTTCTTCTCCAGAGAGTTTAAAATTTGAAATGGTACTCTTCCACTGGGCCAATTGGCAGCACCAGTATGGATGGTGAAGAGATTGAGATAGTTAACAGTTTTAGTTTACTTGGCTCCACAATCAACACTCTTTGTAACAACAACCAGGAAATCAAGAGACAAATTGCATTGGGAAAGTCAGCTGTGAGGGACCTCTCAAGAGTACTGAAGAGCAACAACATTAGACTGGAGACTAAGGTGCACCCGATCCAGGCTATAGTCTTTGCAATTACGTGCTATGCATGAGAAAGTTGGATAGTGACTAGGGATGATAGAAAGAGAATTGATGCCTTTGAGCTGTGGTGCTGGAGAAGAGT
>NW_006399768.1:3217243-3243133 GCF_000299155.1 Elephantulus edwardii | reverse complement strand
ATTTTGGACAATGAATGAAGATGGCAGAAGAAGAAGTGATGCCCTTGAGTTGTGGTGTTAAGAAAAGTGCTAAATCTTCCCTGGACTGACGAAAGGACAAACAATTATGTCTTGCAATAGGTGCAGTCAAGGTGTTCCTTGGCTGCAAGGACAGTAAAACTTAGTTTCACATATTTGGAGAATATTGTTAAGAGAGTCTAGTCCTTGAAAAAGGACAAAATACTTGGAAAAGTGGAGGGTCACTGAAGGAAGGGATGGCCCTCAGTGAGATGAATTCTTCTAACATTCCTTTAAAGGTGGGCGCCAGTATGGCAGAGATGATCAGGATTCCACAGGACATGAATCATAGTCAACCTGAGGGCAATTAACCCCATCTTCTTGTTGTTAGGTGCCGTTGAGTTGTAGACGACTCGTAGCGACCCTATGAACGAAAGGCCTGAGCGCTGTTCGTCCATAGAGTTTCCGGAGGCAAGCCATTTCGGAAGTGGATGCTGCTCCTGCTTCCAGGCTTGCGTTAATCGGGAAGCTCTAGCAAACACTGTCCACCATGGGTAACCGTTACCACGTTTGGCACATCAGTGTCCCAGTGTTCAGCATCACAGCAGCCCCGAGTTACCTCTGTACAGCAATGCACAGGCCAGTGCTATACCACCTAGAATAATGTTCGACAGGAAAACAATTTGAACTCAGCCTGAGGGCCGCAGATTAAAATCACCCACCTTCGACTTGGTAGCATAATTTTCTTTCCATGAGGCCAACGTAGTTCTCTCTCTGTCTTCATTGTTAGGTGCCTTCGAGTCATAGATGACTCATAGAGACCCTATGAACGAAAGGCCTGAGAACAACATTGATGTTTTAAGAAAACATTGGCTAGAGATTAGAGAAAGTTCTCTTTCTCCAGCATAGGTTCTGACTTGTTTGTTTTATTTTTAATATTTAATAAAATTGTTCATGAAAGAGTTACTGTTGTTATTGTTATGTGTAAGCAAGCTGACTTTGACTTATAGCTACTCTGTGACTAACAGATCTGAGCCTTGGCCTATCTTGCTGCATCTTCACGATTACCACATTCTTGACCCCATTGATGTAATACTACGTCAATCAATCTTGTTGAGAGTCTTCTTTTTTCCTGACCTCACTACCTTTCCTTCAATGATGCCATTTTTTTAAGGAATAGCCCCTCCTGAAAACATGATCAAACTATGTGAGACAAAGTTTCACTATCCTTGTTTCCATGGAGCTTGCTAGCTACACTTTTCCCAAGATATACTTGTTTGGTTTTTGACAGTCCATGAGATATTTAGTACTATTAACCACAATTCAGAGGCATAGAATTCCTTAAATATGTTCCTTAAGTTTCCACTATAGTTGTTGTTGTTGTTATGTGCCATCGAGTCGGCAACCTTATGTACAATAGCCCTAAACTCTGCTCTGTCCTGTGCCAATCTCACTGTCTCCGACACACCTTCCAGATTACCCCAGTCACTGAATCAATCCATCTCATAGGTCTTCCCCTCCTGCACTGTCCCACCACCATACCAAGCATGATGTTCCTCTCCAAGAACTGGTCCCTCCTTAAACCATGTCCAAAGTATGTTAGACAGAGCCTCAGAATCCTTACCTACAAGGAGCTGCCAGGTTTAAACCTTTCTAGGATAAATCTGTTTGTTTTCCTAGCAGTCCATGGTACTCTCAATACTCTTCTCAAGCACCACAGCTCAAAGGCATCAATTCTCCTTCTATCCTTCCTACTCATTTTCCAACTGTCTGATGCATAACAAGTGATTGCAAAGACCATGACCTGTATCAGACACATCTTAGTCTCTAGAGACACCATTGCTCTTCAGTACTTTGGAAAGGTCCCTAACAACAGACTTTTCCATCACAATATGTCTTTTAATTTCCTGCTGCTGTTGCCAGGAGTGTTGACTGTGGAGCCATGCAAAATAAAGCTGTGAACAGTATCAATTTCTTCACTATCCATCCTGATACTGCCAATTGGTCCAGTGGTGACAATCTTTGTCTTCTTGACAT
This sequence comes from Elephantulus edwardii, assembly GCF_000299155.1. Lineage (NCBI taxonomy): Eukaryota > Metazoa > Chordata > Mammalia > Macroscelidea > Macroscelididae > Elephantulus > Elephantulus edwardii. The sequence goes on along the minus strand of NW_006399768.1, from coordinate 3,241,099 downwards.
TACACCTCAATCCATATTGGAGGATGCAGTCTTTGACCCTCTGCAGCAAGCGCTTCAGGTCCTCCTCAGTTTCAGCAAGTGGGGTTATGTCATCTGCACAGGGCAGATTGTTGATAGATCTTCCACCAATCCTGATGCCACACTTCTCCTCACAGAGCCCAGCCTCACGGATAATCTGTTCCGCATACAGGTTGAAAAGGTATGGACATAGGATGCATCCCTAGCATATGCCCTTCCCAATTTTGAACCATGCAGTGTTTCCTTGAGGATATACAACCCTGTGTTCTATACCATTGACTGTCTGGACTGATCCTCATTTTCTAAGGAATTAATAGTGGATGAATCCAGTGATTCTGACAGTCCACTCCCTAAGTATTCATTTTGTAATGGGATGAAAGGACTCTCTGTTTCATTGTTGTTTTTTTTTATATGCTCTTTCAGGTCTTGAAGAAATCTGATGATCCATTCAGTTTAGTAGCTCACCCCAGAGGCTGTGCTACCATTGACGTATGTTTTCTAATCAGACACTATGGAATCAGCAACAACAACAACAAAAACAAACAAAAAACAATCTTTCTCTGAAGAGTTTAGTAGGCTTCACTTTTAATATTTTTACTTTGAACATTTTCCCGTGACTCTCATTTCTTTTCTAAAAATTATATGGACACACAGATTAGTTAGAGGAACAATGGCATTATGAAACACTGCATATTGAACTGCTAACTTAAAGTTTGGCACTTCAAATTCATGAGCGCTTTTTTTGCAAAAGAAAGATTGGAAGTCTCTTCTTGTAAAAATTTACAACTTAGAAACACTATGGAGGTTTCCATCACAAAACCAAGAGAGCGGTGGGTTTATAACATTAAATTTTAAAGTAAACTCTAGGAAACACATACTTAAATCCAAATGTTGAAGAATTAAATGACAGTATCATGAAATACAATGATCAAAATTACTTTCCACAATCTGCTGGTGTGAGTTTTAAACTTTTTTCCCTTTTAGTAAAAATCATGGGTTTGAAATACACTCCTTTTCGCTTCAATTTCTACCATTTTACTCTTGAACATTTTTGTTTTCATTAAAATGTACTTATAAATATGTTCACTGTTTCGGCTTTTGGAAGCTTTTTGTGTTCATTCATAATCTAAAAATTTTATAAAGATATTATTTCTTTCTTGCCAATGATGCTATTAAAAAATTAAATCAATTGGTACAGAACTGTCATATTGAAATTCTTTCTGTCCCTTGGTAATAAAATAACCAAAGCAGCTCCCTTCCAGTGGATCTTAACTCACAGCAAGCACGTAAAATATAGCAGAACTGTTCCATAGGATCTCCAAGACTGTAAATCTCTATAGAAGACGGATATATCTTTCTCTTGTGGAAACACTGGGACGTTCATACCATTGACCATTTGATTAATGGTGAGTGCTTCAACCACTATGCTACCAGATCTTCTAGGTGGTGTAACACTTTCCAATGCAATTTAAAAAACCCTACTATTAATTAATGTTTACCCTGAACAACTTGAACCTGGTCCTCCTGTGGGTTTTGAAGCTGTAAACCACAAGGGAAGAGATTGTCCCTGAGAGGGGCTGGTGGATTTGAAATGCCAGAGAACCTCGCCATTTAGGTTAGCAGTGAACTTTTTATTGAAGCTACCAGAGTTCCCTCTCCATTGCAATGGTAGTGCTATAACAAAGAAGCTTGGTAAATTTGTCAAAATGAGGTATATCTCTTTAAAAATTAGAATTAGCTTTTCTTCCTTTCCAACAATGACAGTTAACTGCTCTGTATTTTAAATCATGCTTTAAGTATATTTCGATAGTGAAAATTATGTTACTGAAAAGGAGCAGTGCCATTGACCTCAGTGAGAGCTTTTCCATGTTCTCTTTTAAAATGACAGGTTTATAAATCATTCTGTAGAGAACAATGAGCCTACAAATTGAACATAGATTCGATTTAAAGACTATAAGTGAAAATAATTTTCATAATCTCAGAGACAACATCATGGCACTAAGCCAGACAAAAAGCATTTTAAAATGCCCTAAGTTTCCCACATAGCTAAGAATTAAAAAAAAAAATCAAAGAAACAAACCAACAACAATATTACCTTCATGAAGTTCATAGACTATATAAAATGACATACTTAATGAGAATAATTTTGCAGATGAAGGAGAATAGTCATAAAAAGAGAAGAGTGTTGAATATACCAAGCAGGTTTGTCCTGGAGAAGGTAAAACAAGAATTCTCTTTGGAGTCAAGGATTCTGAACCTTCGTCTGACATACTTTTGGCATGTTTCAAGGAGGGACTGGTCCTTGGAGAGGGACATCATGTTTGGGAGAGTGGAGGGACGGCGCAGGGGAGGAAGACCCTCGATGAGATGGATTGATTCTGTGAGTGGAGTGGCGGGAATGAGTGTATTTGAGACGGTGAAGTTGGAACAGGATAGAACAGCATTTAGGGCTCTTGTACAAAGGGTCACAATGAGTCACAAGCAACTTGATGGCACATAACAACAACAAGAAGTATGGAGACCTGGTGGCCTAGTTCATAGGGAGTAGTGCTGTTCACCCAAAGGCAGTGCCTTTTGAAAGGCTCAAATCCACAGCTGCTCCATGAAAGAAAGATGAACAATCTCCTCCTGTAAAATGTATGGATACTGAAAACCAAAATTCTATGGAAGATCAGCTGTGACTTCTTGGTGAAGGAGGGCAAAGTGATAAGAAATATTGCGAACAGAGCTATTTCCACCTGGAAAGTTTCTCAACTGTTAGTAAGAATGTCCCTCATTACCTTTCAGAAGTCCAGGAAGATATATAACTAGTAATTTGAAGCTTGAATAGATTTTTCACTGCATTCTACAACTCCACAAAGTTTTCAGGTATATATCATTATTTTCAACTACATCGGTATGAAAGTAGACATTTTACATAAGCAGCCAAATTTTATTTACTCACTTGCTAGGAGTACAGCTCCTAAGTTATAATGTGTCAAAGAAGTGTACAAATCCTCTTAAATAAGAAGATATGTATTTAAAGAATATTTACAGTTAGACAATGATGAAAGATAACAAGAGAATATTTTTGAGTTGTAGTGTTGGGAAAGAGTACTGAATAACCAACACATAGACGATCAAAAGGAAAAACAGGTCTGTCCTGGAGAAAGTAAAACCAGGCTGCTTCTTGGAGGTAAGGAATGCGAAACTTCTCACATACTTTTGGGCATGTTATTCAGAGAGGCCAGTCCTTGGTGAAGGACATCATGCTTGTAAAGGTATAACAGTCAGTATAACAGAGGAAGATCCTCAACAAGACGGATTGGCACAGTGACTGCCATAGACTGAGTGTGACTTAGTTGCTGAGGATAACACAGGGTAGGACAGAGTTCAGATCCTTTGTTCATATGGCCACTGTGAGTTTCAGTCATCTCGAAGGCACATAACAACAATATTTACAGAGACACAATGAAAGGTAAACTTATTCAAAATCTCCTTTTAAAATGGCAGAAAGTGCAAAAGAGATTAAAATTAGGTTTGTTTCCAAATGAGAACTATTTGCAGTAACTGAGTTTGGGGAGATAAAGGTGAACAGGTGCCATTTAAATTCAATAGCAACGATTAAGGCTAAAACCTGATATCATGGAAGGTAGATTTTTTACCACTGAATACTAAAGATAACTTTATTTTGTTTCCCTTTCTGAGATTCAAAGTAGTTTTAGAATAAATATTAATAGAAAATGCAATTCCTTAATCATGGGTTTCAAGAAGCAAAACTCTACAGAAGACAAGATCATGTCTAAGAACTTTAAGGATAAAGTTCATGATATTTTCATTTATTTCCTAAGTGTGTGTGTATGAGTGTACACACTTCTGCATGCATGTGTCCACATGTTTGTGAGTGCATCCCTGTAATAGAATTCACAAGAATGAAAACATGTGAGTTGACGCGAGAGAAGAAAACTGGCAGAAATTAAGAACATTCCCTGAGCAGTCACCTTTCTCTATGCCACCGAACAAGCAAACAAGCTAGATAGGCTTTACTTACTTTCTATCTTCTCTATTTGTGCTAGATTACTTTATACCTAATTGTCTCATTCATCATTCATAGCGGAATGTTTTGTACTTATGTTTAAGTCTACTATTCTGGTAGAAGAATAGTTCTCCTCTGAAATGTCTATCATTATCACTAAACAGAAATACACAGTTTAGGATGTTGACAGCAGTGTGAGTATGCCTAGGTGACATACTCTATAAAGTCTTGACTTCATCATTACACACTTTCAGAAGTTAACATTATTACAATCCCTGTACCTTCATTCCCTTGTAATCTACTCTCTTCTCTAACATTTTCCCTTCATCCAAGTGCTAACTAACCCCTGGGACACTGGGTAATTTCTTTGTTATGTCTATGGGTCTAAAGATCTTCATCACTATGGTTTTAATAATTCTACTCTAACATTTGAGATGACCTTTTCAATGTGACACTGCCTTCAAGAAGCTGTCACACATTCTAGAACTCCTACAAAATCTCTTGCCTTCTCAGCTGTTTTTGGAGACTTCTGTGATAATTTTAGTCTGTTATAAACAGCTTTTGAACTCTGGTGTCCTAGGTGTAAGAACTTGCACTGCAATCCCGAAGGCATGCAGTTCAAATCCACCAGCTGCTCTATCAGGAGAAAGATGCAATCTCTTCCCTTGCAATTAACTGCTTCTGAAAACTCACTGGAAGGTCAGCTACTGGTCAGTCTTGACTCGGTGGTACTCAGCACCACAATAACATAATCATCTTAGCATTTCATTGCATGCACACACACACACACACACACACTACATGCCTAAAACATAGTTAAGTTTCTGACATGTAGATAATATATTTTAGGCAAATATCACCCACTTACTGGTTCTATCGATATTTTCAAAAGCATCAAAACACATTTGTTAGAATTAAAGAGCACAAAGAAAGCATGGAGGTGAAAATTGAGGACAGGAGGTTCTAATTAACAGGAGTGAATTTTATTATAGTGTTTTAAAAAGGCGAAAGTCAACGACTTTTGTAACCTTTTTGTGTTTTAAAGTGGAAGTCTTTAAATTTTCAGAAAAATAAAATCATTCCAACTCCTAACTTGTTTATTCCTATAAACATCAAAGCAATAAATGAAAAAAAAGCAAGATCTTAAAAAACCTATATGCAGATAGAATGAAAACATTCTTGGTTAAAGCTGGATGAGCTACCATTATTAATAATGGAATTAGGCAAAATAATTTTTTTAAAAGAAAAGTAAAATGAGTCTTTAGTTACGCTCCATGCTCTGATTTTTCTATTGCATTTTAGTATTTTTGACTGGGGAATGAGAAAGTTACTCATTAGCCCAATTTGTTTTAATTTTTCTACAAAATAAATAAAATAGAAAAACAAAATCATTACTTTACAAGAGATACATAAGGTTACCTTCTTGTAAAGTAGAAAGAGATCAGAAATAATACTTAAATAGCCACCCATCCAAAATACATTTATTTAAGTTCACTGTCAAGATGTGGTGTGGGTAGCTGAAAATGCCCCCTTATGTCTCTGAGATGTTAATCTGAATAAATACTATCCAGTGGCTTTTGGAAAACCTATACAATTTAGAGAAGAAAATAATATTTTTCATAATTATGTAACACTAGTTCTTGGTCCTACAAGATTGCTATGAGTTATCATCTAATCCACAGTAAACAAGACAGAGATTTAGTTTTTACATGTATCAATAAAATCAGACTCTTCCTTATTCACTCAGTTTGCACTTAAACATTTCTTTTCAGTAAAAATAAAACTACTTATTTTTTAACATATCAAACATAATATTTTTCCCACTGAAATTCATCTTTTGGTTTCCTAGCTGCTGGTACCAAGAGTGTTGATTGTGCTAATAATCTCAGTCTTTTCTCCATCTATCATGATGCTGTTGATCGGCCCTGAGACCAGTCCTGAGAGAAGGATATCATGCTTGGGAAGGTGGGGAGACAGCGCAAGAGAGGAAAAGTCTGGATGAGATGGATTACTCAGTGAGTAGGTAACTAGGTGATGATGTAATAGTAGTAAGAAGTAACAGAGACGATGAGGTTGGCACAGAATAGAACAGGGCTCAGAGCTGTTGTACAAGGGTTCTATGAGCTGCAAGTGACTCGACAACACTTAACAACAACAACAACAATATAATATTTCACAGAATAAAAATCTATGTATTCTTTTTGCTAAAGTTAAACAGTGTAAACTTTTAATAAAGTACTTCTAAGTTTCTTGTATATGCATGTGTGTATGTGCAAATTCCAAAGCTGAGTCAATAATGGTGGGCTTGGATGTTTTGTTGATGCCCATGTAAGAGCTCTAGGTGGTGGTGTTGTGTACCATAGAGTCAGAACAGACCCATAGCTGACTGTTCAATGGGCTTCAGAGGCGGGAGGAGTTGATTATATACTCTAATAGTCTAAAGGATGGTTAGTCAAACCACTCAGAGCTACTTCAGAAGATCAGCCTAGCAATCTGTTAATCTGAAAATCATTGCCTCAAAAATTCTGTAAAACACTTATTTCTACTCTATATGTACTTACAGAAATGAACATTCAATTTCATTGTATATATTTCTGCAAAATGAATTTTAAGGACTTATTACATTTGTTGAGTTAAGACACAGTCATTTAATAAACCATTGGTTGTTGAGACTGTTGCTATTGTAAATGACATCCATCTTTCATGCTATATTTGTCAAGTAAAAGATCAAGAAACACTAAATTTTAGGACAGTTAAATTCAATTTGCTACAAGTATTAATGTAGAGTCCATTTACACTGAATCATTTATGATTACTCAAAGGTCTTTGAACTTATAAAAATTAGTATGAAGTGCCCAATGTTTCAAAGACTCTGAACTTTAACATTACAGTTGTGGGGCAGGATGTTACTCTCTAAATCATGCCCTCAAATTACAGTAATGCTTTTATTATCTTAACTTTTTCATGAGTGCCAGAGAGTTTTACCCATTTTTATTAACATCTAAAATAAGCTCTTATGGGAAATAATTAACACACACATACAGTTTACTGTGGCAAGAAAATGCTCTGCAATCCCAAAGTGCAGAGACTGTTGGAATTTGCCTGCAGCTCCATGGGAGAAAAAGGGGCAGCTACCTCCCTTGTCATGTATTGCCTATGAAAACCTGCTGGACAGTCTGCAATGAGTGGGTTTCAGCTCGATGATACATATAAACAACAATGATCCTATTATAATTTCATCTTGAATTTTATGTTTGTATACGTATTAAAGAATATGTGTGTGCTAATAATTGTTTATTATTGTTGTTATGTTTTGTTGATTTGGAGCTTACTCATAGCTGACTCTCCAAGAGGTTTTCAGAGCCTGTATAAGAGGATATTTCCATCTTTCTCCCAAAGAATAGCTGATGGACTCTACTGTTAGTTTTTGGTTTAGCAGTGCAAGTCCTTATCCTCTAAGCCACCAGGGTCCTGAATTGTTTAATATTGTTATGTACCCTCAAATCAGAACTGACTAATAGCTGACACTCCAAGGGGGGTTTAGAGACCAGAAATGACACAGGAAGAGATTATCCATCTTTCTCTCTTGGAGCAACTGGTGGATTCGTACTTTATGTGTCTTCCCACTAGAATAATTTGTTGTTCTTATGTGCCCTTTATTTGTCTGTGACTCATAATGACTTTATATACATTAACTCTGAAATTTTCCCTATCTTGAGCCAATCTCATTGTCTCTGACAGACTTAATACCATTGCTCTAGTCATTGAGTCAATCTGTCTTATTCTGGATCTTCCTCTCCTGAGCTGTCTCTCTACCCCTCCAAGTATAATGTACCTCTCCAAGTCGCTTCTGGCAACGTGCCCAAAGTAAGTGAGACGGAACCTCAAAATCCTTGCCTAGAGGGAGCAGCTTGGTTCAATCCTCTCCAGGACAGATCTATTTGTTCTCCTAGCAGTCCATGGTATGTTCAACACTCTTTTCCAGCCCCACTGTTGTTGTTGTTGTTTATTATGTGCCCCCAAGTCGCTTGCGATTCATAGTGACCCTATGTACAATAGCCCTAAACCCTGCTATTTCCTGTGCCAATCTCACTGCCTCTGACACACCCATCCCGATTATGCCAGTCACTGAATCAATCCACCTCATAGAGGGTATTCCCCTTCTGTGCTGTCCCTCCACCCTCTTAAGCATGATGTCCCTCTCCAAGGATGTGTCCCTCCTTACTACAGGTCCAAAGTATGTCAGACGAAGCCTCAGAATCCTTGCCTCCAAGGAGCAGCCTGGTTTAACCCTCTCCAGGATGAATCTGCTTGTTTTCTTGGCAGTCCAGGTTACATTCAATACACAGCTCAGAGGCATCAATTCTCCTTCTATCCTCCTTAGTCATTGTCCAACTCTCTGATGCACAAGAAAGAATTCAAGATACTAAAGAGCTGAACAGAAGATTCCAAAGGGCAGCACGGGATGACAAGACAAAATATTACAATGAAATGTGCAAAGAGATGGAGTCAGAAAATCAAAAGGGCCATATTCGCTCAGCATTTCTTAAGCTCAGGGAACTGAAGAACAAATTCAAACCTCAAGTTGCTATAATGAAGGATGCTTTAGGCAGAATATTAAATGATCCAGGAAGTATTAAAAGGAGATGGAAAGAATATACTGAGTCACTGTATCAAAAGGAACTGGCAGACACAAAAGAAGTTAATGAAATCACATATGAGCAAGAGCCTATGGTAATGAAGGAAGAAGTTCAAGCTGCTTTGAAGGAAATAGCAAAAAATAAGTCTCCAGGAATAGATGGTATATCAGTTGACATATTTCAGCAAAGAGATGCTGCCCTGGATGTGCTCACCAAGTTGTGCCAAGAAATCTAGAGAACAACCACTTGGACAACTGACTGGAATAGATCTATATTTGTTCCCATTCCAAAGAAGGCTGACCCAACAGAGCGTGGAAACTATAGAACGATATCACTGATTTCACATGCAAGCAAGATTCTACTGAAGATTATCCAAAAATGACTGGAACAGCATATCAACAGAGAACTACCAGAAGTCCTGTCTGGGTTTAGAAGGGGTCGTGGTACTAGGGATATTGTAGCTGATGTTAGATGGATCTTAGCTGAAAGCAGGGAATACCGGAAGAATGTCTATTTGTGTTTCATTGATTATGCAAAGGCGTTTGACTGTGTGGATCATAACAAACTGTGGCTGACTCTGAGAAGAAAGGGAATCCCAGAACACTTGATTGTGTATCACTTGATCTTGGACCAAGAGGCAGTCATCATAACAGAGCAAGGAAACACTGCATGGTTCAATATTGGGAAAGGTGTACGCCAAGGATTTGTCCTATTTGCATACCTTTTCAACGAGCCCCACTAGAGCTTCCAAATTGTTTAATAGAGTGTCTTAATTGCCTAATTCTACTATAACAAGAAATTCTACAAGTGGATGATGGCTTTAAGGAACAGAAATAAATTTATTTTCTCACAGTTTGAAGGTTAAAAGTCAAAATTCAGGATGCTAACACTGGGGAAGCCTTTTTCTGTGGGCTTTAAAAGACACTCCTTGTCTTTTCTGAGGATTTGATCCCAAGAATTTTTACATGACTTGACATCTCCCTACATCTCTGCTCTCTAGCATGCTTCATTAATCTATTTATGTTGTTTATTGTTGTTGTGTACTGTTGAGTTGGAACTGACCCATAGTTGACCTTCTGGTAGGTTTTCAGAAGCAGTTAATCAACAGGGAGGAGATTGTTGTTGTTTTTATGTGCCGTAGAATCGCTGGCGACTCATAGCGACCCTATGTACAACAGCCCTAAAGTTTGCTCTGTCCTGTGCCAATCTCACTGCCTCCGACACATCCATCCTATTTACTCCAGTCACTGAATCAATTTACTTCATAGAGGGTCTTCCCCTCCTGCGCTGTCCCTCTACCCTACCAAGCATGATGTCCATCTCCAAGGACTTGTCCCTCCTTACAACATGTCCAAAGTATGTCAGACGCAGCTTCAGAACCCTTGTCTCCAAGGAGCAGTCCCGTTTAACCCTCTCTAGGATGAATCTGTTTGTTTTCTTAACAGTCCATGGTACCCTCAATACTCTTCTCCAGCACCACAGCTCAAAAGCGTCAATTGCTTTTCAGTACTATGGAGAGTTCCCTAACAGCAGACTTTCCCATCGCAATATGTCTTTTAATTTCCTGGCTGCTAGTGCCAAGAGTGTTGACTGTGGAGGCAAGCACACTAAAGCTGTGAACAATCTCAATCTCTTCACCATCCATCCTGATGCTGCCAATTGTTCCAGTGGTGAGATTTTTGTCTTCTTGACATTGAGCCTCAATCCATATTGAACATTACAGTCCTTGACCCTCTGCAGCAAGTGCTTCACTTCCTCCTCAGTTTCAGTAAGCAGGGTTGTGTCATCTGCATAACGCAGATTGTTAATAGATCTTCCACCAATCCTGACCCCACATTTCTCCTCAGAGAGCCCAGCGTCCCAGAATCTGTTCTGCATATAGGTTGAAAAGGTATGGAGACAGGACACATCCCTGGTATACGCCCTTCCCAATTTTCAACAACCATTCAGTGTTCCCTTGCTCTGTTCTGACGGCTGCCTCTTGGTCCAAGTATAAGTTTCACAAGAGCGTGATCAAGTGTTCTGGGATTTCCTTTCTCCTCAGAGTCAGCCACAGTCTGTTATGATCCACACAGTCAAGCATCCTTTTCCCATGGAGCACCAGGTAGATTTAAGCCATGTGCCTTCAGGATTGCAGTGCCAAAAACAATAGAGATTAATCATGCCTCATTAACAAAACAAAAATAATCTAATTCCAAATAGAAATATAATCACAAGTACTGAAAAATTCATTACCAAGAAGTCATAACCAACTCATTGTTAACTCTGTAGAGGATTTGTGGAGCCTTCCAATTACATGGCAAGAGACTAAACATTTCCCAAGCCACTAGATAGCTGCTGTCTTTGGGTTACCAGCACAATGCTCTAGGAACTGTACAACCAGAACTCTGCAGGTATGCTTTGTTATATACCTTTGGGTCGATTAACACTCATAGGAACACTATGAACCTTGCCCTTTCTGGTGCCATCCTTAACTTCTCTGATGTTCTTGAGCTCATTGTTGTGTTTATTGTGTTAATCTATTTTATATTGTTGTTTGTTGTTGTTGTTGTATACTGTGGAGTTGAAACTGACCCATAGTTGACCTACTGGCAGGTTTTCATAAACAGTTAATTGATCGGTAGGAGATTTTCCATCCTTCTCCCACGGAACGCCTGTTAGATTCAAACCACATGACTTCAGGATTGCAGTACAAAAATATAATAATTCTAATGCAATACAATAATTCTAATTCACATTTTATTGAGGTAATTTCTCTCTTTCACTGACTCTACACCTTTGAATGTTCTTTTCTGGTCTCTCTTTAAAATATACTCAAAATATGTTGAGGGGAAGCTTCATCACCCTTGTTTCCAAAGAGCACACTGATTGCACTTTCTCCAACAAAACACAATTATATGTTCTCTTGAATGGCCTTGATATATTCAGTTCTCTTCTCCAAGACCACAACTCAACGTGTTCAGTACTTCTTTGCAAACCTTGAGAGTTTTCAGAGAAAGTAAATAGATGGAGGAGCAGGCATAGAGATTGTCCATCTTTCTCCAGATTTGAATCACACGCCTTTGGATTGTCAGTACATCTCCTTACCACTAGAGTACCCTGTGTTACTGTCGTTATGTGCCATCCTGTTGACTATGACTGATAGCAACCCTATGTGCAACAGCCCTAAACTCCTCTCTATCTTGAGCCAATCTCAGTGTGTCTGACAAACCTACCCTGTTACCCCAGTTTTTGTGTCAATCTATCACATCTTGGGTCTTCCTCTCCTCCACCGTATCTCAACCCTTCTAAGCTTGAAATCCTGTCCCTCCTGAAAATATGCCCTAGGTGTGCGAGATACAGTCTAAAAATACTTACCTCTGAAGAGAAGCTTGGTTTTACCCTCTCAGGACAGATTTTTTTTTTAAATTTTTATTGAGATTTTAATGAATCTTTATAAAGAACTTGGGTGTTTCCAATCCTTCATTGTTGCACATTGTCCTTCCTGGCCCTCCTCCACCCAGGTTACTTTTTTTCTTTGTTATTATATAGTCTCTCCCTCCACCCCCAGTCCACTTTACTATGCATCTCTTATTCTGGACTCTTGTCATGTCAATAATACTTAATCATATATTCCTTTTATACAGTTTTCTCCCTCATCTGTCTCAAAGCAGTATACATTATTTACCTCCTCTTTTCCTAGTTTCCCCCCAAACCCTTTGTCAGTCCTGATTTATAATAGTTGCATTATACCTTATTTGTCTTTTTGTGACTCAGAAATTTCACTCAGCATAATATCCTTCATGGTCACCCATTTTGTATAACGTTTCAAGAGGGTTTTTTGTTTTTCAGTGCTGCATAACATTCCATTGTGTGAATATACCACAGCTCCTCTATTCATTTGTTGATGGGCACTTGGGTTGTTTTCAACTTTTTGCAATTGTGAACAAAGCAGCAATAAGCATGAGTGTGTATATAAGTGCTTGGGTGGCAGTTATGGTTTCTTTAGGGTATATTCCCAGTGGTAGAATTGCTGGGTCAAATGGTGTTTCTATTTCCAACTGTTTGAGAAAGCACCATACTGCCCCCTATAATGGTTGTAAGATTTTACACTCCCACTAACAGTGAAGAGACCCCAAATAAGCAAAGCACTCCTTAAAAAGAGAAACAAGGTAGGAGGCATCTCACTCCCTGATTTCAAATCTTACTTCACTGTCATGGTGCTCAAGACAGCATGGTACTGGTACAATGACAGACACATAGATCAATGGAATAGAACTTAGAACCCAGAAATCAGCCCATCTATCTATGGTCAACTGATTTTTTTACAAGAATATTTTCCTAATTCAATTCCTATTTTGGTTTCCTAACTGCTGGTGTCAGGAGTGGTGACTGTGGAGTCAAGCATATAAAGGTTAGAATTTACAGTACAAACATTTGAGGGATAAATTCCATTTGTAATGGTGTGACAGAAAAAAAGAATACCTCTCAACCTGTATTATTAAAATATAAATTCTAGCACCATCTATGCAGTCTTGAACCTGACAAGACTGTCTTAATTTTATGGGCCTCTCATATTTTCTTCCTTTGACAGAGTTCAGTCATCTCATTTTTCTATCACTAATTTTAGTGAAAAATATGCACTTTCCTTTACTGACAGATTTCTGTCTCCTAAAATCCCTGCTTTTGGCATACATTAATATTTTAAAATTTATAAAGAACTTTTCTAGCTATCAAATGATGTTTCTCTTGTCACCACTCCCACAAGTAGAGACAAAATGTCCTGAGTGACATTTTTAACTATTACATTAAGTAAAATGATCAAGGTTAAGAATTCTTCTAATTGGAACATGCTGATAATTACATTGAAAGGAAAGTATCAGGCATAAAATCCTCTGAAAGCTCTATTTTTTTTTCACTCAAGTTTTAATGGCATACGCCTATTTGAATATCTCACATCTTCTAAGGGTTTAAAAAGTTTGATGAAACAGAGCTATGATTGCAGTCAGAGATGCCATAAACATAATTATTTGGGTGGTTGGTTTTACAGATTAATAATCTCAATAAAAACAAAATTATCATTTGTTGTTGAAGCTTGAATGGGAACCAGATGTTTTCAGAAAGTTCTCATCAGATCTCAGATCTGTACAGGAAAGTATCAATACTTCTCAGATTGTTAAGACTTCCAGATGACAAATATATTATCATTCTGCAATAGTAAATCAAACAAGTAGAACAAAGAGGCTTGGGTTTACACGGAAGGAAATAGTGATTTTAGGTAAGTAACTTAGACTCATATAAGGCAGATTTCCTGGCAATATCAAGAATAGATTTTTTGAGACTCAGCATTAATGTGAGAGAATTTGAGTGTCAGAAGAAAAGAAAGTCCATGACAGAACATTTCATAGTTGATATGCTGACTAAAAATTGGGTTCAAGAGACATAGCCTTCTAGTTGTAGGGACAAAGTTCTTTCTGCAGGTGGTAAAAGATGACTTTCTGAACATTTGCTTTGACTTTTAAAAGGATAGGTAGAACATTAGAGAACTTTAAGCACATTCTCTTTCAAAAAACTGATTTAATACCTTCAGTAGTTGTAAAGTCAGAAAAAAATATTTCACTATACTGATACTCCCAGGCTGGGTTTAGAAGGGGTCGTGGTACTAGGGATATTACTGCTGATGTTATATGGATCTTGGCTGAAAGCAGAGAATACCAGAAGAATGTCTATCTGTGTTTCATTGATTATGCAAAGGCATTTGACTGTGTGGATCATAACAAACGGTGGCTGACTCTGAGAAGAATGGGAATCCCAGAACATTTAATTGTGCTAATGCGAAACCTGTACTTGGATCAAGAGGCAGTAGTCAGAACAGAGCAGGGTAACACTGCTTGGTTCAAAATTGGGAAGGGTGTACGCCAGGGATGCATCCTGTCTCCATACCTTTTCAACATGTATGCAGAGCAGATTATTCGAGAGACTGGGCTCTATGAGGAGAATTGTGGCATCAGGATTGGTGGAAGATCTATTAACAATCTGCGTTATGCAGATGACACAACCCTGCTTGCTGAAACTGAGGAGGACCTCATGCACTTGCTGCGAAGGGTCAAGGACTGCAGCCTTCAGTATGGACTGGGGCTCAATGTCAAGAAGACAAAGATTCTCACCACTGGACCAATTGGCAGCGTCAGGATGGATGACAAAGAGATTGAGAGTGTTCACAGCTTCAGTTTGCTCGGCTCCACAGTCAACACTCTTGGCACCAGCAGCCAGGAAATCAAAAAGCGTATCGCGATGGGAAAGTCTGCTGTTAGGGACCTCTCAAAGGTACTCAGGAGCAACAGTGCCTCTCTGGAGACTAAGGTGCGCCTGATATAGGCCATGGTCTTTGCAATCGCTTGTTATGCATCAGAGAGTTGGACAATGACTAGGGAGGACAGAGGGAGAGTGGATGCTTTTGAGCTGTGGTGCTGGAGAAGGGTACTGAATGTACCATGGACTGCCAGGAAAACAAACAGATTCATCTTGGAGAGGATTAAACCAAGCTACTCCTTGGAGGCAAAGATTCCGGGGCTCCGTCTGACATACTTTGGGCCTGTTGCCAGGAGGGACGGGTCCTTGGAGAGGGACATCATGCTTGGGAGGGTGGAGGGACAGCGCAGGAGGGGAAGACCCTCTATGAGATGGATCGATTCAGTGACTGGGGTAATCGGGATGGGTGTGTCAGAGGCAGTGCGGTTGGCACAGGATAGAGCAGGGTTTAGGGCTGTTGTGCATAGGGTCGCTATGAGTCGGAAACGACTCGACGGCACATAACAACAACAACAACAACTGATACTCATTAATCAACTCAAAGTAAGATTTCTAGGTTGTGTATTAACAACTAATGTTGCAGATTGATCTGCAAGATAATTTTTGCTTTTGTTTTTGTGTACCATCAAGGCAAGTTACCCATAGCTCACCATCCAGTAGGATTTCAGGGACCGTTAATTGAGAAGACTGACCATCCTACTTCCACGGAACAGTTGGTGGATTTGAACGTTGGGATTTCAGTGCAGCTTCTTGCCAGTAGGCCAACAGAGCTCCAGGAGAATCATTGCCATGCTTAATTTTTTTAAAGTCATTTCCTTATTTCACAAGACACTTAGTAGCTTGTATAAATAATAATTCTTTCTTATACCAATATATTATCTTTAAATTGAGAAAATAATTATCACTTGTTTTTTTACTGAATTACATAAAAGCATCTTTTTTATTACTACGCAGGAAATACTTATATCCATGGTCATTGCTGTTGCTTTTATGTGCCATCAAGTTGACTATGACTCATAGCGACCCTCTGAACAGTAGCTCTGAACCTTGCCCTAGCCTGAGCCAATATCACTGTTTCTGACACGCCTGTCACGTTGCCACAGTTACTGTGCCAATCTATCTCTTCCAGGGTCTTTTGCTCCTGCGCTGACTCTCCACCCTTCAAAGTATGATGTTCATCTCCAAGGACTTCTTCCTTTTGGAAAAATGCCCAAAATATGTCAGACAGAGCTTCAAAATCCTTGTCTCCAAAGAGTAACCTCATTTTACCAGCATCAGAACAGATGTTTTGTTCTCTTGACAGTCCATGGTATGTACAATACTCTTATCCAGTATCATCTTTAGGCATTATCCATGTCTCTGACGCATGGTAAGTGATTGTGAAGACCATGGCCTAGATTAGTCTCTAGCTTTACACTGTTGTTCTTCAACCTTCTGGAGAGGTCTCTAACAGCTGACTTTCTCAATGTAATTCGTCTTTTAATTTCTTGACTGCACTATACATTACTTTTGCTAAATAATCTGTTATCTCAAAATATATTTATGACCATGAGTCTGTTACACTTGAATTTAAAAACCATCTTAAAAATGGATTTGAGGCACTGAATACTAAAGGTCAAAATCCAGATGAGTTGCAGAATGATATCCAGAACATTATCCATGAAAACAGCAAAATGTCTTTACAGAGACATGAAAAGGGATAAAAGACCAAAGTTGATGTCAGAAGAGACTCTGAAAATTCACTAGAGGTTTGTGAAGTCAAAACAAAGGGAAGAAATGCTAAAGTAAAAGAGATGAAGAGAGATTTTTTAAAGCAGCTCAAGAAGACAAAGCTGGGGACTATAACGGAAAAGTGAAAAGAGCTGGAGTTGAAAATAAACAGGGAAGAACTTGCTCAAACTCAAAGTCTTGAGTTGCAATATTGAGAAATGATATGAACAAAATTGTGAATGATTCTGGGAGCATCCAAAGAAGTTGGAGAGGGCGGGGCTGCTCCAGTGTCTCTCATTCCCTCTGTAGGGTGGTGAGTCCTTATGCAAGAAGCACAAGTCGAGGTGATTAGGCACCTGGGATGAAGCAACAAAGTTCCTGAGACACCCTCTGGGGGCACTGTCCTTTTGGCTGTCTTCCTCTTCTTCAAGGCAATGGCTTTCAAATGTTCATCCAGAATTTCAGCTTTCAGCATCTCTCTAGAGGCCACTTTTGCAAGAAAACATCAAAGCAAATATGTAAGTTGGTGATATGGCAAAGCAATATATATGAAAAGGTCTTTTGGTTTCCAGATCATGTGATCACCTGCCTAATGCCGTCAGAGCTGGAGGTTAGGCGCAAGCCAGCCCTGGATATTCAATGGTTTTCCTAGGACTTTAGTACAGGCAGAAGCCCTGGACAGAATTTAGGAACTGGATCTAGTGATTACTTTGCCTAGTCCATTTGAAACCCTCAAAGATCATCTCAGGAGATGTTGGATCCACCCTCCTAGAGGGAGAGTATACAACCTGGAGTTCAAGCCACCTCATGTGCATGGGATTGATGACATTACTGCAGCAGGAAGATGATAAAATTGAAGCAGTTGCTGCTGCCAGGCAGGCTAAGATAATACAAAGTCATGACAAAGCCAGTCACTGATTTATACAAGTGACCAGGTGTGCACCACCAGTCTTGATGGACAGAGACTAAGAAGATCTGGCCCCTTGTTTACACACTTACCTCACACTTATTGAATCCAAAGAAGCATACTGAGTCTACTCAATGGAGTAACAAGGAATATATGGTCCTTCATACAGTTGTATGTGAAATACTGGTGCCATGTCCAAAATAGAAGCTAGCAAATAAAGCTTGCAGTGTCTTTTCTACTAAAAATGGTGAACTGATATGAAAACTAATTAATAAAAAGATTTAATTTAAAAAAAGATGCAGAAAATGTACAAATTCACTGTACCTAAAAGACTTCACTAATGTGGTAATATTTTAGGACGTTGTATATGATCAGGACCTAATGATAATAAAAGAAGACGTTTAAGCTACATTGAAGGCATTAGAAAAAGTAAGTCTCTTTGAATGGATGTTGTTGTTGTTAAGTGCCGTCGAGTCGCAGTCGACTCACAGAGACCCTATGAAGGAGAGTCCTTGATGCTTGGGTGTCTCTCATCCTCTCTCCAGGTTCATAGGGCTTCCAGAGGCAAGATATTATGGAAGTGGACGCCATTCCTCCTTCCACGCTTGTTTTAATGGGGGAGCTCCACCCCACTCTTTGTCCACATTGGGTAACCAGCCATTAACACAGTTGACACATCAGTGTCACAGTGTTCAGCCTCACAGCAACCACAAGTGACTTATGTATGGCAACTTGTACACCAGGGCTATATGACCTAGAGGAATGTCTGAACAAAAAAACGAAAGACAGGCCTGAGGGCCGCGGATTAAAAGTCACCCACCTTTGGCTTGGTAGCATTGCCTTCTGTCCACTGGGCCAGCTGATCTCTCTCTGTATTTTGAATGGATAGAATACCAATTATTATATTTCGAATAACAGATGCAATTACAGATGATTTCAGAAAACTGTACCAAAAAATGTAGAAGACATATAATTGGAAAACTGACTGGATTCATATTTGTTCCCATTCCCAAGTAAGGTAATCCAACAGAAAGTGAAACATATCTAACAATATGATTAATATATATGCAAGCAAGATATTGTTGAAAATTACTTAAAAATTATTAGAACTGTATATGAATTTGGAACTGCCAGAGATTCAGATAGGATTTAGAAGAGATTGTAATACCAGGTATATCATTGTTGATGTCAGATGAATCTTAGATGACATTAGAAAATACTAGAAGACTGATTATTTTTGTTTCACTGCCTATGGAAAGACATTTGACTGTATGGATCAAAGCAAATTAAGTCTAACATTGAAAATAATAGGAATTTAGGAACACTTAGTTGTGTTCCAGCAAAATATATACCTAGACCAACATGCTACTGTCAGAGCAAAGCAAGAGAACAATGCATGGTTTAAAATCAAGAAAAGTATGCATCAAAGTTTTATTCTTTCTCTTATTTATTTAATCTGTATTGTTTTTGATTGTCATCAAGTCGAGCACAACTCATAGCAATGCTATGAACAAAAGGCCTGAAGCCTTTCTATAACTATTGACATTTATCAAAGTTCATAGGAAGTGGATACTAAGCAAATAATTCAAGAAGCTGTACTTTATGGAGAAGAATGTGGATTCAGAATCAGAGGAAGACTCAGCAACTACAAGACCCAAATTTGCTTGCTGAAAGTGAGGAGAACTTTAGAAGCTTGCTGCAAAAGATCAAAGATTACATTTCAACATCAAGAAAACAAAAATCTTTACCACTTCAAATAGGAAATGTCATAATAGAAGAAGAAAAGGTTGAAAATGTCAGTGATTTCATCGTACACAGATCCACAATCAATACCACTATCAGGCAAGATATCAAAAGACATACTGCATTTTTAAAGTCTGCTGTCCAGGACTTCTGGAATGACATCAGTCTAAAGACAAATATTTACCTAATTCAAGCCATGTTATGCATGTGCATGTTCAACAATGAATAAAAATTATAGAAGAATTGATGCCTTTGAATTGTGGTATTGGAGAATATTTCTGAATGGCTCATGGACGACTAGAGGAACAAACAAATTTGTCTTGGGAAAAGTGACACCAGATTGCTCATTATAGGCAAAGATGAAATTTTTACCTCGTATACATAGGGCATTATGTTAGGAGGAGCTATTCCTTAGAAAAGGATATTATGCTTACAAAAGTAGAGAATCAGTGAAAGAAAGGAACTCACTGAAATGAATTGTCACAGTGACTGTAAAATGTGCTTGAGTATGTCAGTTGTGATGCAGATGGCACAGGAAAAGTTCAGAGCTATTGTACATAGGGTCACTATATGTCACATTTGACTGTTGTTGATTTAGATGCCCTCAAGTTAAGAACGATTTATAATGACAATATAAACAACAGATCTGCATCCTGTCCTATCCTGTGCCTTCCTAACACTTCCTGCCCCATTGTGTCAGTCACCACATCAATCTCTCTGGTCTAGGGTCTTCCTCTTCTTCTCTGACCCTCTACCCTTCTGAGTATCATGTCCATCTCCAAGAAATAGCCCCCCTAACAACATGCCCTATGTAGTGAGGCAAAGCTTTATCATCCTTGCTTCCAAAGTGCACTCTAGCTGCACCCTCTCCAAGATCTATTTGTTCTTTTGGTAGTATATGGGATGTCTGGTATTATTCTCCAACACCACAGCTCAAAGTCATCAATTCATGTGAAACCTATACCTAGACCAGAAAGCTGTTGTGTAAAAAGCACAAGGGAACATTATATAGTTTAAAATTAAAAAGGGAATGTGTCAGAAATATATACTGTCTTCATACCTATTCAATCTGTATGCTGACACATTATTCGAGAAGCTTGACTATATGAAAAGGAATGTAGTATAAGTATCAGAGGGAGACTTATCAATAACTTGCATTATGTAGATAACATAACCTTGCTTGCTAAAAATGAGGACTTGAAGCACTTGTTGCAGAAGATCAAGTAACATAACCCTCAATATAGATTGTGGCTTAATGTTAAGAAAACAAAAGATTCTTACCACTGGACCAATAGGCAACATCCTGACTTATGGAGGAAAGATTAAAATTGTCAACAATTTCATCTTACTTGGATCCACAATTAACACCCTTGGTATTAGCAGTCAGAAAATCAAGACACATATATCACTGAGAAAGTCTGTAGTTAGGGAACTTTCCAAATTATTGAGCAATAATGATCTAAGTTTGAGGACTAATAAGAGTCTGGTTCAACTCCTGACTTTTCCAACCATTTGTTATGCACTTGAGAGCTGGGCAATGAATAATGATGACAGAAGAATTGATGCCTTTGAGCATACTTCACTAGATGGAATGTAAAAACATCATAAATATCAATGATTCGAATATGAGTACATTCAAGAGAATATCATTGTGTATTGCCAATAGAAGGTATAATTTTAAAGCCAACTATGAAAGATAATATCTGTACATACCTAAATTATTTCAACTATAATTAATAACGGAAATACACCAAACCATTAAGGAGATTTTCAATTTTTCTATTCATTGTTATCAACTAAAATGAAGTTCTAATTTTTTTGTTTAGTATTTGATCCTACTATTTCTAAATCTCCATGAAAATAAACTAATGATCTCTTCTTTAAGAAAAAGCTACCTCTTTTTATTATGTAGCTATTATATAAATCTACTGTCATTGCTTTATTTTAAATCTAAATGGCACTAATGGCACTAATTAACAGGATAATACCCTTATAAGGTGTTCAAATCTTATATTGAAATTTTATTGACGCAAATTACCACTTATTTCTACCAAGGAGTAGCTGAGAGGTTCAAACCATAGATGTATTTCTTAGTATTCAAGTACTTTAATCACTGTATCATCACAGCACCTTCTCAGACTTGAGAAATATCTTCCAACATTGAAATGAAGCTTAAATTAAGCTTGTTACATTTATTGTCATGGGAAAGTCTTGTGTCAGGGACCTCTCCAAAGTACTGAAGAGCAATGGTGCCTCTCTGGAGACTAAGGTGTGTTTGATACAGGCTATGGTCTTTGCTATCACTTGTTATACATCAGAGAGTTGGACAATGACTAGGGAGGATAGAAGGAGAATTGATGCCTTTGAGTTGTGGTGCTGGAGAAGAGTATTGAGGGTACCATGGACTCCTAGGAAAACAAACAGGTTCATCCTGGAAAGGGTTAAACCGGGTGGCTCCTTGGAGGCAAGGATTCTGGGGCTCCATCTAACATATTTTGGACATGTTGTAAGGAGGGACAGGTCCTTGGAGAGGGACTTCATGCTTGGTAGGGTGGAGGGACAGTGCAGGAGGGGAAGACCCTCTATGAGGTGGATTAATTTAGTGACTGGGGTAATCGGGATGGGTGTGTCAGAGGCAATGCAATTGGCACAGGATAGAGCAGGGTTTAGGGCTGTTGTACGTAGGGTTGCTATGAGTCACAAGCAACTCGACGGCACATAACAACAACAGACAACAAACAACATGTATATGTTGTTATGTGCCGTCAAGTCACTAAAAGGATGCGAGGAAAGACATAAAGTCTCTATTGTCTTAGGGAATGCACATAGTTCCATCAACAGGATGTTTATAGAAACATGGCCAGAAAACATGCTTCTTGTAAGACTTTTAAATGATTACCATGTGACTGGACAATGTAGGAAGGGAGACACTTTTATCAAGTGTCAAGGAATTTGTCTACATTATATTCAAATGCTTGGTGTAAGGTAGAGTTTGTAAGTGATGTACCTGGATATGTAACTGTGGAGATTTCAAAGCGAGATCTTAAAACAATTCCATGATTTCTCCTTGCTGCATATCATAATAAATTATGAAAGGAAAGAAATGGACTTAAAGATGAACTGTGAAAAATAAAAACAGGACTTAAATATTTGGAAATTTCTATTGCTCAATAAGGGGACAGAGGTTGGAATTTTTACCAAGGATCTGACTACACAGTCTTTAATAAATGATTAAGCCTTAATTAAGATTAAGCCTATAATACCACAACATAAAAACCATACACTGAAAATGAAGGGAATAGATAAAGTGAAAGAGAAGAAACTCTCTCTCTCTTAGAATTCTACAGTTAAGCGATAAGTCAAAAGAGTTCTATTTGTTATGCTCCATGAATGAAAGGTACATGCAAACGCGACATTTTTGGATCAGTTAAACTATCAAAAGGAACACTAGAAGCAAGACTAACTTGATTTTGAAGAGTGGAACCCACAACCTCTTATGGCTCAAATTGTGGAGTCACAACCTTCTAGGTCTAAAAGAGTGGAATGAGGACCACCTTCATTTCAAAATGTCAGATCTGCACAACTTCATTTTACAGGGTGAGGCTACCATTTGATTGGGTCCCTAAGGTGGGGGTTGGGAGGCATTGTTACTCTTTAGGGATGATAGAGAGAGATGTCTGCTGTTCCAAAAGAACAGAGCCAGGCAGGGCAGAAAGGGTGTATGTCATCATGCAAATTCACTAGAAAAATGGGGTCTCCCAAAGCCCTGGGTACAGTTATTTTCCTAAATTTCCTGGAAGGTGAAGCTGAAGTTCGAAGTCAGAGTTCACTAAGCCTGGCCTAATTCCAGTGTCTGAAATGTGGGATCATTGATTAGTTCTATAAAACAATTATTTTCAAGTCTTAAAACCAAAAGTAATTTGTTCTGCTGGAGTTT
Organism: Elephantulus edwardii; assembly: GCF_000299155.1. Lineage (NCBI taxonomy): Eukaryota > Metazoa > Chordata > Mammalia > Macroscelidea > Macroscelididae > Elephantulus > Elephantulus edwardii. The sequence continues at coordinate 3,217,838 of NW_006399768.1, read as the reverse complement.
GGACTTGCTTGATGACAGCTATCTCTTCTTTTCTTCCAATTGTATTTGTAATGCAAATGTCTACCAAATGTCTGTTCTACCATTGTATTTTGGAAATAGAAAATGTTTATTCTGTGCATCACTGAATCACAGATAAAGCCAAGTTTGACCCAGGAAATAGCATGCCTAAAGTTTCTCCATTTTATTTACTAAATTCAGAAGATGAAATTTTTTTTTACTTTCAGTTGATTTAAATATTTTTGATGATGTGATGAGGTGAATATACTTAGCATAGGAGAAGAAAATAATTTTTTTCTGTTTTATTATTTTTTAATTGTTATTTTAGTGAAAATTTGCAAACAGTTTGGTTTTCATTTATGTGAGAAGGATTTATATTTTGAAGCATCCAAAAGATATAATAGTAGGGACTGAATAATATTTCCCAATATGGAAGAGATCTATATTTGTTCCCATTCCAAAGAAAGGTGACCCAACAGAGTGTGGAAACTACAGAACAGTGTCATTGATTCCACATGCAAGCAAGATTCTACTGAAGATTATCCAAAAACGATTAGAACAGAACATCAGCAGAGAATTGCCTGGAGTCCAGGCTAGG
>NW_006399768.1:3214560-3216093 GCF_000299155.1 Elephantulus edwardii | reverse complement strand
GAGTCGCAAACGACTCAACGACACATAACAACAACAACAACAATGTGTGGTAAACCCTAACCCTATTCCTTTGGGTGTCATACCAGTCAGTAGATCTGGTGTCATAGTCCCAAGGGAGTTGATCTGTTAACCCAAAGAAAACACATTTCTGGAAGTTCAAAGCCACCAGCAGCTCATGGAAAACAGAAAATGGCCTTTCATGTGAGTTACAGGCTCTGAAGTCCAATCAATTTAAGTTATTAGTTCGTTCCAATTTGACAAAAATTAGCCATTATTACAGGGCATGACTCCAGTAAATCTCTTTCATAATATAAAAAATTATAAAATTATAATATAAACAGATTAAGTAAGCAGAGATGCAGGAATGATAGAAGATAAACTATATCAAGATTTATGAGGAACAAAGACCATATCACAAAAACTGAAAGAGGCAAAACTTTCCTTAAGAGATTCACCAACCTGAATTTAACATTTTAAACTGTTGTTGTTGTTAAGTGCCGTGGAGTCGTAGGCAACTCAGAATGACCCTATGAACAAAAGCCCTTGACACTTGTGTTATTTTCATCCTTTCTCCACCTTGATAGGATTTCTGGAGGCAAACTATTTACGGAAGTGGATGCCATTCCTGCTTCCAAGCTTTTTTTAACCAGGGAGCTCCACCAAACACTGTCCATCCTGGGTAACCATTCTCGCATTTGACACATCAGTGTCATAGATTTTAAACTGTAAGAAAATAAATTTCTGTTTGTTAAAGCTCTCCATTTGTGGTGTTGCTATTACAGCAGAGACAGATAACTAGTTCAGCTATTAACACAGCAATGTAACACAAACCCAGTAAAGTAAATGCTTTCATCTTATTGATAAGGAAAATATATCTGAGAAGTTAAATATTTGCTCTGAAATGTCTGCATTACAAATTTTGACTTTCAAATAGATATAACACCAAAGATCTTATTCTAAAGTGGAATGTACCAGTACAAGGGATCTTAACCTGTATCAGACTTTACTAATAATTCATAATTGCAGGCAATTTTGAGATCCATGTAAACCTGGAAAGTCTAGAGACACTGATATTCCTTCTCAATTCCTTCCTTTCACCATTAAGATGCCCATGACTCAAGTTAACAAAAAGGAAATCCTTTGTGATGTGTGCAGAGTATTACTTACAGAAAAAGAGCAGCTTTGTACTTGACACATTTCCATTTTATGCTATAATAATTACATAGCTAACACCTTTTCCAGTATGAGACATCCTAGAAATCTATACATTCCAGGCTTAGGTCCAATAAATGACTCAAAGAAAGATCTATTCAGGTAAAGTAATTTCACATATAAGGACTCTTTGTTAGCAAATAGCAAAAGTGTGTTTGTCAGGAAGGTTGTGATTAGCAAGTTTAGAAGAAAATAGGATATGTTCAGTTTTCTTTCCTTAGGTTGCATCCACAGATACTGCTTTGTTAAAAATATTAGGAATACACATGTACTTATAACACATATACCCCATAGTTCTAATGCTAAAATAATATATTATAT
>NW_006399768.1:3212452-3213305 GCF_000299155.1 Elephantulus edwardii | reverse complement strand
CATTATACTGAGTAAACTAACTAACTCCGTCGCAGAAAAACAACTGCTGCCTAACATCATTATTGTAAAAGCAGAAAGATAACTAGTTGTTGTTGTTGTTGTTGTTGTTGTTGTTGTTAAGTGATATCAAATTATCTACAACTCAAAGCAACCATGTATATAATAGCTCTGAGCCTTGCACTATCCTGAGTCAGTCTTATTTTTTACACACCTATCACCACTACCCCAGTTACTAGGTCAATGCATCTCATCCAAGGTCTTCCTATTCTGTGCTGCCTCTCATCCTTCCAAGTATGATGTTCTTTTCCAAGAATTGGTCACTCCTGTCAAACGCCCAAAGTATGTGAGATAGAAATTAAAAACCCTTGCCTCCAAGGAACAACAGGGAAGAAGTGTCAGTAGTCAGAAAACATGGACTTGGTGATAGAAGTGAGGCTGGAGATAAAACAATAGAATTTTGTATAATCAATTGTTTATTCATTGCAAATACCTTTTATAAGATATACAATAAATATAGACTTCATCTGATGGCCTAAACAGGAGTCATATTGATTATATCTGGGGGGAAAATGTTGGAGAAACTCAGTATTAGCTGTGAAAACTAGGCCAGGGTATTATTGATTGTGGAATGGACCATAAACTACTTACATGCAAGTTCAAACTGAAGCGAAATAAAATTTAATAAAATCCACAAGAACTAAAATTTGACCCTGAGTCTATCCCACATGAATTTAAAATCCATCTCAGTAACAGGCTTTGAACACTAACAAACAAAGACCAGATTAGCTATGAGAGGATACCAAGAATATTCATGGAGAATGCAAAAGGTCATTGCAAAGACAGAGGAGGAAGA
>NW_006399768.1:3206783-3209837 GCF_000299155.1 Elephantulus edwardii | reverse complement strand
TGTCAGAGACAGTGCGATTGGCACAGGACAGAGCAGAGTTTAGGGCTGTTGTACATAGGGTCGCTATGAGTTGCAGGCAACTCGACAGCACATAACAACAACAACATAGGAATGATCATGTGAAACACAATTTGAATGAAGAAATGTGTGAAATACAATGCACATGAATGAAATATAATGTATGAAAATTTTCTATGCAATCCAAAATAAAAGAAAAACCTGGAAAAAACCCAAATATATATAAAAAAATGACAAAGAAACCTCAATAAAAGTAGAAATTTTTATGGATTTCTAAAAAACAGAGTCCCTGTGGATTGATTTCTTTTAGTATGGTTTGCGTTATAGACCTAAAGATCAATTGAAGTTACAGACTTAGAAGATAACCAAAAAACAATTGCTTACATATCATGCTTGTCAGATAGATTCCCAGAGTTCAGTAGTAGTAGCCTTTTAGTTGTTCATAGCAATACTGATATCAGCTTTATAAAATTTAGGAATATGACAGTTCCTATTTACCTAGTGAGGTCTCTAAGAAGCACAATTTTTTTTCTGTCAGCTACTCACTGAAAGGTTGGCAGTTTAAATCCACCTTGTGGCAGAATGGCCTAATATGTAAGGAGTTGCACTGTAAGGCCTAGTATAAGGAGTTACACTGCCCATTCAAAGGCAAGGGTTTTGATTTCTCCAGTTGCTCTGTGGAAGAAAGATGAGCAATCTCCTTTGCAATTACAGCCTCTGTAAACCTGCTGAGTCAGTTATAATTTGATGCATATTAACAGTAACAAGAAGAGTGCTTTAGTGAGTAATATATTGGGTTATTCACTGAAAGGCCAGTATTTTGAATTCACCAGCCTTTCCATAGGAGAAAGATTGAGCAGTCTCATTCTGTACCAATCTATAACTTCACAAATCCAATGAAGGATTATTGAGTTGCAAACAACTCAATAGCAGTAAGTTCAGTGGCATCGTGGAAGAAATGCTTACAAATAAACTGTAAAATTTTTGGTTTTGCTATTGTGTACTATCAAGTTAGAAGCAACTCATTGCTGACCGTCCAGTAGGTTTTCAGAGGCAGTTAATCACATAAGAGGAGATTGTCCATCCTTTTTCTGCCGAGCAGCTGGTGAATTCAAACCTTGTGCCTTTGGGATTGCACTACGGCTTCTTACCAATAAGCCATTGCCATTGAAATCATTACAGACATTAAAACATGACAAAGCCATTGAAAATATGACAAAGTTCCACTCTGAAACACTTTTGATCAGCATGAGTTGTCATGTCTTAAGAAAAAAATTCCTTTGGCTTGACTGATCCCCTAGTGGATACAATTGGAATGCTCCTCAAAGAGAAGATTGTGTGAGACATCGTCTTACTTATTTTGACTACATTAGAAAAGACCAAATGCTAGAGAAGAACAGTGAAAGTGAAAGCTTCAATGAGATGGAGTGACACAGCAGATTCAACAACAGGCTAAATCACCTCAAAGATCATGGAAGTGATGAAGGACCAGGCAAAATGGTAGCTAACAGCAGCATCCATCTCCTCTTTACTTTAGGGGTTTTCTTGTCTTTTAAAAAACTACAGTAATATTTTAGTATATAATAAATAGCAACTAGTTTTAGCATAATAAATTACTCTTCCTTACCATTGTTTCACTAGAATACATAAGCATACTGTATGATTTTATCACTTATTTATGCCTTGTTAATCAGTACCAGGATTTTCAGTTAATAGGCTCTATTTGCAATCTGAGCTCTAAGGAGTTTTGGTGTAAAATTTTGCATTACAAGTTTCACAGTGTTTAATTTAGCACTACTAATTAACCTCTTTACTTTTTGCCTTTTATCTGAAGAAAATATCATATTTTTAATTCTAATTAGATTATTTCTTTTTTTTCCTAAACAACAATGCTTCTTTCCTTAATTAAATTCTAAGTAGTCCCATGGTTCGTCTTTTTCTTGGATAAGTCATGAAACTTGAAAGTATGTTAAAACTATGTTTAGAAACAGAAATATTGCATTACAGAGTTAAAAAAATTAATCAAATTTTGAAGATATTAGATGCAGGCCTGAAAAAATATTTCATGCTTTTTTTTTTCTAGGCTTTTTAAAAAAAAGGTAATCTTTATCTTGCTAAAGCAAATTTAACTAAAAAGGAAATATAAAATCTAACTATCAGAAAGTGCTCCCATCAGCAGTTTCCAGAATGTAAGCACAATATAAATGTTAAAATGTATATCATTAGTCACTCCCAACAATCTGTCACACAACATGAATCTGTCACTAAATTAAATTCAGATGGTGAAATGGGATCATATAAATCTATATTCTAAAGTAAAACTAGCAAGAGTCATTTTAAAAAATCTAGAGCAAACAGATTCCTCTTTTAGTAATACCTTAGTTTTTATTGTCCTTCCCAATAATGTTTCAGTTAATTAATTTGATATATTATTGTAATGAACTGTACGGCATATCAATAAGCAATTAATTACCACTGAATTATGTCAAATTCCATGCTCAAAATATTTTTCCAATAGAGTAGTCCGTGATTCTCAATGTTAAGAAATTATTCTGTTTTGTAAACTGTTAGAATTTTCTTGTGTTTTGTAAATTATGTTGTTGTTAAGTGCCATCAAGTCACAGGAGACTCATAGTGACCCTATGAAGAAGAGTCCTCAACGTTTGTGTGTCTTTCATCCTCTCTCCTGGTTCATAGGGTTTCTGGAGGTAAGCTATTACAGAAGTGGATGCTACTTCTGCTTCCAATTTGTAAATTATAGCCTTTTCAATTTTAACGAGGCAAGACTATTGTTGTTAGCTTTCTTCAGATCTCCTATAACTCCTCGCAATGCTATGATGAAAAACACCCCCTATCCTGCACTATCCTTATAATATCCACCATGCTCAGGATGTGGAGAGATAGCAACTCTTATACATTGTTGGTGGGATTGTAAAGGGTACAACCATTCTGGAAGACAGGTTGGTGCGATATGACCCAAATATTCCACTGTTTGAAATATGTTGTTGTTCTGTGCCTTCGAGTCGCTTGAGACTC
>NW_006399768.1:3185159-3205193 GCF_000299155.1 Elephantulus edwardii | reverse complement strand
AAAGAAGACAAAGCAAACTATTACACTAGACTGTGCATAGAGCTGGAATTGAAGAATAAAAAAAGAAGAACTGATGCTGAATTTCTCAAGCTGAGAGACTGAAAAAAAATTTTAAGTCTTGAGTTGCAATATTAAAAGACACTATGAACAATGAATAGAATGGCCCAGAGTTACTTACTACCTTACAACAAAGAACTTGCTGACATTGAAACATTTCAAGAAGAAACAATGAGAAGAGCCAATGGTAATAAAGGAGGAAGAGGAAGCTGAATTGAAGAAACTGGCAAAAAAATGAGGCCCTAGGAATTGATGGAACACTAATTGACGTGTTTCAATTAACAGATGCAGCCTTGGATACTTTCACCAGTCTATGCCAGGAAATTTGGAGGACAGCTGTCTGGCAAATATTATCTGGTCAATATTCATTTCAATTCCCAAGAAAGGTGATCCAACTGAATTGGAATCTATCAAATAATATAATTAATATCACATTCTAGCAAAATATGGCTGAAGATCATTCAAAAATGGCTAGAACAATATATCGATAGGGAACTGTCAGAAATTCAAGTAGGATTTGGAAGAGTCTGTGACACCAAATATATCATTGCTGATGTCAGATGACTCCTGGCTGAAAGTAAGGAATATCAGAAAAATAACTATTTATGCTTTATTGAAAAGGCATTTGATTGTGTGGATTATAACAAGTTATGTCTAACATTAGAAAAAATGGGAATCCCATAGCATTTAATTATGCTCATGTGAAACCTATACCTAGAGCTGTTGTGGGAACAGAACACTACATATTTTAAAATTAAGAAGGGAGTTTGTCAGGGTTGTATTATCTCTTTAAACCTATGCAATCTGCAGGCTGAGACAGTTATTCAAGAAGATGGGCACTAAGAAGAAGAATGTAGCACCAAGATCAATGGAAGACTCATCAATAACCTACCTTATGCAGATGAAACAATCTTGTTTACTAAAAGTGAAGAGGACTTGTTGCAAAAGTTCAAATAATGCAGTTTTCAATGTGGACTGCATTTCAATGCCAAGAAAACAAGAGGATGGGGCCAGGTCTAATCTCCAGAGCTAAGGGGCAGCAGTACCCTGTCCACGGGGCAAAAGAATAGGAGCTGCTTGCTGGAGTCAAGGACAAGGAGTCACCATTTAGATGAGCTAAGAGAATGGGACTTCCAGTGCCTAGGAAGTAGTTACTATATTGCTGCACATAGAAACAGGGTCCAAGCGCCATAGACATAAAGTGTAGGTCACACACATTTAAGAGAGTAATTTAATGTCAATTATTTTGCTATATTTTTTTATATGCTTGGTGTTCATTATTATTCTGTCCCTTTATTTTTTATTTAATTTTTTTTTAATTTTTACTGATTTACTTACAAAGATCATGTATACTGGTTTTCATACAGATCTTTCCTATTTTTTCTTCACCCAGCCCTCCCTTCACCTACCAAATTGTGCAACCCTGTGACTGGACACCCCCTCCTCTATCCATCCTCACACTTTCCCTTTATTTTTTGTTATATTTTGTGAAAATTCCTATCTTATGTCTGTTGCACAATTATAATTTGGTAGTAGATAAACTGCCTTCTTAGCTCACAAATGAAGAAAAAAAATCTGCAGGATTAATTTGGACTTGGAATTTAAACATATTTACATGATATGATGAGATGGAAATGTTTTAAATGTAACAAATATATGAATTTGGTAAAATGTAATTGTGTGAATTGTGTCCCCTCAAAATATATGTCAATATGGCTAGGACATAATTTCACAATCACATAATTACCCACCATGATGTGATACTTATCCACTCATGATAAAACCCTCATGAAAAAAGCAGTCAAAAAATAAAAAAGTATGTTGTATTAGGAAAATCTGCAAATATCTTTCCAATGTGCTGAAGAGCAATGATGTCAGTTTGAGGTCTAAGGTGTGCCTGATCCAAGCCATCATATTTTTAATTGCTTCATATTTATTTGAAAGTTAGACAACGGATAAAGACAATAGAAGAATTGATGCTTTTAAATTGTAATGTAAGAAAAACGCAAAATATGCCATTGACTGTCACCAAAAAAACAGACAAGTCTCTTGGAGGAAGTGTAACCAGGGCTAGTTTTGAGGCAAGGAGGTGAAAGTTTGTCTTACATACTTTGGGAATGTTCTCAGGGTGAGCCAGTCCCTGGAAAATGATGTCATGCTGGATAAGTTAAAGGTCAGAGAAAGAAAGAAAGACCTCAAAAAGATGGATTGGCACAGGACTTTAACAATGAGCTTGAGTAGCAAGGATGGAGCAAGATAGGATCAAGCTTCAGATCTGTTGCCCATAGGGTTGGATGAGTCATATTCAACTTGACAGCACTTAATAACGATAGAAAGCAACAATGTTAGTGAGAAAGGAGATAAACAGTCCTTTTAATGAAGCAGGATACAATATACAAAATAGGTTTTTATTTCTCTTGTTTTGTGGTTGTTTGGGTTTTTTTTTGGTTTTTTCAGTTTTTTTTGGTTAATGTCTTCTAAGTGTTGGGCATTTTTCTTTGTTACTTCTCATTATTAATACTGTTAAAATGTGTTAAAATCATGATAAACTAAACACAACTATCTTATAATACCTTAAATCATTTCGTGTGAACATAAAATAAATGGATAAATTCTAAATCATTATATTATTGTATAATACAATCATGTTTCTTTGTTTTTTATTTGGAGCATGATAAAACCAAAGGGTTTGTTGTTTTTGCTTATGTTGTTGTGTACCATGGAATTGGAAGTGATCCATAGTTGATCCCCCAGTAGAATTTCAGCATTAATAAACCAGATGGGATGAGAGTGCCTATTTTCTTTCATAGAGAGACTGGGGATCAGGTCTTTTGTGCATAGCTTACTCTGAGTCATATTCGACTTGACAACACTTAACCACTGCTAAATGAGACTAGTTATGTTAGATTTCAATGGTGGTTTCATCTATCATCATAACCAGTTGTGTGATATCATTCTTCCACTTTGTGCACCACTCTTTGTCAGTGTGCTTTATGAGGTAACCTGGGTTTGCTGTGATGCTGAACTTTGTGCCAGGGGGATAACAAATACCAGAATGGTTTCCCATTGTGGACAGTGTTTTGCAGAGCATCCAGTGGTAAAACAGGTTGGGAAACAGGAGTGGCATCCATTTCCTAAACAACATGCCTCTGGAAATGCTATGAACTGGGAGAAACAAAGATAGCTGTGGAAAGGCATTAGGTTTTTTGTTCATAGATTTGCTATGAGTCAACCTCGACTCAGCGGCAATTAACAATCAACAACAACCTTTGGGTTGATGGTGCAACTCTTTATCACTAACATATTAGAGCTCACTCTAAAATGTCTTTAAAAAACATTTAAAGGACATTAAAATTGTAGTAATAAATAAATAAATATATAATAATGTGACTCTCAGTTGTTTATTTTTGGATGGTTAATAACTAAAACTAATAATTTTTGGGTTTTTTTGTGTGTGTAGGTATGCAAAATGGATTATTGTTTCCTCAAAGCGATATGCTAACACTAAATCTGTGTAAGCTAACTAGATATTCTACATGAGCTTCATGTCATTTTTTATGTATTTTTAATAATTATAATTATTTTATTACTAGGACAAGTGCTGAGTATGAATTTCAGAAAGTATCCAGAGACTACTGAGGCAGATTGGAATGCAGACGGAATCACATGAAACAATTTATGTGATGCAATCCAGCTTCTATTTTACAGGATTGCCTTTTGTAAATGGGATGTCTCTTGCATGTGAAAATAAGCACTTCATGAAAATTTTGCTCCCATTTAATGTTCACTATAACCTCTCACATAAATGTCTATATCTTTTTCACTGAAACTCTTTCTGTGGTTCCAATGTACAAATTATCACTGCTGCTTTACACTGTAAAGCACCATGGAAAAGAGGATATAGCAAATTTAAAGTGTAAACAAGAATTGTTTCAGCTTCTTAAGGCACAAGTATATGTTATATTCTGTTCTATAAAGTTGACCAATGTGTGGTCTTTTCAATTGCTTTTTCTGAACTTAAAAGTTGAATAATGAATGAGGATGACCGAAGAAGAATCAATGCCTTTTAATTATGGCTTTGGAGAAAAAATTTGAGTATGCCATGAACTGTCAAAAGAACAAACCACTATCTGTTTTGGTAAGAGGACATCGAGGGAGCTCCCTAGGGGCAAAGATGTTAAAACTTTATCCTGTATAATTTGTGCATGTTGTTGGAGGGAGGCCAGAGCTTCGAAAAATACATTGTGTGGGGAAAGGTGGAAGGCAAGAAAAGGGGAGGAAGATTATAAAAAAAAAAAAGAATTAGAATGACCCAATGACTATAATAATAGGCTCAAGTATTTCAGAGATCTAGAGGATGGCATGAAGTAGGGTAAGGTTCAGACATGTTGTTCACAGGGTAGCTATAAGCAGTAGTCTATTTGATGGCACCTAACCACAACCACAACAATATATGGCTATTTAAAAAAAATGTAAACACTCTAACTTCTTAATTTCTTCCACTTTTCTGAGTGTCTAAGTTTTATCACTCAAAATTGTCTTTTCTAGCCAGAAGATTAACTACAATTTTTTTTTATACTGAACTAATTTTTGTATTAAGGAGAAAGACTGCTATGTAGATGGGCAAGAATATGTGAATCGGGTGTGTTAGTCTATCCACAGACGGATTAGCTAACTACCATTTCATCCTGGGACTGGCCAGTCTCAACATTCGGCAAGGGGATTAGTTTGTATAATCATTGACTTGAGCAAGCCTAAGAGACAGAAGAATCTTCTGGTGCTATTGAAGAGACAAAAAAGAGAGTGTAGGATGCCTTTATTGGTCTAGTTACACCCACAGTAGCAACACGTATGGCCATACTGGAGATGTGATATGAGATGAGACCTGGGAGAGGGGACCATCTTGACAGGACTGAGACTTTGCTGTACTACTGAGGGTAGAAAGTCAGTATCTGCAGGACTGAGAACTTTGTTGGACCATTGAGGTCAAGTGGAAACCAATATTGGTAGGACTGAGAACTTGGGAACAATAGCCAAAAAGCCACCAAACTCAAGACTGAGTTGCATACTACACATTTTGGGAGCTATTGTATTAAATTATTAATCCAGATTATGACATTTTGACTTTCCCAATATTGTTCTGTGTGGTCTGTGAGCTATCACATCAGATTTTAGAGCCAGCAAAAGAGAAAGTTTGACGTTGATATAAGAATAAAAAGGTATGGGAGTGCAGGGGATGTGTCTGACCTCATAGAAATTGGTTTTGTGTTTTGATGATGTTGACAAATACTGTTCCCGTTTGTGCAGTTAGTAAAGGTCAGATATCCATATGGCCCTTGCTCTTTTTACAACTGTACTACTTGAGGATACTACTTAGGACAAATGGCTGAAACCATAAAATCTCAATCAAGTAAATAAAAAGGATTAAATATGTCTTTGTAATAGTAGAATAGACAGAATGTTTTCCTCTGGTGGCAGGAAAATAATCTTAGAATTATTATTAGCAATAAAATGAAAGCACACTAAAAGAATGGTGAACTGCAGTTATAAAAAGTTGAACTAAAGAATGTAAACATGTAAAGACTGAAGGATTTGGCTGCTTACACAAGTGGTCAGTTGCTTGCACCTTCAAAAAAGTTAAAGTCATTTCCCTTGAGTCAGATATTCCTCATAGTTGATACTCAGAGGTTGTAAATAGTGTGAGAGGATATTTCTCATTGCGATGTTAATGGATTCAAACCAGTCGCCTTTCTATTGACAGTGTAGGTCTTTTTCAGAAAGAAGATGAGATATTTTCTTTCATAAAAATAACACCTTACAAAACCCTAATGGTAATTCCACTATTCCTATAAGGATGTTATGAACTAGAATTAACTCTATAGCAATAATTTAGTCATATGGTTATTTTCTAATAGACAAAGTAGTAGTTACATTATATTACAGAACGGTGCATTCCATGATATTAAGTGCTACTGATTGACTAAAACTCGTATCAACCCTATGAAAAACAGGTCTGAACCTTGCCCAATCCTTTTCCAGAGTTATGTGCTTTTCCAAAGACTGGTTCTTCCTGACATGGCCAAAGTATATAAGACGTTTTACTATTCTTGCCTCTCAGGAGTGCACTTGTTCACTTCTCTCAAAACAGACTTTCGTACTCTTTTGAAATTCAAAGACATCAATAGATCGAATGCTTTTAGGTGAGAAATAATTTTACTAAATTATGAAATTGAAAAAAAAATAGAGTTTGACAATAGATCAATGGAAATTGAGAACCAAGAAATCAGCTCATCTAGCTATGGTCAACTGATTTTTGACAAGGAGATCAAATCAATTAAGTGGGGAAATTAATACCTCTTTAAAAATGGTGTTGGTACAATTGGAAAACTGCCTGTAGAAAACTTAAGCAAGATCAACACCTCACACCATACACAAAACCCAACTCAAAGCAGATTAAGGATCTAGTAGTAAAACATTGGAGTAAAACCTAGGACTATAAACTTTATCAGAGTAATCTTGGAAGAACTCCAGAAGCCCCAATCCACAACATGAACAGTCTCCTAAACATCCTCAAAAACCTACAACCAGGATAGAATAAAACAGATTAATGGAATCTTCTAAGAATAAAAATCCTGATGCACATCAAAAAGTTTCTCCAACAGGGTAAAAAGGAAAGGAAAGTCACAAATTAGGAAAAAAATAATTTGTAATGACAGGTTTAATAAGGGACTTATATCTAGAATTTATAGAATACTCCAGCACCTCAGCAAGATAAAGGTAAACAAACAAATTGCAAAATGGGTGCAGGATATGTACATACACTTCACCAAAGAAAATATTCATATGGCAAACAAGCACATAAAGAAATGTTCTAAAGGAATATACCCTAAAAAAATCAGAACTGCCACTCAAAAAGATATGTGCACACCCATGTTTATTGCTGTGTTGTTCACATAAGCAAAGAGATGGAAGCAACTCAAATACCCATCAACAAATGAATGGATAGAAAAGCTGTGGTATATTTACAAAACGGAATACTACACAGCACTGAAAAAACAAGGAAATAATGAAACATTATACAAAATGGGTGACCCTTGAAGACATTATGCTGAGTGGAATATCTCAGTTACTAAAGGACAAATACTGTATAATTCCACTGTTATAAAACAGGATTGACATGGTCATTTGGGGGAAACTAAACTTAAAGAGGGGATATAAAATGAACTGCATTGATATAGATGAGGGAAAGAACTATCTAAAAGAAATATATTTTGCATAATATTTGCATGACAATAGTTCAGAATAAGAGCTGCATGGCAAAATGGACTGGAGAGAGGAGGAAGGAAGATATCGGGCAACAATGAAAGAATCTTTTTTAAAGCAAAAAGCATACTGGAGAGGGGATGGTAGGGAGGAAATTCTACAACAATGAATGAATAGAAATCCAAGTTTTCTATAAACTTTCCTTAAAATCACAAAAAATGATGAAAATAGTCTTTAGAAAGAATAGGAATATTTATACTAAAATATAATGTAAAAAATTAGAAGATTTGAGAAGATACTGAGAGGTAAAGGATTGGAGTGTTTGTAGGAATGGAAACAAGAGTGGCAGATAAATAGTTTATATAAATGGAAGGAAGTACAAATTTAGAAGAGAGGATGAAATAAGTCCTGGGAATTCTTTGATATTTTTTCCAATGGAAAAAATTTAAAAATCATAACAAACTTTTTTTAGAGAATGCACAAATGTGTTTTTCTATAACGAAGTCCAGGAGAGCTGGTGGGATAGTGTCTGATTAGAGAAGAATTTCGTGAAACAACTAAGTTCAAGAGGCAATGCTTATAAAGGAAGAATTTCAAACTGCTCAAAAGGAACTGGCCTTGGGATAGGGATACCAACTGACTTATTTCAACAAACAGATGCAGCCGTTGAAGTGCTTACCTGGCTGTGTTAAGAAACATGGAGGACAACCACCTGACCAAAAGACTGGAGGAAATTAATATTTATTTTCATTCCAAAAATAAATGATCCAACAGATTGTAGAAATTATAGAACAATATCATTAATATCACACCCAAGCAAAACCCTACTGAAGATCGTCCTAAAACAGCAGGAACGTATATCAATAAAGAACTTCCAGATACAAGTCAGGTTTAGAAGAGGAGAAATATCTATGTTTCATTGACTATGAAAAAGCATTTAACTGTATGGATCACAACAAATTGTGGCTAATGTTGAGGTTAGGAATCCCAGAACACCCAAATGTGAAACCTATACTTGGACCAGGAAGTAGTCCGAATAAAGCAAGAAAACACTATATGGTATAAAATCAGGAAAGGAGTCCATCAGGTGTGTGCTCTATCTCTACACTCTTTCAACGTGTTTCAGAAGACATACGTTCTACATGCAAACAGATCATTCAGGAGGCTCAGTTTTATAAGGAGGAATGTATATTGGAGGAAGACTCATCAACAGTCTGGGTTATGCAGATGACACAACCTTTTTTGCTGTAAATGAGGAGTGTATGAAGCATTTGCTTCAGAGGGTCAAAGACTGTAATTTGCAATATGTATTGAAGTTCAACATCAAGAAAACAAAGATAGTCACCACTGGGCCAATTGACAAGTATAATGATAGAAGGAGAAGAGATTGAGATTGTTAACTATTTCAGCTTTCTTGGTTCCGCAATTCCACTCTTGGCACCAACAGTCCAAAAATCAAAGGATGAATGGCATTAGGAAAATTTGTACTTAGGGACCTCTCCAGAGTGCTGAAGAGAAACCATGTCTCTCTAGACACTAAGATGCACTTGATCCAGGCCATGTTCTTCGAAATGACTTGCATTAGAGAGCTGGACAATGACCAAAGATGTCAGATGAAGAATTAATATCTTTGAGTTGTGGTGCTGGAGAAGAGTCTCCTACATATACTGTTAAAAGAACTAACAAATCTGTCCTGGAAAGGGCTATAACTCCTTGGAGGTAAGGATTTTGAGGCTCTGTCTCACATAATTTGGACATGTTGCCAAGAGGGACCAGTTCTTGGGGAAAGAAATCATGTTTGGAAAGGTGGAGGTACAATGCAGAAGACACTTTTTGTAACATTGTAACTGAGACAATGAGGATAGCTGTGACAGAGACAATGTGATTGGCTCAGTATAGAGCAGGGTTTGGAGCTATTGTGCTCTGAACACAATAGGATTGCTGAGTCATGGTGGACTCTACAGCAAATAACAATAACAACAACAACATTGCCTGATGTTTTCAGCTATTTGTCAAAAGGTTGCAAGCTCAAATCAACCAGAGCAACAGCCCCTTCTATAAACATTTATAGCTTTATAAACTTTGTGGAGGATCACCATAAATTGGAAGTTACTCACTGTCAATGTTGTATTTTCTTTAGGAGGTTCCTACCCTTTTTAAAAAAATAACTAATTAACTAGTTTTAACTTGTTTGTAGTAGATATGTTGGTAATGTGGATCTTTTTTTTAATAATGCTATTGGAAATCTAAACAACAAAACATTTGCTAATGAAATGATTTTTGTATGTGTTTGTGGTGACTTTATTACATTCTTCATGTTGTGTAAATACCATCATCATTCTTTTTGAAATTCTTGCATCACCTTAATGTGGACTCAGTGCCCTAGAGTCAGAAGCTCATCTTCCTCCCCTCACTCCAATTACCTTCAAATAATCTTTATTTTCAATAGGTTTACTTATTTAGAGTAAGGTGTATAATGTAGTATTTCTCCTTCTGTAAAAACCCCCTTATTTTTAAGCATAATATTATAAAAATACATCTTTGTTATTGTCTACATTTTTATAGTTCTATTTCTTTGTTTTACAAAAATTTAACCTTCATAATTTAGCTGTCTCAGCAACATTTTTCCTTTTTTTTGAACTTTTACTATTATGGTATTCTAAAAGTTAAATGTGCTATTCAAGGGGAAAAAAAAATAAAACCAAACAGTAGTAAGATTCTCCAAAGTCTCTTGAGAAGGACTTAGCAGCTTCTAAAAGCAATCATTAAAACACTAACAATAATTATACAGCATCTTAAAATAATGGTTACTAGTATCCTTAAAAATTTTTTAGATGATCTTTATAAAAAATTAAAGAGGAGCTTTAAAAGATTACATTATAATTATACAAAGGCATTAGGTTCAGAGTAGCACATTTAGAATGTAAAAGTAACGATCTACAAAAATTAGCTTCTCAAATAACACACAGGGAGAAATGATAATTTCAAATTCTTTTCAGAACTCTGAAAATTAAGCAAAATCTTTCAATAGTATGAAGTAAATTTGCAAAAGAAAAATAGGTCAATGTTAGAACCTTGAACAACATTTTTAACTTACCCTAAATTGGGTAAAAATGTCAAAACAAAGGGAAAAAATGACAGTGTAGAAGATATATAAAGTTTCCAAAGAGTAGATTGAGAATTCAAAATAAAGTATTATGATGAATGGTGCAAAGATTAACCAAATAATAAAGGTTATGATCTTACCTTAAGTTAAAAAATGCTGAAAAAGAAACTTAAGCATTAAGTTGCAATAGTGAAAAATCCTATTGCTAAAATCATATGATTCAGGAGGCATCAAAAGAAGATTGTGGGACTACACAGTCACTGTGCAAAAAAAAAAAAACACAACAATTGACTGACATAGAATAATATCAGAAAGTAGCATATGATCAAGAACTAATGTACAAGCTGGATTGAAAGCATTGGCAAAATAAGGCCCCAGGAATTGAAAGGATTGACACATTTCAACAAACAGATGCATTCTGAACATTCTCACCAATTTGTGTCAAATTTGGAAGGCATCTAGCTGGAAGAGATTCATATTTATTTCCATTTCCAATAGAGATAATTCGACACAGAGTGAAAATTTGCAAACAATGTCATTACAATCACATATAAGTAAAATCTTGATGAAGATTATAAAACAATTGCTAAAACATAGACCCGTCAGAAATACAAAGTGTAAATTTGAGAATGTGGAAAGTGAGGCAGAAGCTGGATTTAGGAAGAAGAATGTGGTAATAAGAATTGAAGAATAAGACTATAGTCTTCAATATGGATTAGATCTTAGCATCAAGAAACAAAAATTGGCACTGCTGGGCTCATAAGCAACATCATGATAGACGGGGGGAAATATACTGCTATCAGAAATGATTTAATCTTACTTGGATCAACAATCAACAACTTTTGTACCAGTAGTCAGGAAATCAGAAATGTATCTCTTTGGGCAAGTCTGTAGTCAAAGTCTCCAAATTACTGAGGAGCAGTAATGTCAGGTTGAAGACTAAGATGTGCCTGATTCAGGCCATGATCATTTCAATCATTTACTATGCATCTTAAAGCTGGACAATGAATAAGAATGATAAGAAGAAAATTGATACCTTTGATCTGTAGTTTTGGACAAGAGTACTTAATATCCCATGAGCTTCCAAAAAATTCCCCAGTCAGATATGTCTTGTAGAAATTGCAGAAAGAATGCTCCTTGGAGGAAAATACGACAAAGTTTTGTCTCATACTGTGGGCATGTTGTTAGGAGAAGCTTTTGGAATGGGACATCATGTTTGGAAAGGTGAAGATTCAGAGAAAGAGAAGAAGATCCTCAAGCAGATGCATAGACACAGGGATTGCAGCAATGGGCTCAAGTACATCAGAAATGACTACATGACACAAGATATGACAGAGTTTTGATCCATTGTATAAAGTTGCTATGAGTTGTAACTGACTCAGTGGCACTTAATAAGAACATAATAAGGCAAACCCCTGAAATTAGCTGTGATAAATATGTTTAAAAAAGAAATAAAACTAAGTCTAAAGGTTCAAATAAAAGCATGGGAATGATTTTCACCAAATAGCAATATTGAAAAATAATTACTTTTTTCTTTAAAAAATAAAATATAAGCTCTGTGTCAAAAAGCACTAAGCTGAAGTGAAAAAATTTGCCAAAGGGGTTTATTAGCACATTTGAGCTGGAAAAAGGATAAAACCAGCACAACAAATCAGTTAATTTTAAGACAACAATCAATTTTGATGTTATTCTCTCCTAGGCATAAAGACAAAAGTGAAAATTAAAAGTTTAAAAGAACAGAGTCTCAGAGATGCATGTATCTCTTTGATACATGCATCAAGTTTATTACATAATGACAGAAACTATAGGAAGAAATATTTTTTTAAATAATTACTCAAGTTTCCTAAATTGTAGTATTTTTAATATACATTTACAAGTTTAACAAATGCCAAAAGAAAACACTATAAAGAAATTCACACATAGAATGATCACAATCAAAAGGCTAGCTTTGACTGTTTTTGTTAGGTCATAAATCTTAATAGTTTGGCAATAATGTTATGATATAATTTACATGTCTGACAGTTACGTACTGATATCATCATCTGTCATTTCATGATTTGATGTATCTTTCAAATATTTGTATAACAACTTAGTTTTTAGTACCTAATTATGTCAATAAGTGAGATATTAATTCCATATTAATAAAAAAAAACCCTCACAAGTTATAATTTTATTAGTTGAAGAAAGATACTTGACAAAAGCAATCATGACAACCACTTTCAACTTTATACACATTGTGGTGACCTAAACCAGATTTAGCAAATCCACAAAGAGTCTATTGATAACCTCATAGTTTGTTGGAAATGAGTGCATGCTTTCCACCTAAAACTGGGGACAAAATTAGGATGCCAAATATAATGATCTCTTTCATCTGTAATTAGACACATTAACTCTTTAAATATGAAGAATGCCATT
This sequence comes from Elephantulus edwardii, assembly GCF_000299155.1. NCBI lineage: Eukaryota > Metazoa > Chordata > Mammalia > Macroscelidea > Macroscelididae > Elephantulus > Elephantulus edwardii. Next base: position 3,192,352 of record NW_006399768.1, on the reverse strand, counting down.
CACCAAAATCTTTTAAAGTGTATTCAACTTAATTTACATTATTATTAATATTGCAATGTCTTCTACTTAGTGTATGTGTGTGTGGGTATTTATATATATTCAAAAAACATGCCTAATAGAGGCACTGAATAAAATTCACAGTTAAAGATAGGACATGGTACAAACTGCTAAAGTAAGAGTAAAATTTGTCAGATTACTTCATCTTAACTCTTACAATGAATTCATTTCCACCCACAAAAAAAAGTCCTTCTCATTTGCATTCTATTATAAAGAGGGAATGGAAAAACAATTTGACAAGCTGAAAATCAACAAAGGAAGCAAAATTACTTTGAGATGTTCTAAATGTTTTTATTGTAAAATGCAAAACACCAACAAAAAATCAAAATGTGAACATGTTAAACTGTCACCTCCTTTTTATAGTAATTTATACAGAATATATTTTACAGATTTGAACTATTTTTTTAAAATTTTTTTTCTAATTTTTAAAGCTTTAAGGTAATAGCTTTTCTTTGTTCTGAAATCCTATTAAATTAGATTACTTATGTTAATTGATTCATATTAGAAAATGCCAATATCCTTCGTTATTTTTTCTAGCAAACCTCAGTATATATGTTTGTAAACAGGGGGAAATCCCTGCACAAAACCCAAACCTGAAAAAACCAAATAACCCCCCAAAAAAGAATATATAAAATAAAGATAAAATTGTAGCAGAATAACAAACATCATGCAACAGACTAATTCTATAATTGACTATTTATAGGGTTAGATACAGTGAAGAACAGAGTAATAAAATATTTACTATAACTTCCATAATATTGTTGTTTTTGTTGTGTACCATAGAGTTGGAACTGACTAATATCTGGCTCTCTGGAGGTTTTCATAGGCAGTGAAGTGCACTGGAGGAGATTGCCCATCTTTCTTCTGTGGAGCAGCTGGTGGCCTCGAACTACATACCTATGGATTGTTGCGCAGATTCTTGCCATTAGGTCACCAGAGCTCCCTTCAATAATATTATTTATATAAATAATAAACAGCAATTTTATAAACATCCTCTGGTTCATAATTCACAGTCTCTTAAAAAGATATAATTTTTTTTTTTTTTTTACCAAAAGAGGACGATGACCGTTTCTTTATTTAGCTAAAGAGGGTAACTGACACAATACACTTCAACACGGCAAAGACTTCAAGGGCAGAGGGTGAGGCTAGCTATTATTTATGACCTCAGTTTGAATTGGCACTACCTAAAAAAAATAAATTCTCCCGTAAGAAGAGTATTGAAAACAGTCTGTCCAGCCAGGAGAACAAAGAGATCTGCCTTGGAGAGGGAGAAACCAAGAAACTCCTTGGAGCCAGGCATTTGGAAGCTCTACCTCTCACAAGTAACGTACTTTGAAGGTGTCGAGGGACTGGTGTGTAGAGAAAGACATCATGCTTGGAAGGGTGGGGTGACCCCGAAGGAGCGGAAGGTCCAGGATGGGATGACCGGATACAATGACTGGGGCAATGAGAGGTGGGTGTGTTGGAGTCAGTGAGGCGGGCTCAGGACAGGGCAGGGTTCAGGGCTGTTGGACACAGGGCCTCTACGAGTCACAGGCGACTTCACAAGCATAAAAAGAGAACATGTGTAGGGTAACAATCCCTTCTACAAACTGGTTTCTTGGTTAAATTATTGATGCTGGATTAGAGTATGGTTTGCTTGGAGCTCCTGTCCTTGGAGGCCTCTAAGCACCTGATCCTGCATCTTCCACTAGCAAAGACCCAGCAGCAGACGGAAGCCGCAGGTGATGTCTCGGCATTTCCGCGGGCCCTTTGTGGTCAGCCTTCGACCCACCGCAGAGTCCCCTCTACACAGCCGGCAGCCAGGACACGGCACCCCAATGTTGCATTATCAACAGCTTCACTTTGGTGACACTGTGTTTCTGGAAGCTGGTCAAAACATTCCAGTATCTCCATCTGACGTGCTCTTCAAGTTTAACAACAGAAAGGAAAAGCTCGATCCTTTTTCAGTTCATGAGCGTCAGGACTGGACGTGTGTGCTTTTTGTATCAGACACACCTCCCTTAATCCTTGTTAAGACGTCAGCACATAACCTGTTGAACGAGGGAGTTCAAGTGTGTTAAGTTTTCCGTCATGACCTCCCGGTGCAGTTTCTTCTGATCCGTTCTCAGCAAAGCCCATTCTTGCTGGCTAAAGGCCACGATGACATCCTCGAGGAAGAAAGGCACCATATTTCTCTCCATTTTGTGCAGCCGTGCAGAACGTTGTCCTGAAGCCCAGTCACTGTAAGAAGAGAGGTCGGAGTGGATTCAGATCACCAGGCTCGGGTCCAGGGGACACGCGTAGGGCCGCTCTGGACACTGGGCAGTGGAGGCCGCGGCTGGCCGGAACGGCATGAAGCTGCGGCCGCGGCGGAGAGGGGAGGACCCGGACACACTGGACACGATTGAACGGTGGGAGCCACGGCTTCGGACTCCGGAGGCAAAAGATATCATTTTTAACATTGAGGCTGATATACTTTATAAATCATTATACATACACTGACTTTTCTTTACACTACCTGCTATAAAATGATAATTTATGTTAGTGCTAAACATTTATATCCCATTATAGTAGAAAACATTTTCTAATATAAATTATAAATTACTGTCTTTGTTAATTTTAATATAAAATTGAAATAACCAGTAAGCACAAAGAGTAATACCCTTTTAATTTATCTGAAAATGTAGTCCATTCAAATTCTGAGAATCACTAGCATTTTCATAATTGCCTATTGGTTTTTAAACAATTTTAAAAATACTAAATAGAAAATTGATGTTATATACTCAAATAGTGTCATCATTGTTTTTAACCGTCTACAAACTAAATAGATTTCCTTTTATTCTCACATCAACCTGGGTGCTGGTATTGTCATTGTGTCTCTCTAGTTGGACACTGAACTAAAGGCTGAGTTCAGGTCAGCTTAATGACTCTTTCTAAACTATTTCTAAGAGTCAGGATCCACTCTTGAGAATTGACTCTGAGTTCAAGAACTTCCAGGTATACCTTTGACATGGAACCAGGACTTATTTAGGAAAAATAATGTGAACATTAGGAATTTACATAAGAATATATACCACAGAACTCCAATAACTCTGTCAGTTAGAGATAACGTAAAGAGTAGTTCCAAGCAGACTTTAAAGGAACAGGGAAAGATCCAGTGGGTATATGAAAAGACAGGCTAATTGGGGGCATAGTTCAGTGGTGATTGGTTTTATAAGCCATAGTGAACAAGAATGATTGTATGAAACAATGTGAATGAAGGATAGTGTGAAACACACCCATATAAAAGAATTACTTTAAAAAGACTAATTCCACAGTCACAGTGTATAAAGTCCTACTGATTTTCAATAAGAAGTCTGCCACTTATCACAAATAATTGATGATATAAACAAAACAAAAACTATTTGCAATCCAACCTATTTTGGAGGAAGTACAACCAGAGTGTTCTTTAGTAGCAAGAACAGCAAAGATTTATCTTATGTAATTTGGGCTTGTTTTTAGAAGGGGTTTGTCTTTGGAAAGAACTATCATGCTTGGAAAGGTGAGCCGTCAGAGAAAGAGATTAAAATCCTCAAATCAGATGGATTGACACAGTCAGTTCTATAATGAGCTTGAGCACAGTTGAGATTGTGAGAATGGTTTAAAAGTAAGCAAATATTAGATCTTTATAGTGTGGCTGTGAGTCAAAGTTGACTGGAAATCATGCATATATGGATGGATGGATGGATGGATGGATAGTGGAAGGACAAATGGACTGACAGACAGATACACACACGTATGTCAGGGGGTCCATCTTTATTTCTTTGGAAGAATACATGTACAAATTAAAATTCTACCCCACGACCTAACTATTTGAGAAGATTTGTATAAAAAGAGTTTGTTCTGATGTGATGGTACTCAACAACAACTGCAACATCACCTAAAAGAAAAGATTTAGCAACATTTACTAATTTATCAATTATTAATCAGGACACTAGAGTATTTTTGAAGGCTAGATATGAATGAGATTAATTATGCTCTACTTAATGACACAAATGAACAAGAAAACAGATTCTCACTACCAGAACAATTGGAAGAATTACGATAGATGGAGAAGAGATTGAGATTGTTACAATTTTAGCTTGTTTGAATCCACACTTAACACTCTTATAAACTGCAGCCAAAAAATCAAGAGATGAATTGGGTTAGGAAAGTCTGCTCTCAAGGACCTCTCCAGAGTGCGGAAGTGCAAGAATGCCAGTTTAGAGAGTAAGGTGCACCTGATCCAGGCCAGGGTCAATTTAAACTCTTTGCTATGCATCAGAGAACTTTACAATGAACAAGCATAACAGAAAAATAATTAATATCTAACAGTTGTGGTGCTGGAGAAGAGTATTGAACATACCATGAACCAATATGAGAACAAACATGTCCTGCAGAGGGTGAAAACTAGTTGCTGTCTGGAGGCAAGGATTTTGAAACTCCATCTCACATTCTTTGGGTATGTTGCCAGGAAGAGCAGGACTTGGAGAAAGACATCATGTTTGGAAGGATGGAAGGACAACATGGAAAAGGAAGGACCTGGATGAGATCGGATGACATAGTGCCTGCAGGAAAAGGGGCTGATACCAGAGATAGTGAGATTATCTCAGAATAAAACAGAGTTCAGAACTATTGTGCATAGGGTTGTTATGAGTCTCAGGCTACTCAATGACACATAACAACAACAACAACAACAACTACTACTACTACTACTAGTATTCATTTGAATAAAGAACAAGTGAATATGTCTTGGAGGAAGTGTACCCAGGGTGCTCCTCAGAGGTTAGTGCAGTGAAACTTTTCACATAATTTATATATATTTACAATAGCAGTCAGTAGACGGAACAGAAAAATACATCATTCTGGGGAAGGTAGAGGATCATAGACAGAAAGTAAATTGTTAATTTGATTGTAACAATGGGCTGGAAGAAATCAGAGATTATGAGGACAGTGTAAGATAGGGTAAGATTCAGATCTGTTCATAGTACCATTGTGTGTTATAGTCAACTCTGCACCTGACAAAACATAATAACTCATAGCCATCAAGTTGGTACTGACTCATAGCTATTCCTATGAGTCAGAGGCATAAATTACATTAGAGGATATTGCCCATCTATCTACCAGGGAACATCTGATGAGTTCCAAAACCCTAACTTTGGGTTGGTAGAGTAACTCCTTATGATGCCACCAGATTTCCTTTTTGAAAATATAATTTAAAATATTTTTTTCTTATATAAAGAAAACGTAAAAATCTAAATAAGCATAAGCTCACATCCTTTGTCACCCTAGTCATCCATATCACTTCAAAAATACTATTTTCTATTTCTAGTGACTTTGTGAAGAAGACATGGTGCAATAATTAACTGGTCACTTACTGAAAGGTCTATGTTCAAACCTTCTCAGTAGCTCCATGTTAGAAAAATGTGGCAATCTACTTTTGTAAAGAGCCTAGAAAACCTATGTAAAACAATTTTACCCACCACAAGGAATCCCTGTGAGTCAAAAGTAGACATTCTTATCTTGGAAAATGTACAAAGATCCAGTACATAACATCTCTAAACTTCTTTTTTGTTTTTTTTAAAGATAATGTTATTTATTCACTCATTCATTCATTCACTCATTCATTTTTTTTATGTGTGTACCGTCAAATTGGATCTGACTGGTACCGGAGGTGATTGTTCCTCCTTCTTCAGCAGAGCATTTGGTGGATTTGAACCGTGCACCTCTGGGATTGCAAGGCAGTTTCCTACCACTAGACCACCAGAGCTCACCATCTGTAAACTTCTTAAAACCAATACTGTGATCAGATTTCTCACAAAAACTCTCAAATGAATGACAAATAAGGATGAAAATTTAGAAATGAAAATATTCACATCTTCTTATGAAGTCCTCTTGTCTTTATAGTAAGGTTGACACGGGAAGAAATTAACCAGCTTATTTCTTATTTAGGAAATAATAAGTACCAGAAACAGCAATTCACTAGAAGGTTATATAAATTGACGCACCCAAAAGCTCCCATTATTTCTTTTTCTCTTATAATTCCGAGTATTCAAAGATAAAATATGTCATTTATTTTCACCTAAGTATTTCTAACTCGGTGACTACCACTTTCTTCAAGGCGATTATATTAAAACATTTAGGACATTAATTTTAAAACTTAAATTTCAGAAATAAATTCTCTAGAGGAGACCCCATGTTGTTGTGTGCCATCCAGTCAGAACGAATTCACAATTCACGCTCCAATGGATTGTTAGAAGCAATAAATTGTATGAGAGGAGTAGATGGTAGATAAGAACCACTTGCCTTTGGTTTGGCAGAGCTACTCCTTACTTCTAGAACATCAGAGCTCCCCAATGGAAACCTCATGGTCATCTTTGTAGACTGAGCTTTGGTGGCTTAGTGCTTTACGGATTGCATTGCTCACTCAAAGGACATTAGTTTGAGGCTATCAACTGTTTTGCAGGAGAAAGACAGGCAGTATACTGTCTTAATTTACAGCGTCAGAAACTCATTGATGAGTAGTGTTAAGTGGGAATTCACTAGAGGTCTGAGTGGATCAGTGAGGTCTGTATTCAGGAGGACTTTCACTTGTTGAATTAATATACAGGAATTAGTCGATTAGTTAGCATTTGAACATTATAAAAGTAAACTTTGTGACATAAATTAAAGCATTTCAATGTTGGTTCAAAGCCACCAGCTGTTCCACAGATGAAGCAGTGTGCTAAAAAAGAAAAAAAAAATTACAGGAAGTTTTGCTCTGCCTTGCAGGATTACTATGGGATGAAATAGACTAACTAGCTGATAGTGGAAAGTTACAAGCTGTTAATTATTTTTTAAAAATTCAAAAGTAGTGTTAAATGAAGCACAGGGAAATGATTAAGTCTTACAAAGGAAGTAACACATAGTATGTAAAAAAGCTAACCATAAAAAAAAGCTTACAAGTACAAGTAATTATTCAGTGTCTAAAATTTGTCAAAATTTGTCTAAAATTTTCATAATTGCTTTTGTAGCTTACATCCAAACATCAATTTCCAGACTGAGCAAATCGAAATTGAAGATACCAGTAAAAGTTGAATTTCTTACACAAAGAATATTTTTTTAGTATGACAACCATATCTGTACAGAAACATTTA
>NW_006399768.1:3156905-3184671 GCF_000299155.1 Elephantulus edwardii | reverse complement strand
GCAACAACAACATATTCTCCACTAGCAGGTTTCAAATTGAAATGAATGCAGATGAAGTGCTGCTTTTTCACAGTGATATGAGACTTATCTTAGTGTTTTGACAGCGTCTGTACATATCAAAGCTCCTAATGGAAACTGAAATTGTCTTCAATTATACCTGGTGTCTAAAGGTGGGTCAGCTTAGCTTTTTAAAGCTCTTAAAGTATCTCTTATTTTTGTCAGGGTTACCAAATTAACAGGACTCCCTGAACTTTCGTCCTTCCTTAAAAGTAAAAACTTGGAAACACGTACTACGTACATCATGATTTCCCCCCACCCCCAAAATTGTCACTTTAGATGTGGAATAAGACAAGGATTGAAGTTGAGCTCCTTTGCAACTGAGAACATAGTTAGAATTTTGGTCACCAATATCAGAAACAGTAATATTTCTGCTCTTCTTGTCCACTAATATATTTAATAAAAATTATGTGTCTATTTTGTATTCTCTAGGCACTGAGGTAAGTAGTGGGGGAAAAAGAAAAAAAAATAGACAAAAATGCCTTGGAGAAATAGGATGACAAATGTAAAATAATTAATCAAAATGTAAAAGTGTTTGCCCTGTAGTCGGAATCAATACATCGATAGCACTCCAGTTGATTTTCGGAAGCTGTAAATCACACATAAATAACATGAGGAGATTGTCTATCTTTTCTACAGCATCGCTGCTGGTGGATTCAAATTGCCTACCTTTGGGCTGGCATCACAATTTCTCATCACCTCAGCTCTCTAAAAAATGAATGCTCTTGCTTTTGTTATGTGCCATCAAGTCAGAGAGACTCATAGCTAAACTTCTAGCAAGTTTACAGACAGCTGTAGCAGTAAATTGCAGAGGAGGAGATTGCCCAGTTCTCTCCCACAAGGCATCTCATGGATGCAAACTACATTCCTATTTGTTGGCAGTGTAACTTCTTACCACTAAGCCACCAGAAACTGCTAAAATATTTAATACTACACATTAAGTTACTAGTAAATACTCTCTAGTGGCAATAAGCTAACTAATTATTATACATCCTCCCTCTTACTAATATAGAAATAAAAGAACTAGCCATATTTTCTGACATTGACAATGATTAAAACATCCTGATAATGTGCTTCACTCTTTTGACATAAGTTTAATATCTAAAATTTTGTTTTTTAGGTTGTGATTTTAAAAACATTATTACAGAAAGTTTGCACTTTGGTTCATTCATTGTTGTACATTTTCCTCCTTCCTCTTCATTTTCATCTCCCCTTATTCACTTTGTAATGCACTTCTTCTTCCAGATTGCTAATTGTCATACAAAAAATGCCAGCTCACACATTCCTTTCAGACAGCCCTTACCCTCTTCTGTTACAGTGAAATGTTCATTATCTATCCACTCTTTTCTTGTTCTCATCCTCCATCCCCTGTGTCAAAGCTGTGTCAATAATATTTCATAACAGCAGTGTTATGCTGTATTTGTCCTTTGGTGACTGATATATTTCAGTCAGTGAAGTATAAAACCATACTACTGAGTCATTCTCTGAGTCCCTGGTAGACTTGAAGCTTGCTATTATTTAATATGATAGACTATGAAAACTTTTTCCTCTGTGTGCATTGGATTTCTTTTCCTTGTATATAATTCACTGATTTTACATGAAGAGCAGATTAGAATTTTGAAAAGAGTAGTCATTGTGTCTGTCCTGACGATATGGGTCTTTGTTTGGCAGTGGTTTCTACTATAAAATCAATAAAGGGTTTCAGATAAATTTTTCACATAGTCCATAAGGAGTTGTCCTCCTAACCAGAATGTTTTAATTTGCTTGTTCAAGTCTACTAGTGGCTTTAGCAGAAAAATTAGTAATCCTTTCTTTTGTGATTAAGTCTCTCAAAACCTGCTGGAGGGTCATATAGAGTTGGTTCCATATACCCTGAGAAAATGAAAAGTGAGGCACAAACAGAGGCTTGTATACCAATATTCATAGCGGTATTACTCATCATCACAAGAACATGGAAACAGACCAAAAGTCCAACCACAATCAAATGGACTGAGAAATTGTGTTATATCCACAAAATGGAATACTACACAGCATGCAGGAGCAATGATTTTGTAAATCACTGCCTAATTTGGGAGGGACTGGAGGGCATTATGCTGAGTGAACTAACTCATAAGGACAAATACTGTACAAAACCATAATTGTACAATGAATATGAGAAGCCAAGGGGGGAAGGAGGGTGAAAGCAGAGAGGTGAGGAAAGGAGGGGTTTAATCTTTTTTTTTTATTGTATGATACAATAACTATCAAAAAGTATTTTTCTTATTTTTTTTAGTTTTTTATTATTAAATTTTATTAGTTTTAATGAACATTTACAGAGATTTTGGGTTTTCATTCATTCATTGTTGCACCAATCTCTCTACCCTCCTCCCCAGTTTGTTCTTCTTCCCCCGCCATCCGAATGTCTGTTTTAATTGTCCAATTGCCACAGTGCTTGTCAAAGTCAGTTCTGATTAATCTCCTTTGTCAGTGTGTCCTATCACTCCTCCCTGAGAGAGACTTCACCCTGATTCATAAGGAAAACGGGATGGTGTATTCTCTTAGCTACTTCCTGCTGAAAAGGGACGTAGGGTCAGTATAATCTGATGGGTCAGGGTGGGAGTGAAGGGAATGGGAAAGTTCCTGAGTGAAAAACAATGTATCTAAACTTTTTAAATAAGCCAGTATAAACACTACACTGAAAACAACAAAAACAAACAAACAAACAAAAAACCCCAAACGGTTAGACAGAGACTGAAACTATTTTAAGTCCTGATCTTTTCTGAAAATACACATTGCAATTGATGTTAACGTTTGGGAAAAAATACATAAAATCAAAGAAATGAAAGGTATTGTATTAAACTGTATTGTTCCACATCTTATGAAAATATTTGTGAAGAACTTTTGAATAGTTTCAAAGATTAGGGTTAAAAAGGTTTTCACTTTATAATAATAATAAAATAATAATAATTTCATTTTCTTTTAAAAAATAAAGCGTTTGTAAGTTACTCAAAAAATTACTCTAAGACAGTAAGGTGTTTTAGGTTTTAATTCATAGACTTTTGAAGTAAAGGACTTATAAGATGGCCATGGGATTGACCTTAGGTCTTTAGGACTTTCGTGGAATTTGGATCTAATTAGGGCCAACATTCTAATACATACGGGACCTGGAAAAATACCACAACTTTAGAGAGCATGAAACATGAAATATTTATTTTATTTTTTGAGTAAAAAACATCAAATATGACTCATATTACAAAGAGTAAGTGATTTATAGAACTAGTAGCTTACCCCACAGAGATTCAGACTAGGCCACCTTTTGGGTTCCCTCTGGGTTCTGTCCCAGTGAAGACATGTCTATTAATGTATGTCTCAACTTTCGTGGAGAACTGTGAGAAGTGGCTTAGATAATAGGTTCTTCAGTTAATTCAGTTTTTTTTTAAGGCTGTGCAGTTTAGGGTAACACTTGCTGCTTGCTGGATTGACTTAGGAAAGCTACATTCTCTATGTCCTTAATGCATTGCACATTTGAAATGTTGGAGCTTATGCTATATATTATCATTATTTGTGCTGGGAAAGGAAGCTACTAGTTGGGAGATGGGAAGATTAATATGGCATTCATCCCACAAGAAGGAATTATATTTAATACAAATTTAAGAAAATCTGTGACGATACTTTGTTCTTAATGCTTTTCCTATTTTTTGCCATACACTAATAGGATTCTTTTAATTTTTCAAAAGATATGACACAATGTTTTAAACATTAGAATCCAAATTTGGTTGATTTTTTAAAAATTTTTATTATTTTGTGTGTGTACCGTCAAATCAGATCTGACTGGTACAGGAGGAGATTGCCTCTCCTCTAGCAGAGCATCTGGTGGATTAGAACCACGCACCTCTGGGATTGCAGTGCAACTTCTTGCCACTAAGCCACCAGAGCTCTTTTTTTTTAAAAAAAAATATATAAACTTACACCCTTATTTTCACTCATAGTAACCAATCAAAAGGCTGTCAAACTGCTTATATTTATGAGAGGAGGCTTCCTATCTTTCCTCCACAGAACACTTGGTAGATTAAAATCACTGACATTATTGTTAGCAGCCTGGTTTAATATACACTGTGACACAGACATTATTAATCTCATCCAAACTTAGACAGTCATTTCCTGTATAATTAGTCCATAAAGTTTGTTCACAATTCAAGGAATAGCTGCATGGGTAAAATGCTTAAGCACTGAACTACTAACTAAAAATAGGTTGGTGAGTATATCTAGAAGTACCTGGGAAGAAAGATCTACTTCTTACCTGAAAAAAAAATCTATGGATCACAGTTTTCTAAGATATAAGGGGCCACCATGAATTAGAATTGATTCAATAGCAATTATTGTTGTTTTGTTCTTTTGATTCATTGTCAAAAATATTGCACTGTTTTTAGTATGTTGCTAGGATTTAATATTAATTTCTACGTTATCTGTAGGAATTGGTTATTATCTTACTACATCTACTCCATACTACGCAACTTACTTATTCGGCCCTTTCCAGTTTGAAAATAATTTTTCTTTAAAGTTATTTTTCTTTCCCCTGTACATAATTATACTCCATCTTTTCTATGGGTCTAAAGTCTGTAAGTAGTACAACTAGGACTTAAAGCTAAGATGTTTTGCCTGAAATGCATTTGCTACTAACTACCTGACATACCTTTTCTGTCTATTGAGTTCATAATTATTAAATATTTAGCATTATAAAATAAATAATTGACTGTATGTAATAAATAAAAAATACAGGCTAAATTTGCAAAGTCAGAGAAGGTAAAATGTACCCATTTAAGGGGGGATGCTTACTTTTTTTCAGATTCAAAATGTATAACAATTAAGTTGAGATAGCATTAATAAACCTGCATAAATTTAATACATAAAAATGAAAAAGTAAACTTGCATAAATAGATTTTATTTAACACAGAGCAGCAAGATTCCTTTTGTCTTTGTCTACTAGCTTGTCTACTAGCTTATCAATTGCTAGCATGTAGCAATTCATACTAGAACTACAGAATTTGAGTTAGGATTTTCTGAACTGTGAGATAGTCATTATTTTTGTCAAGCATTTGTAAATATATATATTGTATATAGGGTTATCCAGTTATCTTTTAGGGATTTCTGGTGAATAAGTGGTAATTAGTTGTTTTGCAAACCCAAAGGAAAGAAGTTGAAATTCACGTTTCAGTCCACAGGAGAAAGACAGGCAAACTCCTCCTTTGTGATTTACAGGTTCTGAAAACCCATTGTACAACCAGCTATGAGTGAGAACTGGTCAGCACATAACAACACCACCACTCAGCTTTTAGGAGACATGGCTAAAAAAATGAAAGAAAATTCAAAGGTACATTTTTAATATCTAATCATTTAATGCTTGGTGTTTATCTAGTCATTCCTCCAGTTGTACCCCCTGTGTTACATAATGTCTCCCCACTGGTCTTGTTTTCTGTGAAATGCAGTCATCTGGTTAGACTTCCTAAGTCTGGAACAATAAATATATCCAAATAAAGAAAGTATCAGAAGACATGATAGAAGGCTATCGTGAAATCTATTTATTTATTTCATTTGTTAATTTGTGTATCAGCATATAAAACTAGATGAAGAACATTTAATTGGTCTATAGCCTATTTATAAAACTCTCGTGGCCTAGAGACAAGAAGCTGTGCTGTGATATCAAAGGCAAGAGGTTCAAGGTCACTAGCTGTTCCATGGGAGAAGGATGGGCAGTCTCCTCTCATGTGACTAATTACCTCTGAAAAGCCACTGCAGGGTCAGCTATGAGTTGGTTCTGACCCTTCAGTACTCTACAACAACATAGTCTATTTTCTTATTTTAGTAGACTTTCAATATTAGCAACACAACTTTCTCTTATAAGAAGGCTTTGTTTGCTTTTCTGCATTCATGGAAAGCTATTAGGTGTACTGGAATTTGGGTATTCAAGTCTTTATTATTCTCATGAAACCTCTATTCCAACATTTGTGTGTACACACAGTGAAAAGATATTTCCTGTTCTTGCCCAAATCCTAAAACAAAAAAGAGTAATATATTAGATTCAATTACCCAGTGTCTATATAATCGTGGTATTATTTTACTAAAGATCATTATCAGAATGGTTCCAGTTTCTCAGAATTAGACATCTAAGAAAACTACAGAGAAGAGAAGCCTTGCACATCTGAGCATATAAACAGAACAATTTCATTTAATCTACCATTTAAAATAAACAACCATATCAAATAGACCTGGTGTGTGATCTAGCACTTCACCTCACTGGGTGTCCATTTACTTTCCATGAAAGTTCTAAGTCTACCATCTATAAATACATCTCTAGAATCCTACCATTCTAATATAGGATAGTCCTCCAGTTGTCTCAAACCATTTCATTCATTTTTATTAGTTTAATTTTCGAAAAACAGATTTCATAGACATGGATGAATTTGATTTCCAAATTGGTCAGCTTCTCAAAAGCTCTTGATGGTTGAGAAAAATTGATGCATTCTCAAATAACTGTTATAATTCAGGACAAAAGATGAAATGTTTGTAAGTTATCGGCTTTATTCAGTGGAATAATTTTCTTTTAAATTAAGTGCAGATGACATTTTAGCCATTGAAAATAGATGCTTGAAGTGCAGTATTAACTCTCACTAGCTAAGCTTTTCTGGCAAGAGGAATCAGCATAAAACATAATCATTTATTCTATCAGAGAAAGTAATGATTGCCCAAGATTTCTAAGTCTAACACTTAAAAAATGCTTGCATGCAAGTGACATCCAACTGAAAACACTTCTCTGCAAAATAAATAAATGAGAATTAATCTCTTATAAAGCAAATTGCTCAGTTGCTTTTTCTTGGAAATGATGTTCTGTTGTTGTTGTTAATGTTTTTGTTTTACCAGTAAGTTGCAATTGTACCGCTCTTAGAAGTAGTAACTCATTCCTTCTTGTTGTTGTTAGGTGCTGTTGCGTCAATCTCAACTCAGAACAACTTTATGGATAACATAACTGAAGCCTATCCTATCCTTTGCCATCCTCATCAATTTTGACTTAATGTAAACGCTTTGCAGAAGTCACTGTGTTATCCATCTGGTTGAAGGTCTTCCTCTTCTCTTCCAACCTTCCACTTTATCAAATATGATGTCTATTCCAAGGAATAGCTTCTTCTGCTAACACCATGCCCATCATATGTGAGACAAAGCTTTGTCAGCTTTGCCAAGTAAAATTCAGGCTGCACTTTCTCCAAGATATATCTCTTTGTTCTTACAGCAGTTCATGAAATAGCATTTTACTCCAATATCACAACTCAAAAGGCATCAATTTTTCTTTTGTTTTTATTCATTGTTTAGTTCTTAGATGCACAACAAAAGACTCAAAAGGACCATGGCCTGAATCAGGTACAATTTAGTCCTCGAACTGAAATTGTTACTTCTCAATAATTTTGAGAGGTCCCTGACAGCAGACTTGCCCAATTAAATACGTCTCCTGATTTCCTGACTGCTGGTAGGTTCCAAGGGTGTTGATTATTTGTTCAAGAAAGGTGAAATCATTGATAGCTTCAATCTCTACTCCATCTATTATAATGTTGACTATTGGGCCTGTAGTGAAAATCTTTGTATAATTAATGTTGAGACGTAATTACTACTGAAGTCCTTGATTTTCGTCAGCAAGCATTTAATATATTCTTCATTTTCAGCAAAGTTATATCATCAGTATAAAGCAGCGTGTTGAGTCTTCCTGCAATCCTGGTGCACACTCCTCTTCATAGAGTCCAGACTTGTGAATTATTTGTTCATCCTACAAATTGAATAGGCATGGAGAAAGGATACAACCTTGATACAGAACTTTCCTGATTTTAAACCATGTAGTGTTCCCTTGCTCTGTTTGTATAACAGCTTTTTGATCTAGGTAAAGATTCCTTATGTAGCTTTACAGGGTTTCAAGCTTCTTTACCCTAACTTTTTTTAAATTTGTATGTTTAATTATTTATTCATTGCAAGTACATTTTACTATACTTAAATTTTGTCACAAGAACACATCGTACACTTAACATAATGACCATTATCTAATAGAAACTGAGCAAAACATACTAAAACAAAACAGAACAAAACAAAATCTATTACTGATGACCAAATGAAGAGAGGAAAACTTCTTCAAAGGGTTTCTAAGGCTGTAACTCTTTCTTTTTTAACCTAATCTTTAAACAAATACTCCAAAATATATTTGTACTAGAAAAAATAAATGTTCTACTGTTGTTGTTGTATACCATTGAGTCAAGACTAACACATAGCTGACCTCTCAGTGGGTTTTCAGAAGCAGTACATAGCACAGAAGTTGATTGCCCATCTTTCTCCCACAAAGCACCTGGAAGATTCGTACCGTATGACTATAGGTTGACAGTGCAATTTGTTGCCACTAGATCACCAAAGCTCATAATAATGAATTTTTAAACTCTAGGGAACAAGAATACCAGAGGAATGTCTATCTGTGTTTCATTGACTATGCAAAGGCATTTGACTGTGTGGATCATAACAACCTGTGGCTGACTCTGAGAGGAATGGGAATCCCAGAACACTTTATCATTCTAATGCGAAACCTATACTTGGGCCAGGAGGCAGTCTTCAGAACAGAGCAAGGTAACACTGCATGGTTCAAAATTGGGAAGCGCATATGCCAGGGATGTGTTCTATCTCCAAACCTTTCCAACCTGTGTGCAGAAGAGATCATTCTGGAGGTAGGGCTCTATGAGGAGAAATGTGGGGTCAAGAGTAGTGGAAGATCTATAAACAATCTGCGTTGTGCAAATGACACAACCCTGCTTGCTGAAACTGAGGAGGACCTGAAGCACCTGCTTCAGAGGGTCAAGAACTGTAGCCTCCAATATGGATTGAGGCTCAATGTCAAGAAAAAAAAGATCCTCACCACTGGACCAATTGGCAGCATCAGGATGGATGGTGAAGAGATTGAGATTGTTCACAGCTTCAGTTTGCTTGGCTCCACAGTCAACACTCTTGGCACCAATAGGCAGGAAATTAAAAGGCGCATTTCCATGGGAAAGTCTGCTGTTAGGGACCTCTCCAAAGACTGAAGAGCAATGGTGTCTCTCTGGAGACTAAGGTGCATCTGATACAGGCCATGGTTTTTTCAGTCACTTGTTATGCATCAGAGAGTTGGACAATGACCAAGGAGGACAGAAGGAGAATTGATGCCTTTGAGCTGTGCTGCTGGAGAAGAGTATTGAGAGTACCATGGACTGCTAGGAAAACAAACAGATTCATCCTGGAATGGGCTAAACCGGGTGGCTCTTTGGAGGCAAGGATTCTGAAGTTCTGTCTAACATACTTTGGACATATTGTAAGAAGAGACTGGTCCTTGGAGAAGGACATCATGCTGGGGAGGCTGGAGGGACAGCGCAGGAGAGGAAGGCCCTCTATGAGGTGGATTGATTCAGTGACTGGGGTAATCAGGATGGGAGTGTCAGAGACATTGCGACTGGCACAAGACAGAGCAGAGTTTAAGGCTGTTGTACACAGGGTCGGTATGAGTCACAAGTGACTCGACAGCACATAACAAGAACAACAATAACAAGGAACATTTCTGGGAACCTGAGAGATTATCTACTCTTTGAGGGGATTTGGGGACGGAAGGGAACAAAATCTTACTTTAAAACATTTAGGCAAAAGTAAAGCTCGATAAGAATATATAATCTCAATAGTTTTGCCAAGCCAATCCTTTTTGCTGATGCTAGTAACTACATCATGTACCGGGATTTTTAATTTGAAGATAAGAAGGATAGAAACCCCTAAAGCTCTTTGCCTATTATCTCTGATTGTTCACAAAGCAGTTTCTGTCGCCGATGAGTAGTGCTCTTCTTTTTATGACTGCAAAAAGATTTTTTTATGAGTTGATTTTATATTTTGTAACTTCCCTAACTTTTACTCCTGTAAGTTGTAGGCTCATTTCCTCTGACCTTGAGAGCCTATTGCCATTTTATAATCATGTTTATGACCATGTAAAAATGCCACTCAATATCCCAAATCCCCTTTCAGCTACAAATGCTAAACTAATTGGTAAACAGAAGAGTTTTATTAACACCGTCTATACATTTCTCCACTATGTAGCACAATATGCAAATTCACCATCAGGAAAGAGGACCAATTTCCTTCAGTGCTTTAGCAGATGACAGACATGCTACTAAAGTGCTGAAGGAAATAAAAAAGTGTACAATTGTATTGTTATACATTTGTTTATTTCCTGCTATTTATCAACACTATATTGCAAATTGTATATTTATTTTAAACTATAGTTATCATTAACATTAAAATGTAGATACTGTATCTTAAAAATCCAAGATTTATTCAGAGTCACTGGTTCTCAATAAATCTGAGACATAAAATAGCTTGTCTCACAGTCTAGGGGAGTATCTGATTGAATGCCAGCACTAAAACATTTTTGTTGACTGTCATTTCAGACTCTTTATATGCACTTTCGTGTTAGTATTTTATAATATATAATAGAAATGCATTACCATTCTTCATCTATTTTATAACTTTTCACACTGGTGGTAATGTTAAACTTTGATAGCTGTAAAACTTGTAATAACTAATTTTTTGCTTATGGAAACTTTCCTTAATGCACACTTTGAATCTATTTTAGTAAAAAAGAAAAAAAAAACAGAAAAAATCCCCAGAAATTTAAAGTTTATCATTATTATTTGAAGAAAAATTTAAAAATATTCTCACTATTTGAAAGATTTATTATCAATTTACATCATGTTAAATCTCAGATTTAGAGTTACACAGTAATATGTATTTTTATAGAAATCATTTCAATATTGACCTTTTTCACTCTCTGAACATGGCATGAGAGTTGTGGAATAATTTCAAACAAAATAGAGTCATAAAACATTGGAATGAATTTGCAAGGCAATAAAAAGCATATGATAATGGTAATGATTGTTGTTGTTGATTGACTTTTAGTTGAGCACAACTTATAGTGACCCTATGAACAAAAGACCTAAAGCCTTTCCAGAACTATTGTCATTTATCAAAGTTCATAGAGTTTCCAGAGTAATGTTTTTTATGAAGTGGATGCCACTTCTGCTTAATGGTAGTTACCTGAAATTAAAATGAGAATTCTACAAAGTATCAATTCAAAAGAAACAGAGTAAATATAAATGCATGGAAATTTCACAGTCTTAGTATGAAATACAAATATGACCTTGAGTAAATGCCATCTGAATGGAAAGACCATATCAAGAATAGATAAAACAGCTAGCAAAGTAATGATCAAAGATCAGATGAGTTGTAGTAGGATATCACCCATGAAGAAAGCAAAAAGTCGTTAAAAATACAAGAAAGATAGAAAATATTAAAGTATATGTCAAAATAGACTTTGAAAGTTTCTCTTGCATATAGAGTAGCTGCAGTGAAAGGAAGAATTGGAGTACAAGTATTTAACAAAAGACATAGAGATGGCTAAGAAATATATGGGGGAAAATACTAAAAATCACTAGCTATTAGAAAGATGCAAATCAAAATAGAAGTTAGATATTATCTCACCCAGCAACAATTGTAAAGTTCAAAAGCACTTACTTTGGGCATGTGGCCAGGAAAGATTTGTCCTTGGAGAAGGAAATAATATTCACAAAGGTGGACAAACAGTGTAGGAGAGAAAGACCCTGGATGAGAGGCACTGATATAGTAACAGGGGCAATGGAGATTGGTGTGTCGAAATTGGTGAGACTGGCTTAGGACAGGGGAGGGTTCACAGCTGCTGTTTATAGGGTAGCAATACATCATAGGTGACTCAATGGCACATAACAACAATAACATACTATGACAGGTTTGGAAGCAGGAGTGGCATCTACTTCCTAAATAACATGTCTTCGGAAACTCTATGAACTTTGATAAATGTTGATAGTTTTAGAGGTGCTTCAGGCCTTTTGTTCATAGAGTTGCTATTAGTCGTGCTTGACTCGAAAGCAGTCATCAACAACAACATTTTTGTGTAGGTCTAGTGGTAAGAATTTGTGCTACAATCCTGAAAAAAGTTTGAATCCACAAGCTGCTTTGAAGGAGGAGGATAGACAATCTCCTCCAGTTTGAATACTGTCTCTGAAAATCCACTGGAGGGATCATTGCACACAATGCAGCATTAGTCATAATAACAAGGAGATTGAAACAATTCAAGTGCTCATCAACAAATTGATAAAGAAACTAAGGTACATTAACACAATGGAGTTCTATACAGCACTGAGATAATGAAGAATTTGTGAAACATACAACATATAACATAAATGAGTCTAGATGATATTATATTAAGATGAATTGATAAGTCATAAAAAATAAACACTTTTAAACTGTTGTGGTGGTTTTGTACCATCAAGTTGAAACCAATTCTTGGTTGACACACCAGCAGGTTTTCAGAGACAGTATATCACTTAGGAGATTGTCCAACTTTCTCCCATAGAAAAGCTGGTGGATTAAAACTATATACCTCTGTGTTGGAAGCAAAACTTTTTATGCTTGGAAGGATGGATGGTCAGTGCAAGAGAGGAAGACACTGAATGAGATGGATTGACCCAATGACTGGGGTAACAGGAGTAGATGTGTAATAAACAATGAGTTTGGCTCAAGATAGAGCACGTTTCAGAGCTGTTGTACATAGAGGCACACAATAGCACACAACAAAAACAATAACAACAACAAGCCACTCGAGTTTCATGTATAAGACTACTGTTATTTAAAAACAAAACAAAACCAACCAAACAAAAACCCAAACAAGTAAAACTAGAGAAAGGTTTACATATGGACAGAATCAATCGAGTATAGTTAAGGGATGTGAGGAATAGAAAATTAATGCATACACAATGAATCATTTATTGGAATATGTAAAGGGAAAGATATGTGGAATGAATGGATGATTGGATATTGTAGGTATTGTACACTGAAGGTATTGTCAGTAACAATATCAAAGTAAATATGCATGATTTACTGATTAAAAGGAAAAAAAATAACCCTAAGAAATGCTTTATACATAGAATCAATCTTGGACGGTTAACAAGGATGAGAAAGGAGATGTTGTTGTTGTTGTTGTTGTCGTTATTGTTAAGTGCCGTCGAGTCGCAGGTGACTCATAGCGACCCTATGAACGAGAGTCCTCTATGCTTGGATGCCGAGAAAGGAGATAGAGAGGAAGAATTATTAATAATACAGATAAGTTGAGTGAAGGAAGGGGCAATGGGAGTTTAATAAGACATTGGACTCAATTCCCTTAATTAATTATAATTAATATTTTTATTTTATAAAACAAAAATATATTGAAGAGAAAGCTATAAGATTATTCCAAAATGTAATCCCTTTTAAAAAAAGACATAAAAAAGCATTATTTATGTGACAAATTATAAATATGAAAAACTTGGATTAGACAACTAAAAGGCTTGTCATTTAAGTTGAAAAACGCAAATTTTTTTCAAGTCTTAAATTGTAATATTGAAATGGTTTGGACAAGACATTGAAAGATGCAAGAAAATAGGGAAAATAGAATGAATGCTAGTCACTGAACCATAAGAATAGGTTGGCCTTCAATTATTATTAAGAGGTAGCATGTGATGAAGTAGTATACTGACATAAAAAGTTTAAATTGCACTAAAGGCATTTATGGTAGAGTAGATTCACTTCTTCAATACTGGCTTTTGTTAATAGTATAAATGCAGTAAATAGTATCTTTTAGAGGACATGAAATTAGAGCCTGTAGACTATTAATGAGGAAAATAGGTAAATTCTTCTGTCTCATCTGGCTTACAATGAACAGGTTTAGAGGCAGAAAATGTGAACCTTGTTGCCATGAACATAGAGAAAGTGGGGTACAATTCTAGCATGGTGAGGATTCTTGCGCAAGACAGAGCAAGGCTAGCAATGGAAGCAGCAGAGGTAGTGGAAAATTGGAGACCAATGTGAGACAGAACTGAACTGGAACTTCTCGCTGTAGAATCTGTGGAAGATGCCATAGTCAGCAGACTTAAAAGAGCTATGGAACAATGGCCTAGCACATTGGGGCTGAAAGTAACAGGGTCAGTAAGCACTCCTGTGAAGCTGCAATTACTGAAGATGGTATCCTGACAGTTCACTGTCTGAACTGTAATCTATTACTCCTCTAGCAGATTCCACAACCATGAGTTGTTGTTCCCACTGCAATCGATTAGCAGATGCCTAGTAGAGTAGCTAGGTGACTAGGAGAGAGAATTGTGTTAGAAGTATTAGAAGGACATGCACGAACACAGGGCATGTTTGATCTTATAATGATTGGCTTTGTTCAGCATATATAAAAATAGAGTAAATACAGTGAAAATACACGTCTATGCACATTTTCCCCATTTTTTTAATATATTGTTCACTTTGAAGTTTCTAGTACTGCTGTGCCAAACTACAACTTTTTTAGTTGCCTCATATGAACACCCTCAACCAGGTGCATTGACGTGGTTATTGTTGCAATGGGCTCTTTTTGTCAAGAAGAGTGAAGATGGCACAAAATAAAACAGGGTACAGATCTTTTGTTTACAGGGTCATTATGAGTCGTACTCAACTCAACATCACCTAACAACAACAACAACAACATATGAACACCCTCAACCAGGTGCATTGACATGGTTACTGTTGCAATGGGCTCTTGTTTGTCAAGAAGAGTGAAGATGGCACAAAATAAAACAGGGTACAGATCTTTTGTTTACAGGGTCATTATGAGTCGTACTCAACTCAACATCACCTGACAATAACAACAACAACAACAGATGGACATGAAAACTAAATAATAAATAAGAAATAGCAAATATAATTAAATTGAATTATTTTGGACTTCCGGAAGAACAAATGAATATGTTTTGCCAAAAGTAGAATGGGAATTCTTAGAATGAAGGATGGAGAGAAATAGTCTCATGTGCTTTAACTGTATTGTTAGGAGGGATAATTTTCTGGAAAAGGACATCATACTTGGTAAAGCAAAAGGCCAACAAAAAAGAGAAAGACTCTCATAGGTTGATAAATGGCTATAATAATGAGCGTAAACATTGTGAAGATGTCACACACTCAGCAGCATTCTGGGTTTTTTACACAGGTATCTGTAAGTCACAAACAATTTGGTGGAACCAAACAACAGCCAAAAACAATGCAGTGGTAACATTATAGGGAGCTCTAGTGATGTAGTCTGCAGGGAGTTGAGAGACTAACCCAAAGGCAGCATCTCTCTGGAGGTTCAAATCCAGAGGAAGAAAGGCAACTTCTTTTGGTGTGATTGTTTATTTATAACCTCTGAAAACCTGCTGGAGTGTCATTTATAAATTGAGTCCCACTCCACAACAATGGGAGAGAGAGAACATTACAGGATTTTAATGGTGATCTTTTCTCAACAGATTCAAAGGCCCAAACCCCTATATTTTAGAAAGAATATGTATAAAAGTAGGATTTTTGAAGCTATATCATTTATGCATACATCCTGTGAATTGAAACTTCAACTCCAATTTTGAGAGACTGTAAACCAAGCTGCTCCTTGGAGGCAAAGATTTTGAGACTCCATTTGACATACTTTAGTCATGTAGCCAGGAGGGGCCAGTCTTTGGAGAAGGGCATCATACTTGGAAGGGAAGAGGGACAGCGCAGAAGAGGAAGACCCCAGGTGAGATGAATTGGCACAATAACTAGGGTAGTGGGAATGGGTGGGTTTGTCAGAGACAATGAGATTGGCTTAGGATACAGTAGTGTTCAGAGCTTTTGTGCTTAGGGTCGCTATAAGTCAAAAGTGATTCAATGACATATAACAACAACAACAACAACAACAACAGCCACAACAAAAAACAGCTTGCTTCCAGAAACTCTATGAACGTGGAGAAATGATGAAAGTTATGCAAGTGTTCAGGTCTTTCATTCATAGGGTCGCTATTAGTTGTCTACAACTTCATGACACTTAAGAACAACATATGTCCTAAATAAATATGCTCATACAGATACTTTTAATATTGGTAAGGTACCATGGACTGCTAGGAAAACAAACAGATTCATCCTGGAGAGGGTTAAACTGGGCGGCTCCTTGGAGGCAAGGATTCTGAGGCTTCATCTAACATACTTTGGACATGTTGTAAGGAGGGACCGGTCCTTGGAGAGGGACATCATGCTTGGTAGGGTGGAGGGACAGCACAGGAGGGGAAAGCCCTCTATGAGGTGGATTGATTCAGTGACTGGGGTAATTGGGATGGGTGTATGGGAAACAGTGTGAATGGCACAGGATAGAGCAGAGTTTAGGGCTGTTGTACATAGGGTTGCTAGGAGTCGCAAGCGACTCGATGACACATAACAACAACAAAAACAACATTAGCAACATTGTACTCAATATTACACTTCCTCCCAAAAATCAAGGACTTATGTTTTCTTACTAATCTGTAGGAAGCAAGTTAACATTTTTTTTTCACCAGATGAAAGAGTCTGATTGCAGATATCACTGTTATCTGTCTCTGTCTTAACCCCATGACAACTTCCTACAGAATCAAAGATTTTATCAAATTATAATCTCTGATTGGAAGCAAGGTAAGTATGGTCTTTGTCTTTAGTTAACAAGTGCTGTCTTAACAGATATACTATAGTAGGTGGCTTTCACTAAAAGAAATTTCTTTTCTCCCAGTTTCTGGTGGCGAAGTCTGAATTCAGGTGCTGGCTCTAGAAGGAAGCTCTGTTGCCTCTGAAGGAAGATTCCTCTCTCTTTTGAGCTTCTGTAACCAGACAGTCTTCATGTGGCTCTGCATCTACCTTCTCTCAGCTCTACTCCAAATAGTTTATAGTTTAATCTCTTTTTTCCTCAAAAAAACATTGAACTAAAATATACCCTAGTCTATTCTTCCTTCATTGATATAACAAAGACAACTCATTGCCAAAGTGGGATTAAGCTCCTTGCCCTGGAGTCTTTTCTGACTGACTCACTGTAACTCTCCATCAGTTCCTGAGGTTATGAATTTTTGCAGGAGAAGACTGTCTTGTTCTTTCCAAGTGTTTGTTGGATTTGAACCCTGACCTTTTGTTAGTAGCTCAAAGTGCTGCAAGTGGGATTATTACCACTAATACAGAGTTTAGTATTTCCAATCTGTATGTGGAGGAGAGAGGGTGTACAATTCAAATAATAAACAAAGTGACTAGCTTTTATACTAATCTTTGGTGAACTTTTTAACTCCAAATTTGTCAGTAAGCTCAAAGAAATTGATGTTCACTTTGTTTCTATGACAATAATTTTTATGATTTAAATTTGTTTATTAAAGAACATTTGTAGGTAGGTAATAACTTATGATTTGTTATTAAAAGAAATGGATTTCTTCATGCTACATAATATAAGTGAATGAAAGCGGCTACAGAGCTATGAGCTTGTTTCTACTGGAATTCCCTCACAATATAACACAGTGGTGTCATTTCTGCATTGCTAGAATACATTTAAAAAGTCTCTTCTATGTTTCTTTTCAAAAAGGCATGAGTATCGACAGAGGATGGTGTAAAAAAACCATTCCCCCCTCCCCCCGTTCATTCTGTAATATTGGAGTCAGTGTTTGTAGCAGTATAGGCTACAATTTTCACTTTATCCACTTTAATAAGCTCTGTCACATCTCTGAATTCAACATCTTTCAAAACAAAAGTCCACAAATTATCGCAAAATCTGTAAAGATTCTGAAAGGGCCTGAGCTTTCACAGTTCCAACAAGGTTTTGGTGAATCTGCTGGTTCGTGGGCCATACTTTGAATCACAACCTTCAGTATCAGCTGCAGTAGAACAGATTATCATTCGCGGTGAGCCCATGTATAATCATGGTAGAATTATACTTCACTGGTTTCAGAGACTGATTTTTCAGAAGGTAATCACCAGGTTTTCCTGCCCAGACATCTGTCAGTAGATAGTTAGCAGCTAAGCGTGTTATTGTTTTGTAGTTCCCAAGGCCTCCAGAGCAGCAACAGTCTTTGCTCTTTTAACAATCATTAGGAGCTAAGGAAACTTAAGTATCTTTAAAATTTTTAAAGACAGCTTTGTTGGGCTGGGAAGAAAATTTCAAGTTTCTACAATTTCTTTCTAACTAGGACAGGAGACATAGGAAGTTTTTGTGAAATTTAAGGACTTTATTCTCTCTTTTACTGATCAGGATATTTGAAACAAATGGAGGCAAGGCTCTAAGAATGTATGTGTATGTGGTTACATGCATGTGCATTCTTGGGACAAAGGAATGCCACCATATTTCCATTAAGAAACGTATGTCAGAAACTCTCCTGTCCATTTCCTTGCATTGAAATGGCATTCATATAAGCATATAAAGTTCAGACAATTTTCAGGTTCAATATACCCTGTCTGTGGTGAATCCATTGCTGTAGAATTGATTCTGACTCACAGAGACTCTGTGGAGCAGAGGAAAACGGACCTACAGGATTGCCAAGGCTGTAATTTTTATGTGAGCAGAGTGCTACATCTTTCTGCTGCAGAGAGACTATTTCATTCCAATTAGTGATCTTCCATTATACACCAGTGTTCAATTACTGCGCCCCTCACTAGAGCTCCGTTGTCTGAGGTGAAGCCCCACCTTATTTCACACATTTCTGTATTTTCCATGTGGATACTGTAAAGGTTGCCTGAAATTTGGAGATAAGCCCAGGATTAGTCTTGCTTTAGAGTCATCATGAAGTCTTGTTACAGGCCTTAAGTTGTTAAATGCATTTCTGGGAGCTTACTGGGGGAAAAGTAGTCACACTGGCTAACTTTAGTAAGCTTCAGATAGTGAAAACATTGTGGTTGTCACTGAAAATTTACCCACAGGCTTGTACCTTCATGTTTTTTATTAGAAGGTAAATTTATGTTCTGAGACTAAAATAACATTCTGTTTATCAAACTTGCTTTAGGAAGACTATCTAAACAGAGAACTGCTAGAAATGTGACATTCTTTTTTCTGCAGCTATTTTTAAGCAATTTTGATAACTGGGTCAATCTTATTGAAGCAGATTTAAAACACACACACACACACACACACACACTTTACAATGAATTACTACTATGTTACAATTAAAAAAGTAAGGAAAAAACCACAAACACCAAAAACTCAAGCTCATTTCTGTAGCATCGGAACCAAATCATAGCTGACCCTCTGATGACTTTTCAGAGTCTATAAATTGCACAAGCAGCGACTGTCCATCTTTCTTTCACAGAAAAGAGAGGGATTCAAACTGCCTGCCTTTGGGTGGGTAACACAACTCTTTAAAAATTAGCCCACAAGAGTTCCCTATTTTGTATTTATAAAATACTTCTGTATATTTCAATTACTAAGACTGGGTGGCAATGAATTTTTAGAGACTGCTATTATAGAACTTGCCTATCACTGAAATGTGTACTTCTGTTGCAAATTTGAATTCTCAAAGATATTATACATGCATACAGAAAACATTGACTTCTCTCTTTCCCCCTCGCTTTTTTTTTCTGAGTCATATATGGCAAATCTATTGACTTTGGGAACATAAAATATAAGGCAGTAATACTTGATTAGGAAGTTCTGGTGGCTTAATGGCAAGAGCTGTGTTGCAATCCCTAAAGGCCCACAGTTCCAGACCACTATCTGCTCAATGGAAGAAGGATGGGCACTCTTCTTCTGTGTGATTAAATGTCTCTGAAAGCCCACTGGAAGGTC
The DNA here is from genome assembly GCF_000299155.1 of Elephantulus edwardii. NCBI lineage: Eukaryota > Metazoa > Chordata > Mammalia > Macroscelidea > Macroscelididae > Elephantulus > Elephantulus edwardii. The sequence goes on along the minus strand of NW_006399768.1, from coordinate 3,164,927 downwards.
AGCCATGGGTCAATTCTGACTCTATGGTACACAACAACAATGACAAAACTTAATTATCCTTCTCAGAATTGTATTGATTTGGCTAAAGGTCTTTGAAGTATATCCATGTTATCGATAGTGTACAACTAACTGTAGTTGTACTGTAACTGTAATGTCACAAAGGAAGTCAAAGATGTCTTTAATGTATTTTATAAGAGAAATTAACCTATAAGAAGCACTGTATCTTACTTCAGTTTAATTTATCTACCTAATCTTATTTTTAAAGACTTGGTAAGTAGGATTCAACACTCTTCAGGTTTATAATATCTTGGAGTTTCTAAAAATGCAGATGGGTTGCTTCTCAAATATACAGCAACTCTGGCAGTTTGATCCACCAGTGACTTCAAAGGAAAAAGATGACAGTCTCCTCCTAGGCAATTCACTCTTTGAAAATCCTTTGGAGGGTCTGTTATGGGATGATCCTACTCAAAACTGAGAGTGGGAGGGAGCATAACATTATGGTTATTTGTGCAGGAGTCTGAAAAGGCACTGGGAGTATGGGTAGATCTGTAAACAAGAGATGCCTCAGGGGATTTGCCTTCTCTTGTAAGAGTGAAAACGATTGGGAGAAGTTGACTTACCAACATTCAAGAAAATGTTTTCATATAATTTGGTTGGGTAAAATGATTTGCTTACTTTCCTGCTAATGAAACAAACTTAAAAACAGGACTTCTATTTTTCTTTTTCTAATTGTTGGAGTAAATCACTTCCTTACTTGTCATAGTAAATATTTGTATGACTCTCACCACTGGGTCAATTGGCAGGATCAGGATGGATGGTAAAGAGATTGACATTGTTCACAGCTTTAGTTTTGCTTGACTCCACAGTCAACACTCTTGGCACCAGTAACCAGGAAATTAAAAGATGTATTGTGATGAGAAAGTCTGCTGTTATGGACCTCTCCAAAGTACTGAAGAGCAATGGTGTCACTCTGGAGACCAAGGTGCCCCTGACACAGGCCATGGCCTTTACAATCACTTGTTATCATCAGAGATCTGGACAATGAGTGGAGATGATAGAAGGAGAATTGATGCTTTGAGCTGTGGTGTTGGAGAAGAGTGTTGAATATACTATGGGCTGCTAAGAAAACGAACAGGTTGATCCGAGAGAGGGTTAAACCAGGCTGCTCCTTGAAGGCAATGATTCTGAAGCTTTGTCTGACGTACTTTGGGCATGTTGCAGGGAGGAACCAGTTCTTGGAGAGGGACATCGTGCTTGGGAGGTTGGAGGGACAGCACAGAAGCTCTACGAGGTGAATTGATTCAGGGACTGGCATAATGGTGATAGATGTGTTGGAAACTGTGATTGGCACAGAATAGAGTAGGGTTTAGGGCTGTCATACGTAGGGTTGCTATGAGTCGCAGGGATGTCAATGGCACGTAACAACAGCAGCAACAAAACAATCTTAAATTTTTAACAGGTTTTTATTTTTTCCATATTTCCCATAATTCTGTGTCTTACCATGACAAACCTTTCCAATCCCCTATATCTTACTTACTTCTTTTGTTTCTGGAAATAGTATATAGAATGTCAAAAGAGAGAAAAAGAGAAAGAGAAGGGGGGAGGTGAGAAGGAAGCAGAGAAAGACACACAAATATTCTTATACATTACACTTAATTGATTCATACGTATTATCTCAAAACATATAGAGGCAAAGTAGATTCTAGAGACATTTTAGATTCTAGTGATTGGAGTATATTTTATGAGCTGAAGTCAGTGGTTAAAAGCAATGAGTCTTCAAGGTTGTGCAGTATAAAATCTACCCAATCTTTCTTAGCTTTTTTTCAAATCATTCCATAAGGGTTACTCCTTTTAGATATAGAGAAACATATGTATTGTGAGGAAGCTCTGGTGGCCTAGTGATAAGAGTCTGCACAGCAATCCTGAAATCATGAGGTTCAAATCTATCAATTACTCCATGGCAGAAGGATGGCAATGTCTTCCTTTCACTTACTGCCTCTAAAAATCGGCTGGAGGGTCAGCTATGGCCCTATTTCGACTTACAGACACAGAACAATAACAATAATATATTGTTAGTAATGATGTCAGGGCTTTGACTTTTGCTGTGTTAATTTCCTGTATTGTCAGAGTTCAGAAAGTGAAATTGAAGCTGTGAGTGTTAACTTAAACCATAAAAAACACTGACTGAGATTTATAAAAAGGAATTTCAAATGAAAATTAGAAAGAAATATTCCTTAAGGAGCTAAATTTGTAATTACTGCTCATTATAGAAGATTATAGAAACACCCAATTTATTTACCTCAGAGTCTATTTTTGCATGCTGCCATGCAAAAAACCTGAAATGTAGCATTTAAAAACTTAGTTTTTAAGTTTAATGATAAATTAATGCTTTCAAAGTGATTTTTTATAAGAATATTAGCTCCAAAAAATAATAAAAAAGAAAGAAAACAAAAGAATATTAGCTCTAAATGACACTTTCATCTCAGCATTAAGAGAATTGCAATCCTTAAAAATGTTTAACAGAAACACTACCACTGAATTGATTCGAACTCTTAGCGACCTGATAGAACAGGTTTGCACTGCCCTAAAAGATTCTCAAGACTATAAATCTTGAAAGAAGCAGATTGACACATTGTACTTCTGGGAAGCAGCTGTATATTCTAGTGGCAAACTTTTCAGTTAGCAGCACAAAGCTTTAATCATTGCATCACCAAAATTACAACAAACAACTGCTTTAATTTGATTCCTACTCAGAGTTACCCTCTTTCAGGTTTCTGAGACTATGCATATTTAAGAAAAGGGGGATTCACCATCTTCCACAGAGCAACTGGTGGATTTGGACCACTGCTCTTTCAGCTTAAAGTATATAACACAGTATGTTACCAGGGATCTTTTTCAGTCAAAGACCACAACTACTGTAAGCAGAGGTGGGAGTAAAGGAAACGGGAAAGAAGGAAAGAATCAACAGGAACATGAAAAGAAAAGTAATGGTGGGTATAAATCAATAGTGATTAATTTTATAAAACAAAATGTATGAGAATGATTATATGAAATACAATGTGAATGTAGGAAAATCTGAAAGACAATGTGTAAAAGTGAAAAACCAAACCAAACCAAAATAACACTTCCACAACTACCATGCCACAGAATGTTCCTCCTTCACTAACAGTAACCACATTGACAGTAACTTCTGAGACATGTTTACTTCCCAGATAATATTATATGCAGAAGGATAGTCCATCAAAGTCAATACTATAAAAAAGATGACAGTGATTTGAAGCCAAGATAAATGGAGGTGTCACTATTTTTCTCCCTCTTTAAAGACTGTCAATTGAAAAATACTTCTCAAACATATTCAGCAAGAAATAAAATCCACAATTTTTGCTACCAAGTGTTTTCTATTACATTACCTCCAGGCCAACAATTAGCTGTGATAGTTTATCAAGACAAAGTCAATTATGTTGAAAATTATCAAAATATATTCTACTTTGTTTTGTCTATATGTGTCAACCGAAAAATATTATTTCCTGAGTGTTATGCAACTTCAACATTTTATTCCCACATTTTTTAGCAAAAAACAAACAAACAAAACCCACCCAATTTTATTAACACATAAAAGCCCTGTTTTTGACCAAATTAATAACAGCTACTATTAAATTTCCTAGTTAATAATAAAATAAAAATTGATGTTATTTTTTTAAGTGCTTAAAATTCTAGTTTTACATACTGACTTGGTTTGTTTAGGAAATGTTGAATACATACCTACCTAATTAGAAAAAGAAAAATACCTTTGAAGTAAAAATTGAATTACTAAATTGATCATTTCTTAGTTTAACGTATGTTGTTGGTTGTTGTTGATTCTAGCGTTACTCAAAGTGACCTTATGAGCAAAAGATCAAAAGACGATTCAAATAGTTCATAGAGTTTCTAGAGGCATGTTGTTTAGGAAGTGGATACCACTTCGATAATCTCATTTTTGTGTTAACAGCTCCAACCGTATTCATATAAAGCAATGCCTGAATCAGTATTTGAAATGTATTGTTAAGAACTGAAACATTGTTGAAAGAACTTCACAACAAGCAAAACTAATGGAATATACTTATTTTTAAAGAATTTATAAATACCTTGAAGCAAATGATGTTTTCACTGCAAATGAAATGTCTACAATTTTAATTAACCTCTGTGATCTCAAGATGTATTCCCTTTTGGTGCACAGGGATAAGATACAATTAAATTATTTTGCTGCTGTTCTTTCTTACAGATATACTACAGAATTAAGCAGTGTTCCCTTATAAAATAAAACATAATGTAGAAAATTACACTCTCAAATAGATGGATATAATTAGAGGAAATTCCCTCATCTCTACTCATACCAGCTAAGACAGGAAGACTTTATTTTCTTTGACATTTAAACATTTCCATTGTTATTTTCTTGCCTTACGAAGCAAATTATTTTTCATCATAGTAGGGAAAAAAAGTCCAATTCCATATAGAGTTTATACTTTATTTTTTGCATATATAATCAAATAACAAGAATCACCAATTCTAAAAATAAGTCTACTATTTAGGAAGTATCACAAGCACAGCTAGGGGAAGCTATCATACTAGTAAATAAAAGAGTAGATATTTTCAGGAATGGGCAAAAACTTTGTCGCAATATTTTAATATTGCAAATTGTTTTGCTTCCATTCCTCCATGTGCATATATACACCGTAAGTTAAGCAGTACTTTCATGTAATAAAATATAAGGAAGAACAATATATGTATTTTCAATGCTTGTAAAAAGTAGAACTTGAGGTATACTGACTAAATATGCTTCACTTAGAACAGACAAAGTAATATAAATGAATACATTTCTTACTACTTTCCCTCATGACACCATTGCTTAGCCCCTCAGTTTCTCTTTAATTTGACCAACATTTCTTGAAGCCACAATATAAAGAAAACCTCATAACTATTTTCCAGATGAAATCAGAAAAAAACCAACACAATCGCTTTCTGCCTTTAAAAAAATGACCATGTGAGCAAAATAAGAGTCAAGTAAAAATATTATTTAACTGGCTCTTACCTCTGTCACTGAAGTCATCTACTAGAATAATTTCTGCTATCAGACTCTCTGGGGTTCGATTAATTATACTGTGTATGGTCCGTAGGAGTGAAGTCCAACCTTCGTTATGAAATGGGATAATGATGCTGGTGTTTGGCAGCCTTTCCAGATACATTTTGTGCTTACAGCTGGAGATTATAGAGGAGAGAAAAACCAACTATGTCAAATAAAAAGCATTAGCATATGATATATTACTAGTCACACCTTAAGTAGTTAGGCAACTATGAAAACATGACTACTGCTAGAAATTCCAAACCATCTATATATTCTACCAGCTATTTTGCTCATTCTTGGAATTCGTTAATAAAAGTTTTTATCATTCACTGCAAAGAAAACTATTTTTCTCTTAATTTGTAACAGAGACAAGGGAAGATATGCTTTGAAATGTAATCTTGGTAATATATGTTTCTCCATATCTAATAGAAATTAGATAATTTATATTCCTTAAAATTGTTTCCATGAGCACATAATTAAGATTTGGATGAGTTTTCTAGACAATCATGGAAATATAGTCAATTTGGTTGTGAAGTGTTTCTGTGATTGGTGATTATTTGATGTTGGGTGAGAGAGGAAAGTCTTATGCTGCAAATGAAGATTGCATCCTACATAATGCCATCCTGAAACCAATTACATCATAAAGTTATTTTGATTCAAACCCAAACTTTACAGCTTAGAGCATTTCTTATGAAAACTATAGTACATTTTTCATTGTAAAATGATCTCAGAAATCAAAAGGATTCATTTTGACTTATTTAGTACAGTTAACAAAATTATGTCTTTGCTTTTTAAAACTTTAAAATAATCTGTTGCAGTGTATTTTCTCAGTAAGACATATTGAGCTCTTTGTTGTTGCTTCCATGGACATTAATTATTGATCAAAGTAAAATGAACATTTCCAAGCCACTTGTTATCCCAAAATGGAAAAGACTATGTCTTGGATCAGAAGAACTGCAGTCTTTATGCTGACATCATTGCTCTTTAGAACTGTGGAGAGATTGTTGACAGCAGTTTTCCCTAATGCAATACATCTTTAAATTTTTTGACAGTTGTTATCATGTGTGTTGATTATGAAACTAATTAAAATTGAATTCCTGACAAATTCAATGTTATCTCTATCATGATATTGTCTATTGGTCCACTGGTGAGGAAAAAACGTATTTCCTTGATGTTGATATGTAAACCATATGTAAATCCTATAGTCTGTGATTTTCTTCATTGAGTGCTTTACTTTCTACAAGAAAGGTAACAACGTTTGCATAAAGTTTATTAATGAGTCTTCCTCCAATCCTGACTCCATATAATTATTTCTATAGTCCAGCTTCACATATTATTGGTCAGTTTACATATATTGTGCCCTTTTTTGTTTTTGTCAATTGTTCCTTGTTCTATTTTTAGGTTTCTTATGAGCATAATTAAATGTTCAGGGATTCTCATTCTCAGGATTAGTCAAATGTTGCTATAGTCAACAGAGTCAAAATGTCCTTGCATAGTCAATAAAAAGTGAGTAAATACCTTTCTGGTTCAGAGTTTGCTTTCAGCCAAGATCTGTCTAACACCAGCAATGATATTCTTCAGGCATGACCTCAACTGAACCCAGTTTGAATTTCTAGTGAACCCAATAATAAGAATTGCTAAAAAAAAAGAATTAATGTCTTTAAATTGTTTCTTTTAATTGTTACCTTTAAATTGCGATGTTTGTGAAGAGTACGGAATCCCCTCGGGACTCCCAAAAGAACAAACAAATCTTTTTTTAGGACAAGGAATTGTTTCTCAGAGGCAAGAAGAGTGAACCTTCATATCAAAAACTTTGGGCATGTTTTCAGAAAGGTCATCCTTTGACAAATGCACCTTGTTGGGAAAGATGGAAACATCAAGAAATAGAGGAAGATTCTAACCAGATATATTGACATAGTGACTGTAACAGAGGCCTCAAGAATGTCTGAGATCAACCTAAATTTAAAAAAAAAAAGAATGTCTGAGATCATGAGGATGACGTAGAATAGGGCAAAGATCTCTTGTGCTAGTTAACTAGACTACATAGGAAAGCAACTTCATTTCTTGGCATCATTTTCTTCATCAATTATCATGAGGTTATTTATTAGATCAATGACGAGAGCTTTTTATTTACTTACACACATAAAATATACACAGAATATACTCCCTTTATCATAAAAAAGAAAAAATTATTTACACACATTACTGAATTATTTTAAACCATATTAACTAAATATATTATTTATGTTTTCACAGAAAAAGCAAGAGATACAAAACTATTCAGATGATATTTGAAATGAACATATACATAGTTTAAAAAACCCTCTAAAATGTACTTTAAAATGATGTAAAATAGTCAAAACTGAAATAAATCAGATGTCAGTGGTTTCTAATTAAGTATGGGTAGACAGGTGCTTTCATCTATAATGACACAGAATGAGAGAGAAGTGTTAATGTTATTCAACACACCTGGTCATGATTATGTAGGCTGATTCATTGTTTTGAGCAAAGCTACAAAATGAAGAAAATTAAAATTTCATATATAAATATTCAGGATAATAGTTTTTACATGTGCAAATTACCATAAGAAACATTGCTTTGGGAATATACCTGATATCCCAAAGATATCAAATTGTTTTTAAATAGTATAATAAAGCATTGCATATATAGAATATAGAATACACACACAAACACACACACTCACATACACATAGACTGTATTGTTGTTGTTAAGTGTCGTTGGGTCGTAGACAACTCATAGTGACCCTATGAAAGAAAGACCTGAACACTTGTATAAATTTCGTCGTTTCTGCACTTTCATAGAGTTTCCGTATGCAACTCATTTCAGAAGTGGATGCCACTCCTGCTTCCAAACCCGCTTAAATCGGGAAGCTCCGCCAAACACTGTCCACCATGGGCAA
>NW_006399768.1:3148047-3152338 GCF_000299155.1 Elephantulus edwardii | reverse complement strand
TCCTCCAGTCTTGACCCCACATTTGTCCTCATAGAGTCCAGCCTCCTGGATAATCTATTCTGCATACAGGTTAAAAGGTATGGATATAGGACGTATTCCTGGCATATGCCCTTCCCAATTTTGAACCATGCAGTGTTCCTTTGCTCTGGTCTGATGACGGCCTCCTGGTCCAAGTATAGGTTTCGCATTAGCACTATCAAGTGTTCTGGGATTCCCATTCGTCTCAGAGTCAGACACAGTTTTTTATCATCCACTCAGTCAAACGCCTTTGCATAATCAATGAAACAGAGATAGACATCACAGATAGACATTCCTCTGGTATTCCCTGCTTTCAGCCAAGATCTATCTAACATCAGCTACAATATCCCTATTACCATGACCCCTTCTAAACCCAGCCTGGACTTCTGGCAGTTCTGGCAGTTCTCTGCTGAAATGACTGTTCCAGTCGTTTTTTAATAATCGCCCCCTCTATGTGTCCTGAGGAACGGGTCCTGGAGGACATTATGCTAAGTAAAATATCTCAGTCACTGTGAGATAAATACTGCATAATTCCAAATGTTATAAAGCAGGAGTGACATCAGGGTTGGGGGGAAAAAGAGGGAATAGATAATGTACACTTCATTGAAATAAACGAGGGAAAGACTACTTAACAGTAATGTATAATTATGTATTATTTGCATGACAACAGCCCAGAAAAAGAACTATATTGTAAAGATGATGGGAGTGGAGGGTGGAGAATTGTACAATATTGAAAGAATCTTCTTTTTCAAAGAGAAAAGCAAAACGGGCAGGGAGTGGGTGGGGAGGAAAATGTGCAACAATGAATGAATGAAAATCCAAGTTTTCTATAAATTATCATTAAAATATCAATTAAAAAATTTTAAAAGACATCATTCTTGAGAAAGTAGACAGCCTGTGAAAGAAAAGGAAGACCCTGCACAAGATGGATCGACATGCTGGTTGTAACTATGGGTTTGAACATGAGCTTGTGAGGACGGTGCTGGAGAGGACAAGGCTCAGCTCTGTGCTCCATGTGGTCATGAGTTGCTGTTGACTAGATAGCGCTTAAATAAATACCAATAACCTAGAATACATTTATTGTTTTGGATAAATACACAGTATGGAAGAGGTCAGCACAACATGGCAAAAGCAAAGGAAGATACTGGGAAATAGAAAACAGTGAGTGAAAAACAACAGTGGTAACTACTATTATGGGCACAACCCTTCACAGACAACAAACAACGATTAAGGAGCACACATACAGGTTGATACATAAGCTTAATAAGTGTAGCATAGCATAGAGCATGGCATAAGCCCATGGTCACACATAGATCTAGCACAGGAGAGTTCTACACAAACAATTGTATAAGCTGTAAATATATCTATTTATATAGTGCAACAAACAGCAGACAAAGTTAGGAAAAATTTTTGGTCAAAATCAAACACCTTGAAAGGACTAAGTCAGGGATTGTCTTGGGATATATTCACGCCAATTGCTATAGCATAGTCCATAGAAGAAGGTTCTATATCCTATTTGAACAAGTAGCAACTACTGAGGTTCTATCTAACAACTACTGATGTCCTTCAGTCAGGAACAGAAAAAGAATAAAGAAAAATAAAAGAGTAAAGGAAACAATTAGTCCAAAGGTTTCAGACCAGAAGAATTAGAGGGTGCCCAGCTATCTCTACAGTTTACTTTGACCAGGATCACTAGAAAAGATTTTGCATAGAGTGGAAGAGCAATATAGGGCAAAACTCAAAATCATAAAAAAAAGGAAAAAAAATAAAAAGAGATTTCATTACTTTGAACTTGGAGAACTCCCAAGTCAAATTAATAAACACAAACAAACAAACAAACAAGTGACAGAGACCTGCAGAATCTAAGACTAAGGTTCTGAGACAACCTTCAAGCCTGGAGCTAAAGTCACTCAGAGAAGACCTTCCTACCAAACAACATAGAGAGGCCTACACAGTGAATAATAACAGCCATGAGGAATATGTTCCACAAGATAATCAACCATCTGAGATCCAAAGGACAATATTTTCCTCAAAAACCAAGTTCAGATGGCAGGAAAAATGGGTGAAGGGAAATGGTGAACACAAGGAAGTGGGAAGAATGCTGTCACATTGAGGGACTGCAAGTTGCGTCATGAAACAAAACATATACAAGTGCTTGAATGAGAAATTAACTTGCCCTATAAACTTTTACTCAAACTACAATAAAATGCCTAAATAATAGAAAAAACAAAAAACAAAACAAGAGAGAGAGAGAGCGAGTACTAAGAGTTGATCTACAAGAAATTCCAAGGGGAGTCCTTCACATAGAGACACCAAAGGAAAGTGGATGGACCATAGTAACCAGAAACAACAAAGAAAGAAACACAGCAAAATGGAAGCAAAGAAACCTGGCCTGCCAATAATTATAGTTAATGTAAATGGATCAAATATACCAATCAAGAAAAAGTAAACAGAAAGAATGGATAAAAAGAAAAACAAAACCGCAAACAAACCGAAAGACCATCAGTATGTTCCCTAAAAGAAGCACATTTAAAAAATGAAGGAAAAGATAGACTAAAATTCAAAGGGTGGGAAAAATATATCAAGCAAATCACACCAATAAAAGAGCAGGAGTGGTAATATTAATCTCTGATAAAATAGACTTCAGGGTAAAAACTATCATAAAGATAAGGAAAAGTACCATATAATGAATAAAGGAATAATAGACCAAAACCACAAAACCTTGTTCACCATCTATGCACCAAATGATAGACCTGCAAAATACATAAAATAATAGCAGAATTGAAAAAAGAAAAACACCATAATAGTAGTAGGAGACATTAACACACCACTCTTATGAAAGGATAGATCAATTCAAAATAAGTTTAATAGAAATACAGAAAAAATAAACTATATAACCAGGCAACTTAATCTTGTGCATATATTCAGGGTACCGTATCCAACTAAAAGGCAATTTAATTTCTTCTAAAGTGCATTATGGTGCATTGTCCAGAACTGATCATATATTAGGACACAAAGCAAGGCTTAACAAATTAAAAACACATTGAAATTATATAAACTATCTTTTCAGACCACCATGTCATAAAACTAGAAATCAACAAGAGGGTAAACCACCCACATGGAAGCTAAATAGAATCCTGCTAGAACATGATTGAGTTATAGACGAAATTTAAAAAAAATAAAATAAAAAAGTTCCTCCAAACAAATGATAGTGAGAATACAACATGCCAAACCCTCTGGGACACAGCTAAGGCAGTCCTCAGTGGGCAGTTCATTGCAATAGGAAAACACATAAAATAGGAAGAAACAAATTAAATGACCTAACTCAACACATAGATCAAATAGAAAAAGAACAACAATCAAACTACACAACCTCCAGAACAAAGGAAATTATAAGGACAAGAAAGGAAATCACCTTTCTCAGGTACTTCTTGTGTCTATCTCCTCCTCAACACTGCTACATCTAAATGCTCATCTCTCAGCCTGTTTCTGCAGTACCTAATCTAAGATGGAAATTTGAAATAATAGTCGAGCTTGTTAGATAAAGTCACTTGGTAAAAAGTAATAAAATTCTTTCAGAAACTCTTTTTTTTTTTTTTTGTTAAGGTGGTTTTGCTAGCTTATTGCTAAAGACTTTTGCTGTTAACTCAAAGGCAGTCAGCTGCCACAAAGACAATTTCCTCCCGTGCAGTTAGTAGCCTCTGCAAACCACTGGAGGGTTAGCTGAGTCACCTTGGACTTAAGGCATACAAAATCATTGTTGTGTTTCAGAATACATAATTTATTATGTTGATGTGTACCACTGAGTCAGAACTGACCAATAGCTGATCCTCCAATGGGTTTTCAGAAATTGTTATTTGCTCAGGAAGAGATTATCCTTTCTTCTCTCAGGACTCTCACTGGTGGATTAGAGGATTTGAATAGAGTGCCTCGTGATTTCAGTGCAGTTTCTTACCTGTAGGCCATCAGAGCTCTCCAGAGAAATGATAAAATTTTTGTTATATTTGTGTTTACTTCTTTCTTTCGATTTTTTAACTACACCTGACCTAACATTCAGAGCATTCTCTATGCCCATAAAAGACAAGTACCAGAACTATGCAGTACTAAGTATAAGATATTTTATGGAACTGAGGAGAAATGTGGGGTCAAGATTGGTGGACGAATTATCAACAATCTGCGTTACGCGGATGACACAACCCTGCTTGCTGAAACTGAGGAGGACCTGAAGCGCCTGCTGCAGAGTGTCAAGGACTGCAGCCTACAATATGGATTG
>NW_006399768.1:3144876-3146723 GCF_000299155.1 Elephantulus edwardii | reverse complement strand
TTAAACTTAGTATTATATAAATAATAAGGTCATGTTTTATACAGATATTTAATTGTTACTAAGGATTAAATCACATCCTCCCAAAGAAAGTCATAATCTCTGTACCAATGAATGTGAATCTTTGGAAACTGGTTTTACCTTTTGTTATCAGTTAAATGAAAATGTCTATCTCAGTAAGATGTTCCCCAAATCCTAACCTATTTTAAATGCTGTTTTAAAAGTGGAACATATGTGTGAAAATACAAATACTGGGATGGTGCAAATGCACCAAAGCAACACAATGCTGGCAGACACCTGAAGTAGGGCTGACAGCTTGAAGCTGCTCTTTTCTCGAAGTTCCTAAAGGAATCAACATGACCAGGATCTGGTTCGAACATATAGCTATTGAAACTGTAAGAAAATAGTAGTTCTCTTCTTTAAAGCCGTTAATGGTCTGGTATTTTTTAATAATGATTTTCGGTGATCTAGACACTGGTAATATGCAATCTAACTGATAAAAATAAAAAAAAATTATTCAGAAAATTGATCACATAAAACTAATACTTGCTCTTTAAAAATATTTTCAGTATCTTCTGTATCTATGAGTGGTAAAGAATTGTGCTTTCAACCAAAGGCACACAGTATGAATTCATTATCTGTTCCTCAGAAGAAAGGAAGTTAACCAGTCTCTTGTCTTGTGATTTACAGGTACTAAAAACTCACTATAGGATCAGCTATGTGTTACTACTAACCAAATAGTATATAACTACATCAACAGTAATCATGATAAAAGATCCTTCCACTTACCCAGTTACTCAACCAAGCCGCAGTGTTTTCCATAAGAAAAGAACTAACATATAGATTTAAAAATTAAAAAAAAATAAAATTACCACTGTCGATGACATGAAGATATTTACAATATGATGGTGGATAAAAAAGGTAAATATTTGCAATTTTGAGGTTAAATTGATAATGTAAAAATTTCATATAAGACTATGAAATTTTAAGAGAGACACTTGGGCCAATTAAGAGAGTGTTGCAAAATTCAGTAAAAGATGAAGGTGATAGGAAACAGGTAGGTCAAGATTTATTTAGAATTAGAATTAACTTGGTAACTATTTGGGGAAAAGATTTAATGAGGAAAGTGTTTTGAGCATCGAAAAATGATCTGATGTACTATAGACTGAGAGAGAAACACGTGTTTCAGAGGCACATTAAGAGAGATAAGAGAACTCCACCAAAGAAGACATACAGAGGGCGAACAAACACATGAAGAAATGTTCAGAATCCTAGCTCTATGAGATACGAAAATCAAAACAACGTTGAGATATTATCTTACCCAATCAGCATAGCAAAATTCCACAGAGCATCAAACAACAAATGCTGGCGAGTTTGTAGAGAAATTGGAACTCTTATTCACTGTTGGTGTGAGTGTGAAATGGTGAAACTATAATGGAAGGTTTAGGCAGAATATTAAATGATCCAGGAGGTATTAAAAGAAGATGGAAGTTATATACTGAGTCATTGTATCAAAAGGAATTGGCAGATACAGAAGATTTAATGAAATAACATTTGAGTAAGAGCCTATGGTGATGAAGGAAGAAGTTCAAGTTGCTTTGAAGAAAATAGCAAAAAATAAGGCCCCAGTAATAGACGGTATATCAATTGACACATTTCAGCTAACAGATGCTGTCCTGGATGTGCTCACCAAGTTTTGCCAAGGAACCTGAAGAACAACCACTTGGCCAATATTTGTTCCCATTCCAAAGAAGGGTGACCCAGCTGAGTGCGGAAACTACAGAACAATATCATTGATTTCACATGCAAGCAAGATTCTACTGAAGATTATCCCAAAATGACTGGAACAG
>NW_006399768.1:3115023-3137511 GCF_000299155.1 Elephantulus edwardii | reverse complement strand
CCCCAAATATAATCCACTCTGCAACCCTCATTGCATACTCCTATGATAAAAATAATGCCCTAAAATATAATACTTTTAGACTATTCTCTCCCCCATAGTCTTCAATGCCGTAAACATATTTCATCCAGTTTTTCTCAGTCTTACCCCCACCCCAATGCCAGTGTTGTAGAGTTTTTAGCTTCTTCATGGAGCTCTGGTCGTTAGGGAGTTGGTTTTCTAACTCAAAGGCAGCACCTCTTTGGCAGGACTTCTCATATTTATATTGTCATAAAACCCACTGGAAGTTCCTGAGTAGATTATGGCTTGCTGGCAACAAATTGTGAATTTTTTTTTAAAATTACTTTTTTTTTTAGATAAGAGGTAATAACAGTGCTAAAGAAAATGAAATACTTGATTGCAATGTGCTGTTGCTGCTGTTACGTGCCATCAAGTCGAATTTGACTTATAGCGACCGTATGAACATCCAATATGAACACTATCCTATCCCATGCCAGATAACCCAAGCCAACCAGTTAGGATTGCATCACATATATAAGAATATTGACGGATAGATAATTGCTATCATTATTGCAGTTGACGTTGATGTTGTTATTGTTCTAGTTGCTATTGTACTTATCAAATTTTCTGTAGAAGAAGCGAGATAACTAGCACAGGCAGGGTATGCTTGAGGGACAGGGAGAGACACTTAGGTTACAAAGATGAATAAATTATGTTTTCTTCCCTTAAGGATTCACAGACCAGTGGGCAGATGTATCAAATAGGCTAAAATGAGACAAGCGACATGATAGATGACACACAGGCATTGAAAGCCCAAAGGAACTGTGACTAACTTTGTCTGGAGGAATTAGGAGAGTTGTTACAGATGAGTGTGTATCTTGAGAACAGATCATGTAGAATCTTGAACAAGACTCTAAGCAATTTAGACATTAGCCTGCAGTCACTACGGAAGTAGTTCAAATATTGTTAAGCCTGAGAATGGCAGGACCATGTTTACATATTTTACTAGCAGCAAGACAGACTATGTGTCGAAGATGGCAACAACTAGAGGCAAGAAGATTAGAGATTGTAATAGTTCTGGCAGAAGATAATAAGGATGCAGATCTGATTTTCATTCTAAGGGAACCCAGACTCTTTGTGACAATGCCTAATCTGATTGAATTAGATTTAGTCTTTCTAACAAGCTGTTCTGAGAAAAATTTAATTCAATCTTAACTCAAACACTTAGCCTTCTGATTCATGTTGTTGTGATTATTTCACAGTGACTATCCCACAGCTTTCCTAGAAATGGTGGTGTTGATCCAGGGATTGTTTGGAAACCTGTAGCCTCTGTATTTTATATCAAGTCATGTTGGGGTGAAAGTTTATTATTAAACATGAAGGCAATGTAGCAATATATAAAGTATCTAAGAAATGTAAAAGTTAAGCAATTCATGTACCTATAGGCAGCAGCAAATTTAAGAATAAAACCAGAAAAAAATGAGTTCTTAAAAATACAGATGAAAAGGATTGCACCTAATATACTTATAAGATATGTATTAATTTTAAAGCTTTCAAAAAATAACTTTTATTTAGAGATGGCTCTGTGGTAAATTGTTCAAGTAATAATTTATCTAAATAGAGATAAAATGCATCTTTAAAAAATTTCACTGCAATTAGAAAGACAGCTAACAGTGGTGGTTTTGAAATCCGTTTAAAATTCACATAAAGGAAATGACAAATCATGAAGGCAGTTAAAAAATACCCAATTAGTTTGTAAACATTCTGATAAACTTTCACAATAATGAAAATTAGTTTTACAGGCAATTACTTATGTTTCTTTTTCCAACAAGGAATTCAAAGACACTTTATGACATTCTTTATTGATATTTACTAAAATGAGAGATAAAGGTATATATTAGTTAAGTAGTTTTTTTTTCTTACTTCAAAACATTAAAGTTTGATTCATTTCACAGTTCCGTTAATTTAGCTCCATTCTATTGTTGATTTCACAAAAATAGTTTGTTCAGCAATAAAAAGGAAAGGTAGAAAAAGAAATTCTAATACATGAATGTTGTTGCTGTTATGTGTCATGTTGTGGGAACAGACTCATAATGGAACTGGCAGCCAGTTTTTAGAGGCTATAAATTGAACATAGGGTATAGCGCATCTTTTGGAACAGTTGGTGGATTTGAATCTGCTGCCTTTTGGATGACAGAGCAATTCCTTACCACTAGATCACCAGAGCTCTCTGATAACATATATTTGTAAAGTGTATAGACTCTCTTAGTTATCTATAGATGTTATAACCAGCAGAGATACTATGAATGAATGTATTTCACAAAGATGTATTCTCTTACAGGTAAGTAAGTTAGCAGCATGACACATAATGCACTATGTCACCAGGGTTCCTAAAAGTGTAAAGACACTAATATAAAACATATGCATTTAATCTTAAATAATATTCTTGTTAGGTTAATAAATATTTAAATATTTCTTAGAATAACAACATTTGCTAAAAAACAGCTTTAATCCATATTAATTCCACAACCTCGAATGCACTGTTTTCTATTTGTTTCTTTCATTTTTTATTATTTTTTTTTCTTAAATCAAACCATTTTCTACAGAGGTTTTGGGGAAAGAAGCAAACAGAGGGAAGGAAATGAAGCTCTGACCAGGATTTCCCACACAACAGAAATGTCTTTAATCTTTGTTCTTTGATTTGTTTTATTACAAAGTTTTGTTCCTCCTCCCCACGGTTATTTATACATTGTTTTAGATTTCTTTTTAAATTTAACAATTGCTATATCTCTTTCCTTAATATTTTGGTGAGTGGTTGTTCTTAGGTGTTTTCGAGTGGAGTACTCAGAGCGACCTTATGAACAAAAGATTTGAACCCTGTTCTATCATGCATCATCCTTACACTTCCTGACACGCAAGAGGCCTTTTCAGGTTTAACAGGACAGCAAGTAATAAATGTTGGAGAGGATGTGAAGAGATAAGAACTCTTATAGACTGTTGGTGGGATTGTAAAATGGTACAACCACTCTGGAAGGCAGTTTGGCACTTCCTCAAAAAGCTGAACATAGAAATTCCATATTATCCAACTATTCCACTGGTTGGAATATACCCTGAGAAAATGAGAACTGAGCCACAAATGGAGACTTGTACACCAATGTTCATAGCAGCATTATTCACCATAACAAGAGCATGGAAACAGCACAAATGTCCAACCACAAACAAATGGATTGAGAAATTATGGTACATTCACTCAATGGATGCACTCAGGAGCAATGATTTTGTAAATTATACCTAACTTGGGAGGGACTGGAAAGCATTATGCTAAGTGAACTAACTCAGTTTCATAAGGACAAATACTGAACAAGACCATTATTGTAGAACAAGGGAGGGAGGATGGGAGCAGTGGGCTGAGGAATGTCAGAGGGTGGTGAGGGTGGGTGTTAATCATAGGGTCACACAATCTGATGGGTGGAGGGAGTGGTGAGTGAAGTAAATGGGAAAGATCCAGTATGAAAAACAATATATACAAACTTTGTAAACAAACCAGCATAAAATAATAATAATAATAAAAATAATAATAAATATTTTTTTTTCAAAAAGGAGCACATTTCAGCAGTCACCATATCAATCCACCTAGCTGAAGGTCTTCCTCTCCTTTGCCAACCTTCCACCTTTCCCAAAATCATGTCCTTCTCCAAAAAATAGCACCTCCTAGCAATATGCCTAAAGTATGTGAGGAAAGGGACATCATGCTTGGTAGGGTGGAGGGACAGTGCAGGAGGGGAAGGCCTATAAGAGGTGGATTGATTCAGTGACAGGGGTAATCGGGATGGGTGTATCAGAGACAGTGTGATTGGCACAGGACAGAGCGGAGTTTAGGGCTGTTGTACATAGGGTCGCTACGAGTCACAAGCGACTCGATGGCACATAACAACAACAACAATGTGAGGCAAAGACTCTTTATTTTGCCTCCAAAGATTACTCCAGCTGCACCCTCTCCAAGGCATATCTGTTTGGTCTCTTGGCCATTAACAAGTACAAAATAAAAATTTCATTTTTTATATAGTGAATGTGCACTGTAATAAGCTTTGTATTATGTCTGTGTGTTTGTTATGTGCCGTTGATCACTCAGAAACTCATAGTGACCCTATGTACAACATCACTGACCTCTGCTTTATCTTGAGCCAACCTCACTGTTTCTGACACATCTACTCCTATTACTCCAGTCATTGAGTTAATCCATCTCTTTCAGGGTCTTCCTCTCTTGTGCTGTCTTTCCACACTTCCAAGCATGATGCCTTTCCCTGAGGACTGGTTCCTCCTTGCAACCTGCCCAAATTATGTCAGATGAAGTTTCAAAATCCTTAATTTGAAGAAGCAGCGTGGTTTCACCCTCTCTTGGATGAATCTGTTTGTTCTCTAACAGTCCATAGTATAGTCAATACTCTTCTCCAGAACCACAAATTAAAGGCATCAATTCTTCTATCATGCTCAGTTATTGTCAAGATCTCTGATACACAACAATAATTGTGAAGATGATGGCCTAGTCTCTAAACTGACATCATTGTGCTTCAGTTCTCTAGAGAGTTTCCTGATGACAGATTTTCCCATTTTAATTTCCTGGAATGTTGATTGTGAAGCCAAGCAAACTAAAGCTGTTAACAATCCCACTCTTCTCTGTCTATCATGATGTTGCCAATAGGCCCAGTGGTGAGAATCTCTGTTTTTTTTTTATGTTGAGCTTCAATCCATATTGAAGGCTGCAGTCCTTGACTTTCTGCAGCAAATGCCTCAGGTCTTCCTCAGTTCCAGCAAGTAAGGTTGTATCATCTGGATAAATAGATTGTTGATGAGTCTTCCTTTAATCCTGATGCTACATTCCTCCTCATAACACCCAGCCTCCTGATTGATCTGTTCCACAAATAAATTGAAAATGTATGGAAATAGGATATAACTCTGGCATACGTCTTTTCTGATGATGAATCGTGTAGTGTTTCATTACTGTGTTCTGAAGACTGTTTCCTGGTCCAACTAGAGGTTCTGCATAAGCACAGTCAGTTGTTCTGGTATTCCCATTCTTCTCAGATTTAGCCACCATTTGTTGTGATCCACACCATCAAATGTCTTTGCATAGTCAATGAAACAAGGTAGACATTTCTCTGGTACTCTCTGCTTTCAGCTAAGATCTGTCCAACTTTGGCTTTAAAATCTCTAGTGCTACAGTCTCTTCTAAACCCAGCCTGCACATCTGCAGTTTTCTGTTCCAATTGTTTTGGATAATTTTCAGGAAGATCTTGCTTATATGTGATATTTATGATATGTTTTGATAAATTTCACATTCTTTTGGGTTACCTTTCTTTGGAATGGGAACAAATATGGATCACTTCCAGTCAGTTTTTCAGACGGTGGTCTTCCAGATTTCTTGGTACAGTTTGGTGAGTGTGTCTAGGGCAGCATCTGTTTGTTGAAATATGTCATTTGGTATGCTGTCAATTATTGGGACCTGGATTTTTGCCAGTTCCTTCAGAGAAGCTTAAATTCCCTCCTTCATCATCACAGGCTCTTGATCATATGTTGTTTCATGAAATTCTAGATGATTTATAATAACAAATTACTTTTGTTACCCTGTTTTTAAGTTTACATATTCTTTCCTCTACTGTTTACTGTCATTCATCCCACCTAAATAAATATTTTCTATTTCTAGAATGACAATCCAATCGGCAGCATCAGGATGGATGGTGAAGAGATTGAGATTGTACACAGCTTTAGTTTGCTTGGCTCCATAGTCAACAGTGTTGGCACCAGCAGCCAGGAAATTAAAAGGCGCATTGCCATGGGAAAGTCTGCTGTTAGGGACCTCTTCAAAGTGCTGAAGAGCAGTGGTGTCTCTCTGGAGACTAAGGTGTGTCTGATACAGGCCATGGTCTTCGCAATCACTTGTTATGCATCAGAGAGTTGGACAATGACCAAGGAGGATAGAAGGAGAACTGATGCCTTTGAGCTGTGGTGCTGGAGAAGAGTACTGAGAATACCATAGACTGCTATGAAAATAAATAGATTTGTCCTGGAGAGGGTTAAACCGGGTGGCTCCTTGGAGGCAAGGATTCTGAGGCTCTGTCTAACTTACTTTGGACATGTAGTGAGGAGAGACCGGTCCTTGGAGAGGGACATCATGCTTGGGAGGGTGGAGGGACGGCGCAGGAGAGGAAGGCCCTCTATGAGGTGGATTGATTCAGTGACTGGGATAATTGGGATGGGAGTGTCAGAGACAGTGTGATTGGCACAGGACAGAGCGGAGTTTAGGGCTGTTGTACATAGGGTCGCTATGAGTCGCAGGCGACTCGACGGCACATAACAACAACAACATTTCTAGAATATCCATATTTTTATACTTTCCAAATTTCTTTTGAAAGTATCCATCTATTTGCTCACATTTCTTAATATGAATTTTAGCCACCTTAGACACATCACTAAGCTCTTCCCAAGCACAGTTCAGTGAAATGATAGCTCTTTTTCTTCCTTCCTCCCAGACCCTCATACCCTTGTGTCATAACCACCTGGAATTTCAAAGACTGAAATTCTCAGAACGAAGAAAAACCTGAAAAAATGGAGATTAAGCACAATCTGTCACTTTTATTTCAAAAGGTACCACTTTATATCTACCCTTCATTGTTCTTCATTGCTCAGTTATTTATTTTTCTATATTTTGCTATCTAAACATGCTACCTCTAGAAATATGTCTTCAATACATAGTGTACACAATCTAGTTCAATCTAATAAATATATTTTTCTATTGTTCTAAATTTTAATATTATTTTTCAGTGTTGTGTATTAATCAATATGGGTTTGAGTTTATTGGCGTGTTTTTATAGGAATACATATAATACACTGACATTTTAATATGTATTTATCATAAATATTGTGTCTTTGACTATATAAGCATATGCATAATTAAAGAAATAAAGATAATCTAAGAAAAGAAATTTGTCTCTTAGTAGATTTCTACTTCTCAATAAAAATATCTTAAAAATATTTTCAATTTTATCATGTATGTTGTTGTTCTTGTGCACTATTGAGTTGGAACTGAGGAATAGTTGACTGTCCAGTGAATTTGCAGAGGCAGTAAAACACATCGGAGAGATTGCTCATCTTTCTCCTGTAGAACAACTGGTGAATTCGAACCCTGTGCTTTTGGTATTGTAGCACAGCTTCTTATCACTATCCAAATGAGTACATTATTTGCTTTTTAAATTACTTTATAAACATGCATTTTCTTTTGGGAAATTTCATGGAAAAATATATACTGATTCAACTACTTCTATATTGACAATTCAGTGATAGAGATTATATTCTTTAAGTTGTGAAACCATTCCACCTGCCCTTTCTAAATGAAATAAAATGTTACAATATAAATTATGCTACACGATCACATTACAATATTAAAAAATATCAGCATCACTATTAAGCTGATAAAGATGTTGTCTAAGAACAATTGTATTTACTATGCATTTGCTCCTTTTATATTTAACAAAGATACACATATGCAGTCAAATATTCCAAAAATAAGTATACAGATTTATTTTGTATACCTTTTTAAAACCAGAATGATAAGCCAGACACTATAAATATTCAAATGAAAATATAAAAATGAACTATTTCTGCTAAGCTTAAACAATTGTGATATTCCTTAAAATCTTTTTACATGGTGTTATTAATTTTACTTAGTATTTTCCAAACCTTTGAAGAGTATGCTGTATTTCACATTTTATTTCTGGGTTTTTTCCAAGATGTTGAAGTAACATGGATCAGTGACAGATGGACGCTTTGATAAATGTATCCATTAACTCAAGCTATAAATGACATTTCTGAGTACAATTAGTCATTAAAATTCATTCACAAACTTTGTTAACCAGTGATTTATTGCCCACATGGTCAGGAGTCTACTTTGACCACTAAGATGTAAATGTTGTAATGAGAAACTTAGTGTACAGCACAGACAGAGAGAAATTTACTATTTCTTGTCCAGTAAGTTCTTGTGACCTAGTAGGTAAGAAATAGCATTGCCAACCCAAAGGCACACGATTCAAACCCACCAACTGCTCCATGGGAAAAAGATGAGCACTCTCCTCCTGCATTATTTAGAGCATCTGCAGCCTGATGAAGCTGTGGATCAGTTCCATATCGACAGCACATAACAGAAGCAATATGCATTGAGCATCTATGTCCAAGACACTATGTAGGAGCATATGGAAGCTCCTGTCTCATGGACACTATAGACTGTTGATGGGACAAAAAAGACATCAAACAAATATTTGCATGCATCTGCTTCTGACAACTTCAGTAGAGCAAATTTTATATTAATGTGAGTCATACAATTTTTTATAGTTCCTAGGTGTTTTGTTGTTTGTTACTGTTCTTTTGCTCTCTCAAAAGTGGGTGGCCTTGAGCCTTCGACTAAGGGTAAAGATTGAGGCTGCTCGATGGTGTGACTTTAAAATCGTTGATGAGGCGATAGGTCTGTGGGCTGACCTGAGGCCTGGAGCCTTGGAGTCTCTCTCCACTCCGACAGTTGACTGACTGGCTGACGTCTCAGTGGCAGTCTCATCTTGGTGGCCAACAGGCAAGGGAAGTTTCTGGGGTCCTTTTTGTTATTAATTTTAGAAGAATATTCTTTTAAAGACACCACAATCATTTGTCTATTTGCGGTACTGAACAACTTGGAGTTGCTATGATGCTGAACAATATTCCATAGTCATGTCAAATACCATAATGGTAACACATTCTGTACAATGGTTGGATGAGCTTCCAGACTGATTCAGGTTGGGAAGCAGAAGTGGTATCCACTTCCTAAATTAGATGCTTCTAGAAATTCTACAAATTCTCTTATAAATATACTGAAATGATGTTCATTATAGAACAGATTTCAGGTCTTTTGGGCATATTTGACTCGACAAAGCTTTGCCACTGCTAAGTTAGACTAGTGCCGTTATATCTGGAGGAAGATTCTTCAACTTTGCACATCACTCTTTGTTAATGTGCTATATGAGATAACCTGGGTTTGCTATGATGATGAACCTTTTGACATGGGGATATCAAATACCAGAATGGTTTCACATTGTGGACAGGTTTGGTGGAACTCCCAGTTGTAAAACAAGTTGGGAAGCAGGAGTGGCATCCACTTCCTAAACCACATGCCTGTGGAAAGTCTATGAATGTGGAGAAACCACGATAACTATGGAAAGGCATTAGGCCTTTTGTTCATAGAGTCCCTATGAATCGTCCGCAACTCAATGGCAATCAACAACAGTGCATGTAAAGTTATCTTCACTATTCTGTATTCAGTAAAATATGCAATGACATTAGGGAAAAATATAAAATATTGTGAGGAATACACAAATGTGACACAACAAAAATGTGAGAACTTACTAGAAAAATAATACTGATATATCCGCTTTACTATGGAGTTACCACAAGCTTTCAATTCTTGAAAGATGCAATGTCTGTGAAATAAAGTGATACACAATGAAGTATGTTTGTATGCAATTTCCTTCCCTCCAGGTAAATGGGGGGAAAAACCCATTTACTCATATTTAAAAATGCAACCATATTCTTTAAAAATACCTCATAGCAGCCCTCAGATTCTCACCACTGGGTCAATTGATCAAAATCAACACTCTTAGCACCAGCAGCCAGGAAATCAAAAGATGAATTGCATTAGGAAAATCAACTGTCAGGGGTCTCTCCAAAGTATTGAAGAGCAATGATGTCAGTTTGGTGTACCAGGTGTACCTGGTCCAGGCCACGGTCTTTACTATCATTTACTAAGCATCAGAAAGCTGGGCAATGATGAAAGAGGATAGGAAGATTGATGCCTTGAGCTGTGGTGTTGTAGGAGAACAAAAATCTCGTCATGGAGAGGGTGAAACCAACCTGCACTTTTGAATCAAGGATTCCGAAGCTCCATCTGACATACTTTGGGTATGTTGCAAGGGAAGACCAGTCCCCGGGGAAGGACATTTTGCTTGAAAGGATGAAGGGACAGCACAAGAAAGGATGACTCTGAATGAAATGGTTTGATTCAGAGACTGGGGTAATGGCAGTAGGTGTGCCAGAGACAATGAGGTTAGCCTAAGATAGAGAAGGACCAGAGCTGTTGTCATTATGAATTGCAAGTGACTCAACGGCACATAACAACAAACAATAACAGAGGTCTTATTAAAGTTCATTGTGTATTATAAGTGTCAATGATTTATTGTTTTAAAAACTGTAGATCCAGCAATACTAATAATAGGATTTGTTGTTATATGCCATCAAGTCACCTGGGACTCATAGCGTGTCTATGTACAAAAACCTTAAAACCTGCTCTATGCTGTGCCAATCGTATTGTCTGACAAACCTATGGCCATTACCCCAGTCACTGAATCAATCCGAGGGTCTTCCTCTCTAGCACTGTCCCTCCACCCTCCCAATCATGATGTCCTTCTCCAAGGACCAATCCCTCCTTGCAATATGTCCAAAGTATATCAGATGAAACTTCAGAACCCTGTCTCTAAAGAGAAACTTGATTTCATTCTTTCCAAGACAGAACTATTTGTTATCCTGGTAGTCCAGGGTATGTTCAGTACTCTTCTCCAGCACCACAACTGATAGGCATCAATTATTCTTCTGTTATCCTTAGTCATTGTCCAGTTCTCGATGCATAGTAAGTAATTTAGAGGACATAACATGGATCAGGTACACCTTAATCTCTAGACTGACATCATTGCTTCTTAGCAATTTGTGAAGGTTGCTATAAATTGCAACAAAGTTTTAATGTTATATGTTATTTCTTGGTTCTACTTATTATATATTTGTTGAGGTATATAAGATATTATACATGAAAAAAGTATGTTCTAAAAATTTAGTATGTTTCCTATGTTTAATACATTTTTATTAGACCAATTAGGAGTCCCTGCGTATTACAAATCATTAAGAGATTTAATACTTGCTGAACAGTTTCATGGCAACTAGTGATGCCTGGGAATACAAGCCTGATGATCTGCTTCTGAACGTTCACAACTCGGAACACCATACGGAACATAATCAAAGGAATCAATGAGGTCACCCAGAGTTGGAATGAATGTGGAGAGAGCTAAAAGCAGTAATAACAATCAGTTCAATTCAGTTAAAGTAAAACTGTGTTATCCAGATTAACTTTTTTTTTTTAGTTTAGTGTTGGCTAAGTGAGTCAAATAATAGAATATTTTGAAGAAGGACATTATTCAGCACCAATTTTGGTCTAAAGGTAGGGGAAGGTCTTACAGATGTGGTAACTTTCATATGTTGTAACTGATCGACTGGCTCCATTTATCCTCCTGAAGCAGAAGCCGACTTAAGACTCCCTCAAGTAGCCTGTGACCTCCTTCACTTCTTCAATCTTGAATCAAACTCATGCACAGCTTCATGGTAAAAGCTAGTTTCTTCTGCATGTCCTTGACATCACAGTGAATGGAGATATTGAGATATAATAGTTTCCAATTTTCTTCATGTCTTCTATTAAATTCTTATGAGTTCCTGTTTGACCTTACTTTCTTTTATGAGGATCCATTTTCTGTCTGACTGCTGTGTCTGCTGACCTAAAAATGACTTCAGATCCATCAACCAATTCAACAGCAAAACTTTCATAGGCTTACACACCAGCTGATAGACCTTTGGCAGCTAAACTCTATTAAAATGTTTCTTTTATATTACAGATTATGATTCTTCTCTCTAACTGGCTTCTAAATGATTCATTAAAGTAACTCCATTTACTAAGCATAAGTCTTTAAATGTACTATTTGAGTAGGTGTTTTGTGTTTTTGGTTTTTCTTTGAGTATTTTGATGATATTTTTGTTAAATGACGTGTAATTTTATTAAATGCTGTCTCTGGAATCATGCAAAAATTGTAAATATTTCAAGTAGATTTTAATTTTTGTAAGGAATAGAAGAAAGCAAATCTGGTAGCTTTGTAGCTAGCTACTGCAGCCAACGAGTTCTGCAGCCAATGCAACTAGTAATCACAGCAACTCTGTAAACAGTAAATGTGGACTCTGTCCTATCCTGTGACTACATCACAATCTCTGACACACTCAAGCCTATTGTTAGTCATTGTGTCAATTTACCTGGTTGAAGGTTTTTCTAGTTCTCAGTCCTCAGCTGCTCCATGGAAGAAAGATTTGTAATGTCCTCCTGTGATTATTGATTCTGAAAACCCATTGGAGGGTCAGCTATCAGTTGTACAAAAGTCATCACGGTTAATCAAAATACAATTTTAAATATACTTAGAATTCTAATTTTGTAGTTATAATTTTTTCCAGTTAAAAACATGTTTTATTATTATAATTTAATGTTTCTCTTGCATTCCAACCTATTCTTCATCTAAAGACTAAAGCAATTTCACACATAGATAGAATTAATCTTGTATGGTTACTATGGAAAGGAAGGGAGTAAGGAAAGAATAAATAGATAATGAATATTTATTAAGTTGGGTGAAGTAAAAGACAATGTGTAATGATTGGATGATAACATGCTGTCAGTATTAACAATTAAGATTATGAAACAAAGTATACCTAAATGATTGATTGAAAGAAACACTATATACTTTGTAAACTTTGACTCAAATCATAATAAAAATAATGCCAAAATATATAAGCAAAATAAAATTATTTATATGTAAATAAATATTTATAAAAATTAAAACATACTAATGTCATCTGAGACACCATTATAGGCACACTTGCAGTCTTTGGTAGATTTCAAGTCACCGAGAGATATTTTATATTAAAGGTCTTTTTATAGGACTAGTGCATTGATCCTTTAGTGTTAGGGACTATATAAAAACTTCAACCATCTCTCTGAAAATACAATTTTCATCTTATAAGTGTATAAAATTTCCTTTAACTCCTTTGATTTATAATATCACACATTGCTTCTTTTACTATGCCAGTAGAGATTATAAATAAATGGTGAAGTAAATCTTGTGTTTTTGGTTTTTGGTACAATGTGATGATTGCTGTTTTTTTAAATGCTATTAAGTTCCTTTGACTCACAGCTACAACAAAACAAATACTACTAGTCCTCAACCATCCTCATAAGTGTTTCTGTTTGAGCATCTTTTTTGTAGGCATTTTATAAATGTACTGTGTTGAGAGTTATTCACATTCTCTATGGCTCTCTTCTTGATCTATTCCTTTCCAAAGAATATTCTGATTATACTTTTTCAAAACAGATCTGTTTATTTTTTCAATGGTCAATAATATGTGGGAGAAGGGTGGGCAATCTCCTTCTGAGAGATTAACTGCCTTTGAAAACCCCCTGGAGACTCAGCTATGAGTTGATTTCAACTTGAAGGTACTCAACAATAGTCCATGGCATGCTCAGGGTTTTGTGTTTTGTCCTTTTGTTTTTATTGATTTTAATGAAAGTTTACAGAGACTTAAAGTTTCCAGTCATTAATTGTTGCACTTTTCTCCATGCCCACCCTCTCGCCCCAGTTCACACTTCACCTTGAAATGTAAAAGAAAAACTCTTTCATTGTTTTGCAACTCCTCCTCCTAGGTCCCCTCCACTGTGCAGCCTTGATTCTGGGCTCTGGTCATAACAATAATACCCAATTATATATCCCTTTAAATAGTTCTCTCCCTCATCTGTTTCAATGCAGTATACATCATTCCTCCCCTCCTTCTCTGCCTTGCTTCAACCCCGATGTCAGTCCAGTTTTACAACAGTGGCCTTATGCAATATTTGTCCTTTGTGACTGAGATATTTCACTCAGCATAATGTCCTTCCAGGACATCCATTTTGCGTAATATTTCATGAGTTCCTTATTTTTCAATGCTGCATAGTATTCCGTGCTCGGTATTTTTTTGTCAACACTAAAAATAAAATTATCAAATATTCATCAGTCTTATTGTCCATTTTTTCTGGGTTGATCAATATTTTGCCCAGAGAATTCTTCACTACTGTAATTTCAGGTTTGTCAAGTTTGTTATTTTTTTAAATGCTCTTGTTTTAAGTCTCTGCACATTTTGACCTATTTGTCATTGTGAGCTACCGTTTGCTAACTTCTAATAAATTCTTTTACTTCATTATTTCTTCCATTTACTCTATCGCCACTAGGTTCAAAAGTCATTTCAACTCTCTTTAGACATTAATTTTAGTCTTTTCTATATTTCCTCTCTGGAAAACAAACAGATTCATCGTAGAGAGGGTTAAACCAGGCTGCTCCTTGGAGGCAAGGATTCTGGGGCTTCGCCTGACATACTTTGGACATGTTGTAAGGAGAGACAGATCTTTAGAGAGGGGCATCATGCTGGGTAGAGTGGAGGGACAGCACAGGAGGGGAAGATCCTCTATGAGGTGGATTGATTCAGTGACGGGGTAATCGGGTTGGGTGTGTCAGAGGCAATGCGATTGGCACAGGATAGAGCAGGGTCGCTCTCTAGATACATAGGGTCGCCATGAGTCGCAAACGACTTGACGGCACATAACAACAACAACAATAACAAATAATGAACATGTAAAATACTACTCAACATGGTTAAGTCTGGGAGATATTATGTTAGATGAAATATCTCAGTAACAAAAGGATAAATACTACATAACACCACAGTTATAAAATAAAACTGACATTGGCAACTAACAAAAAACAAATCTGTTTTAGAAAAAGTGAAGGCATGGTTGCTTTTTAGAAGCAGAAATACTGAAAATTTGTCTCACAAAATTTAGGTATGTTTTTAGGACGGGGCAGTCCTTTGAAGATAATATCATGCTTAAGAAAGTGGAGGGTCAGTGAAAAAGAAGAAGACCTTTGATGAAATTGAAATGGAGAGAATATAAGAAAATAGTGGATACTTAATGAACACTGCACTGGAACAGATGAGAGGAAGGACTGTCTGAAGGGAATATATGATTATACAGGATTTTATGACAATTAGCAATATGGAGCAAGAGGTACATAAAAGGTTAACTGAGGAAGGGGAAGAGAGGGAGACAAAGGAAAATGCGTAACAATAAATAAATGAAAACCCAACCTTCTGTAAACTTTCATTAAAATCACCATAAAAATTTAACCATAAAGCTAAAATATAGTTGATTTAATTAATATTTATTATGGCCAAGAAAATCTGTATATACAGTAGTTGCTATTTATGTTAGTTTAAAATTTGTTAACAATGGATATGATGTTGCTTTTGCAAAATTCTATTACATGATACTACACAACAGTCAGGAGCGACAATTACTACATAACTTGGGAGAGATTGGAGAGCATTATGCTGAATGAACTAACTTAGTTTCATAAGAATGAATGCTACATAAGACCATTAATGTAAAAATAAAAGCATAACTAGTAAAATGTGTAAGGGGCTTAGGGGTATAAGTAGTGGGATCAGAGAGGTGAGGATGTTTAGGGAGGAAGTCTCAAGGTCACACTATTTGATAGGAAGAAGGAGCAAAGAAAATGGAAAGAATCCGGCAGCGACCTGAACAGACCAGGTAATGGTGGTCTTATTTCAATGGAGGTTAATTTTATAAAGCACAGCATATGGAAGTGATTGCATGAAACACAATGTGAATGAGGAAAATTGTAAAATGCATTGTATACTATTTTTTTGTGCAAACCAGTATAAAGAAATATTAAATAAATCTATTATATGTTATCTGGGAGCCTACCTATCATCAAAGTCATATTTTCCAATGACTAATCCTTCTTTATTTTCCATCTTTATGTCCCAATTATCAGTAAT
The DNA here is from genome assembly GCF_000299155.1 of Elephantulus edwardii. Classification (NCBI taxonomy): domain Eukaryota; kingdom Metazoa; phylum Chordata; class Mammalia; order Macroscelidea; family Macroscelididae; genus Elephantulus; species Elephantulus edwardii. The sequence continues at coordinate 3,121,749 of NW_006399768.1, read as the reverse complement.
CACTAATATATTTCTTGGTTTCTTATTTGATCAATTTAACCTATGGAAGTCTTTATTTTAGGAATTGACTAGTGAATTTCAATAGTAGTTACACTAACTGGTTTCCATATCTCTGTTTATCTAAATACTTGTTATTAAATGTCAGTTAAAATATCATGCATTATAATACCATAATATATGTGTAATACTAATGTACATAGGGAGCTTTGGTGGCCTAGTGGTAAGAAAGTGCACTGAAATGAAAATGTGTGCAGCTTGAATCTACCAGCTGCTCCGTGGGAGAAGGATGGACAATCTCCTCACATGGGAATTAGTGTCTCTGAAAATTTGCTGCAGGGTCAGCTATGAATAGGTTCCGACTCGACTGTATACCACCACCAACCACTAACAGAGTAATGATAAGGATAAGTAGGCAAGAGCTGTATGTATTTTGAGGGAGTTCTGATGGTGGATTCTGTAGGAAGTTGTGCTGTTGTGCTGTTAATTCAAAGGTAGCTTCTCTAGTGGTCCAAATCCAGTAGTGGTACAGTAGGAGCAATAGAGTCAATTTCCCATGCAATTTACAACCTCAGAAAACTCACTGGAAAGTCAGCTCTGATTTGATAACAATGAGGTTAAGTTTTGAGTTTGAGCTTTCTTTAGATTTCAGTGTATTACATCAGAGAAATCTGCTGTCAAGGAGTTTCGCAAATGCTAAAAAGCAGCTCTGTCAGTTTAAAGACTAAGATATAACTAACTTAAGTCATAATCTTTTCAATTATCCTATGAATATGAAAATTGGGAAAAAATTCAGAATGAAAGAAAAAAACAAAACACCAAAACCCTGAAATGAACAATGGCTTTGAGATATTGTATTGGACAATAGTAGTGAACATTCCATGCATGGTCAAAATAATAAACAAGCTTACTTTTTGAAAAAGTGAACTCAAGGTGCTCTTTAGATGTAAGGATAGTGAAACTTCCCATAAACATACTTTGGGCATGTTATCCACAGGGGCCAGTTAGAAAATTACTTCAAGCTAGGAAAGTTGTGGAGGGCCAGAGAGCCTGTTACCAATGGCCTGAAGCATAAGAAAGATAGTGAGGATAGATAGGACAAAAATTAGATCTGTTGTTCACAGGGTTGCTATATGTCGTAGTTGATTCCAAGACATTTGACCACCATTAGGCTTTATTCTCTAAATAGTTATGAAGTACTCTTCTGGATAAACCAACATTATTCTCTGAAATGGTGTAAGGAAAATACGTGTGAACTTACTTCCACTAAGTTTCAATAGTGGAGGAGGAGGATGATAAGTTCATAAATTATTTTTCCGCATTGTTTTGTTTCAGAATCATATTTTGGATATATTTTAAAATGTCAGTAAATTAAATAGACCCCCCAAAGCATAACGTTGTTAACAATTTCAGCTTGCCTGGCTCCACAATCAATGCTTTTGGCAACAGCAGTCAGAAAAAAAAGGAAAAAAAAAAAACAAAACAAAGAAAAACACCCAAAAATTGTATTGAGGAAGCCTGCTGTCAAGGACCTCTCTGTAGTGCTAAAGAGTAATGATGTAAGACTAGAGACAAAAATGCACCTAATCAAGATCATGATTTTCACAATTACTTGCTATGCCTCAAAGAGCTGGACAATGACTTGATATTTTTTGAGTTGTGGTGTTAGAGAAGAGTCTTGAACATACCATGACCACCAAGGAAACAAAATCAAGTTTCCCCTTTGAAGCAAGGACTTTGAAGCTCCATTTCACATACTTTGGGTACATGTCCAGGAGGTACCAGTCCCTGAAGAAGGACATCACGCTCAGAAGGGAGAGGGCAAAACAGGAAGACTCCAGATGAGATGGATTGACAGGGTGGAATTAGGTGTTTTGTAAACAGTGAGATTGTTTCAGGATAGAGCAGGGTTTAGAACTATTGTACATGAATTGTTATGCATTACAAGCCATTAAATGGCATATAATAACAGCAAGAACAATTTGTTCATATTGTTTTAAATGCCTTGCAAAGTGACTTTACTGATACATAACAGACAAGATGTTAAAACTGTAATTCACTTTGAAAAATGTAATGTTTTATCTTCTTCAATAAATGCTACAAGTTTTCTTCACTTTCATGCAAGTGAGGTAGCATCATCTGCATAACAGGTTGTTGATTTGTCTTCCTCCTACTGATATACATTCTTCATAAAGATTAGTTTCTCTCATTAATTTCTCAGCATACAGATTGAATAGATGAGAAAGGACACAATCCTTATGCATACCTTCTTTTTTTTTTGAAGCCATGCAGTGTTTCCTTGTTTTGTTCAGAAATCTGATTCTTTATCTATGTATAGATTTCCCATTAGCACAATTAAGTATTCTATGATTTGCATTCTTCTCAATCTAGTTATTATTCCTATGACCCAGATGATAGAACTAATACTAAAGAAAAGCCTTCAGTACAGATCATATCGAAATACCAAGAAAATAAAATTCCTTACTATTCTTCTACTAGAAAACATCATGATAGATAGAAAAAAAAAGACTGAAGTTGTCAAAGATTTAATTTTCCTTGGATACGCATTCAACACCCATGGTAGTAGCTGTCAAAATATTAAAGATTTACTGCTTTTGGAAAATCAGCTGTGAAGGATCTTTTTAAAATATTAAAAAGCAACTGTCAGTTTAAAGACTAAAGTGTACCTGACTTACACCATTATATTTTCAATTCTTTCCTATACATTTGAAAGTTGGACAATGAATGTGGAAGACCAGATAAGATTTTATGTCTGTGAACAGCATTGAATATTTCATGGATTGCCAAGGGAACAAACAAATCTATTTTGAAAGAAATGCAAACAGTGTACTCCTTCGAAGCACTGATGGTAAAGCTTTGTCTTATTTATTTTGAGCACATTGTCTTGAAGGATCCAGACCTTGGCAAACACATCATGTTTGGAAAGAGAGTCAGTTTTAAAGAGAGAAGTTCCTCAAAAAGATGGATTGACACAATGATCCATCTCAATATATTTTGGGATTGAGAATGATAGAAAGTGAAGAAATGGTGCAGGATAGAGCTAGGTACTGATCTGTTGTGCATAGGGTCACTAGGAATCCTGATCAACTCAAAGACATCTAATAACACCAAATTAGCTAGTTGAATCCTATGAAGTCTAGGCTAAAAAGGTTTTCTATAGCTCTCAGGCTTGCTAAATTAATTATATAAGAATAATTTTTTTCCCCATCATTTTCATTAGAAGACTTGATATGTTCAGAAAGGGAGGTACCCGTTCTTATTTCTTCTAATCCTTTGTCATTGAATGCCTTCTTAGAAAATCGTTTCATTTCAGCAAGCAGTTTCTCTGGCCCATTCTCACGACCAGTAGAATAAAATGTCAACTTGGCATCTGGCTGGTGACAAGCATACTGTAGAACATATCTATATTAGTCATTTCCAAGAACCAATTTACATAGTAATTGTTTTAATGTCAGCATATTCAATTTTCAGTGACTGGTTTTAGTCACACCCTTTTTCTGTTCTAATCTTGCCATGTCAGTTGGGTTTGATAAATCAGTGATAACTGGTAATTTATTTTGCCTTTTGGCAGATCTGAAAAATGACTTTGGAGTGCATAGTATATGTGGATATGCTTGAAAGAAAGGGTGATCAGCATTACTTATTTACTGTTTGGTCACCTATTATATAGAGGAATGTTAATGATTACATTAAATGGCAATATGTTCTCAACTTTAATGTAATATGATAATTTCACAACTGTATTAAGCAGAAGAAAGTTTCTATTCTGTGCATGCAGTAAAAATAAGTGCAGGGTAGCATTAATATAGTGAATACAGAGAGAAAAGCAATGTAGACTGGATGAGAACATAGAGATTGATGCTTGCTTTTGTATTATTTTTAGTGCAACAGGGAGTCTTTTCAAGCATTTTTAAAGACAAGTGTTTTTTTGGTGTCTACAGTCCTTAAAGCTCACCATTTCTCACTCTGCTGAATAAAGGAAAGCAAGACTAAATGTAGGTGATCCAAGTTTAAAGTGACTCTAGGATTCCAATTGTGCTATGCGCCAGAAAGCTGGACAATGACTAGGAATGATAGAAAGAGAATTGATGCCTTTGAGCTGTGGTCCTGGGTAGGAGAACAAATAGATTTGTTCTGGTGAGGGTGAAATCAGGCTACTCCTTGGAGGCAAGGATTCCAAAGCCCTATTTGACATAATTTGGGCATGTTCAAGGAGGAACCAGTCCTTGGAGAGGGACATCATACTCAGGAGGGTGGAGGGACAACACAGGAGAGGAAGACCCTTGATGATATAGATTGATTCAATTACTGGAGTAATAGGGGGTAGGTGTCAGAGAATATAAGGTTGGCTTAAGACAGAGCAGGGTCACTATGAGTCACAGGCAACTCGACAGCACATTGGTGGCAGTTGAAATAAAAAGAATCAGAAGTATTCAACATACATGTTTGGCAGTATATTTAGAGACAAAATTCAGAGGCCTTAGTGAGTCATATTAGCAAGGAGACTGCAAATGATGAAAACTAGTGACTAGAGCTGGATCTCAAAGAAGTTTAATATCTTGTCATCAGATAAGAAGCAAGTGGTAAAATAAACTGGTAAGGTGTGCAAGAAAAGCAAATGAACTTTTATTTCTTGAAAGAGAGACAAGAGTGCTTTGAGAATAAGAGATGATCTCAAGTGTCAAATGATGCTGGAATGTTTCACAAGATAAAGTCCTTAAAACTATATTGAGATTTGGCAACATAGAAGTCATTAGTGACCAAGGAAAGAAAAGTCATAATGACATATTAAAAACAAAACAAAACACAAAAAAAGAACAAACCAAAAACAAACCACCAAGAAAAGAACTCTGGTGGCAACTTGAGGCAGATAATTAGGATTGTTTAATGAGTGGGAGCCAAGGACATGGGGAACTACAGAAGTTAGAGCTAAGAACTGGAGGGAAGCATGTGTTCTAGAAGTAATTTTTCATATTTTTAGAAAATGATGTTTTTAGTATATATGTTTGAATTTAAGACAGAATAGTAAGGAGAGTATGGAGGAATGTTGTTGTTAAGTGCTGTTGAGTCGCAGGCAACTGACTCATAGTGACCCTATGAACGAAAGTCCTGGACACCTCCTGTATAACTTTTGGATGAAGGAAAACATCACTAAAATCAAGATTACTCACTTCACAAAGCTCATTCTATATAGATGTATCATATCTCACAAGAAAAGTAGGTGTTTATCACTACATGTTAGTTACACAAAAACGTAGATTAATTATCAGTATAGTGTCTCAGATGACAAGGTTTATCAAAGAAGTTAGTGTTTTGATTAGGTGAAAATAAACATGTACCACAAAATTATGTGTTTAATCAGCAAGATATTTAGCAAGACTTTTAATTTAGTTAATCTCTCAGGGCATGAAGGAAAAACAAATTTACAATTCCTATTGCTGGGTTAATCTGTAAGCATCACTACATCCAATTTCTATTTTCTTTTCTTTTAGTACTAAGCTGTGAATCCAATCCAAACCTTTGCTTTCAGTTTTATTTATCTTTATCATGTTACAAGGGCACACAAGACAGACTTTCAAATTCAACAGGCATGCTTCTGAAGCAGATAGGTTTTACTTTTAGAGTTTTTTGGGGTGAGTTTTTTTTCTTTCTTTTTTTTTTTTATTCTGCATAACTTTCATACTGTCACTCTCTTAGACCCTTTGCCCCTGAGCTCTTCCTCATTCTGCCTTTGAAAAGATTTCCTTTATGATCTGTCATTTATTCCAAAGGGTAGATGTCTGGCAACTCTTGAACTATTATCTCTCCTAGGAGTGTTTTCATTTCAAAAGAGACACATCTTTTAGCTACAGTGATAAAAACTCTTCCACTATCTTTCAAACTTTAGTCAAAGGATGAAGAGTACAGTATTTTTTTTGTTGTTATCCTTGTTATTTTATCATGGCCTTTTATGACCCATAGAAATACTTAAATGAATTAATGTCTATACTACTGTACATAAGGTCATTCTAGGAAAAAATATGGAAGGATACTCACAGGAATAACAATTTTGAAAGATTATTTTTGTTGTTTCTCACTAACACATTCTCATAATCCACTTCTTTGTCGATTAATTATAATTCCATTTTTCAGTCATAGTTAGAGACTAAGATATAGCCTAGATTGAAAAAGCATTTAGCTAAAGAATATATTTCCCTTCTTCTCTAGTGTACTATCCACACTTGATTAGACTGTACAATTATTTTAGTTTATTGTGCTTCTGAATTTTTACATCCGTTTATGGAAGGAAAGTTTATCATTAACTTCACAAGTAAATTAATGATAAAATTATGAAAATAAACCAATAATTTCCAAAATTTTGCTATACCTTTTAACTGAGGATTAAAATAATATATCTCTATTGCTCGGCTCCACAGTCAAGACTCTTGGCACCAGCAGTCAGGAAATCAAAAAGCATATCGCGATGGGAAACTCTGCTGTTAGGGACCTCTCTAAAATACTCAGGAGCAATGGTGTCTCTCTGGAGACTAAGGTGCACCTGATACAGGCCATGGTATTTGCAATCGCTTGGTATGCATCACAGAGTTGGACAATGACTAGGGAGGAGAGAAGGAGAGTTGATGCTTTTGAGCTGTGGTGCTGGAGAAGAGTACTGAATGTACCATGGACTGCCAGGAAAACAAACAGATTCATCTTGGAGAGGATTAA
>NW_006399768.1:3101932-3111278 GCF_000299155.1 Elephantulus edwardii | reverse complement strand
TAATATATCATATGGTCATCTGACTCAAAATGCCCCATGCCAGTCCATCTCATCTCCCCAATGCCTAATATATCAATGTTTATGTGTTCCCTTTCTTTCTTAAAATTTCTAATTTTCTTACATTCATGGCTCTCACATTCCGTGTTCCAATCACTATGGTCTGCTTACAATTGTTCCTCCTCTTTTGTATTTCCATACTTGATAGTTCTACCTAAGTTGCTCCTTCTGTTAGTCTGCGTATGTTTTGTTATGCATAAGGTTTTCAGAGGCCTGGTATTTCAGAAGTGGGTGGCCAATCCTTATTCCTAGTCTGTTTTTTTTCTACAAAGTAGGTAACATATACTCATCAAGAAAAATACATAAATATTTCTTTCACTTCCTTCTGAATATAAGTTTCTGTGTTGCCAGGCAGACATCGGCATAACAGTTTAGGCATGTCTACATTCCCTCACATATTCTTTCCAGAAGGAAGTCATTCTGATTTCTAGAGCTTGCTATACTTGGCTCACCTCCTCTTTATTTTAGTTATTTCAGGTCCCTCTACCTTCTGAGATTAGATATTTTGTTCTGCCTTCCATTGCTTAAGTTTTGTAGCTGCTTTTATGTTGATTATCAATACCTGTGCTACCTCATTCTAGAATTCAGTATAATGATTCTCATACTTACACCGCACTCATTGTTATTGTTTTTAAGTACCATCAAGTTGTAGACAACTCACAGTGACCTTATGAAAAAAAGACCTGAACACTTGTATAACTCTCATTGTTTCTCTAAGTTCATAGGGTTTCCAGAGGAAAGCTATTTCGGAAGTGGATATCACTCCTGCTTCCAAGCTTGTTTTATTTTGGGAGCTCCACCAAACACTTTCTACCATGGATAATCATTATCACATTTCACACATCAGTGTCACAGTGTTTAACATCACAGCAGCCATGAGTTATTTCTCTACAGCAAATGGACAGACCAGTGCTATATCACTTAGATGAATGTTTGTCATTAGCAAAGTTTTATAAAAGGAAATAGATTGTTTTAAATTTTTGCCACTATCTCTCAGGACACATTCTTTCAATAGGTTCTGATATTCTTTAACAAGCATCAAGGTTGTGATTATAACTGATGGCCTAGTGGTAAAAAGTTACACTGTTAAGCCAAAGGTAGGCACTTTGAATCTACCAGCTGCTCATGGGAGAATCTCCCAAGGGGTAATGTGCTTCAGTGAGATTTACAGTTTCTGAAAATTCACTGAAGACTCAGCTATGATTTGATTCTGACTCGATCAATGGATTAGAAAAATACACACTACTAAAAAAGATGATAGAAGAATTTGTAAAAATTTTACGTCTTTCTCAGTAAATTATGTACCACAGAATTTTTGTCAGCATTTCAATATCTTTGTTTATTTTCAGTCATGGAGCAGAAAATATTCCTATCTTGATATTATCAGTGCAATGAGAGGAATGTGAAATGAAAACAAGCAAAAATTCAAAGTAAACTATTATAATTTAAAAAAGATCTCAAAATAGGAGTGTGCAGGAACATATATATGGATTAAAATTTTTATTGTGATAACACTAAAATATGTATAAAATATCAATGGTACAGACAGACATTATATACATATGGTACCTGAGTCCTCTGTGAAGCAAATCTAAAGTCTTTTATTATGTGTTTCTCAGATTATTCCTGTCTAATGAACTTCTTGACTCATAGATGTAATATCTTAATGATAGCCTATTGTTGGAAGTGTCTGTAATATCTCTTGAGGAATTTCTTCATGTGCAGTAAATTAATCTTGTTTAAAAGAACAATACTTACTTAAGTAGTCTTAAATTGTATCCTTTCATAAGTTTATCTATGATTCTTTTCTATGTATAACATTTTCTTTTATACTTTGCAGTAAGTTTAAACAAGATGCATACCACCATGCACAAAATTTTTCTCAAGGTGGGCAAGGGATCTAGTGGTAAAATCAAACCCCCCCCAAAGGAAAAAAAAGAGGAAACAATAGGAATATATTTAGAAGACCAAGTACTTTGCAGTGCAACCGAAAATATATAGCTAGGAGAGGATTAAAATAGATTTATTGGACCTTCTACAAATCAAATTCTTGTGTGTATCAAGAAACTTTCAATAGGGTAAAAAGAAAGCCCACAGACTGAGAGGAAATATTTTACAATGACATTTCTGACAAGGAACTTATGCTAAAACTTATAAAATACTATAGTACCTCAAAGATAAAAATACTGACTTATAACCTAATTACAAAATTGATAGAAAGTATAAAGTACTCTTGACCAAGAAGGGTATGTAAAAGGCTAAAAGCATATGAAGAAATGCTCAGGATCACTAGCAATTAGGGAACTACCAATCGCTAGTGCAAGGTATAAAGAGACTGCCAAATACAACCAGAAAAACATAATCTGAAAATAATAAAATTGATGAACAGGACCTCCTAAAGATTAAATGCATATGTGCATCAAAAACTTTTCCAAGAGGGTGAAAAGAAAATCTATAGACTGGGAACAAACATATGGTAATACCATCTCAGATGAAAATCTCATACCTGTGCCAGAGTCCTGGATGGACCTCATTCTAGAATTGAGTATAAGGAGTCTCATATTTCTACCATACTCGTTGTTGTTGTTGTTGTTAAGTGTCATTGAATTGTAGATGACTCATAGTGATCCTATGAATGAAAGACCTGAATACTTGTATAACTTTCATCCTTTTAAAGTGTACAGAATACTCCTGAACCTCCACAAGAAAATGACTGATAACCCAATTACAAAATGGGCAAAAGACACAGGAAGAACTTTCTCAGAGGAAGATATTTGAATGACAAATCCTCCAAATCACTAGCAAAAGAGAGATGTGAATCAAAACCACAATCAGGTACCGTCTCACTCCAGTAAGAGTGGCAGAGTTTAACAGGGCAGCAAGTAATAGAGGAGATGTGGAGAGAATGGAACTCTGATACATTGTTGATGGGATTGTAAATTGTGCAACCATTCTGGAAGGCAGTTTGCCACTTTCTCAAAAAAATTAACATAGAAATTCCATATGACCTAGCTATTCCACTACTTGGAATATGCCCTGCAAAAATTAGAATGGAGGCACAAATGGAGATTTGTACACCAATGTTCATAACTATTTCAAGAACGTGGAAACATCCCAAATGTCCAAGCACAAATTAATGGATTGAGAAACTGTGGTACATTCACACAATGGAATATCACGCAGCACGCAGGAACAATGATTTTGTAAATTATTACCTAACTTGGCAGGGACTGCAGAGCATTATTCTGAGCAAACTAATTTATTCCCACAAGGATAAATATTGTATAAAACCATTATTGATATATAAGGATCCAAGAGGGGTGGAAGAGGATGGAAGCAGAGGATGTGCCAGGGGAGGGGGAAATTAATCATGGGGTAGTACAACTTGATAGACGAGGGGATGAAGAAAATGGAAAGAATTTGTTTTTAAAAGCAATGTATTAGAATGCTGTAAATAAACCAATAGAAAATTTCAGGCAGCCGGAACCCAGCGCAGCTGGAACCCAGCGCAGCCGGAACTGGAGTGCTGGAGTTTGAACCACACACAGGGCAGCTGAGTCCCAGCCAGAAGACACCAGCCAAGCTACCCACCCACCAGGAGCAAGTAGGGAGCAACCACCTACCATTTGTGACTCTGGAGAGCAGCCGACTGCCCCCAGGCTTCACGAGACGCCAGAGGAGCAACAGCTTTCCAGCTGCCGTTTAACCCCAAAGGAGCAATCACAGGCCACTGCATGACCCCACGGAGCAACCACCCCCAGCGGCCTTGTGACCCCAGAGGAGCGAAAGCTGCTACCTCGTGATTCCTCTGCAGCCTGCTGCCATGTGACCCCGCTCTGCAGCCTGCTGCGGCATAAACCCCTGGGGGTGCCCAAGCCCCGCTCCTTGCCTTCCCATGGTAGTGTCCCAGCCCCGTGTTCCCCCCACCCACTCCAGCCCCTTGCTCCTGTGCTCACCCTCAAAACACCCACCACAGCCCCCTGCTTCCTCCCCCACCTCGCCCCCCCACATGCCTCTGCCACAGCCCTGCAACCCCAGTGGCACCCAAGGGCCTCTAGAGAGTCCTTCATTCCACACAAAGACCAACCAATGCAACAAGCCATGAACAGTAGGATTTTGAATCAGAACTTTTGTTGCAGCAGTTCCTTTTGGAGCTACAGGACCACATAGCCAGGTCGTGGATCCAGCCATCATCCGGAGCCACCAGCCGAGCTTCTATGGAACTAATCTGGGAGGAGAAAGGCTGGCAGGATCCTGACTGGGTTTTCTGGGACACTGCCAATTACCTAAGAAAGCACCCAAGGACGTGCCAACTGGTGGGGAATTTGGCTGAGCTCTCTTGGGCCATGCCAACTGCCCAGGAATGAGTCAACCACTGATAATCTGTCTGAGCTTTCGTGGACTCTGCCGACCAACCAGAGGCTAGTGGGTCGCTGGGAATTTGACTCCGACTTTTTGGGTACCGTTGGACTCAGGACCCTGCTTGGGCAGGGGTGTCTGTGTGAGGGCACCAGCATAACTGCCACTGGGCAGGTGCCACTGAGTGAAAACCACTGGGTGGGAAATGGACAGCGGGAGTTTGAGTAGGGTCCCCAATCTTAAGCACACTAAGACAGCTGAGGTCTGAGTGAGGTCCCCAAAGTGTTTGACCTGCCCTTGTGATCACCCCAACCCTGTGCCTGCCTCATCCCATCTAGCTCCACACTGGTGCCTACATATCTGGTCAATCGACTTGTATTTAATCAGGAGCACCTTCACCTGTCTTACCAACAAGAGGTTCCTCTCACAGGCTCTGAACTGGCATTTCCCTGAAGTCAGAAGTTCAGAGAAACACCCAAAGGGTGACACAGTATCAGTCGATTTCCTGAAGCTAGAAAGTCTGATGGAACTTTCTGACACAGAATTTAAAAGAAGAATGACTGAATATATTCAATGGATAAAAGACAAATTTGATGAATTAGAGGGTACTACAAGAAAAAAAATAGGATCTCAAAAAAACAATGCAGAACAATGCAGAGAAAACAAATGAGGCATTAGCGGTACTGGAAAAACAAGACACCACTATTCAAAATATAAGGTCCAATGTTTCAGAGGCTGTCAACATGATGGAGGGACACATGGGCACAGTCGAAGAAATGGAACACAGAACCAGTGGAATGGAAGACAGAATCATCACCACTGATCTGCTAGATCAAAAAGCAGACTCAAGAAAGAAGGAAAAAAGAAGAAAACTTAAGAATAATGTGGGACACCATCAAGAGAAATAACATGTGCATCATTAGAATCCCAGAAAAGGAAGACGCAAGTCAAGGCACTGAAAAAGTTGTGGAAGAATTACTAGAGGAAACTTCTCAGGTATAATGAAGAACGAGAGAATATATATTCAGGAAGCTCAGTGAACACCATATAGACTAAACCCCAAAAGAAAAACATCAAGGCATATCATAGTTAAATTGCCAGAACCAAAGATAAGGAGAGAATCCTGAAAGCAGCAAGCGAGTAACAAAGAGTAACCTATAACAGAGAACAGAGAAGATTAAGTGCTGATTACTCAGCAGAAACCATGCAAGCAAGAAGAGACTGGAAGGATATATATAGATATAGATTAGATAGATATAGATGATATAGATGATATAGATATAGATATAGATATAGATATAGATATAGGTATAGGTATAGGTATAGGTATAGGTATATGTATAGATATAGATATAGATATAGATATAGATAGATATCAAACACTCAGATAACACAACTGTCAACCAAGAATACTATACCCAGCAAAATAATCCATCAAATATGAAGGAGAGATCAACATAGTCCCAGAAAAACAGAACCTAAGAGAGTTTGTAAAAAGAAGACCAGCATTGCAGGAAAGACTCAAAGATGTCCGTTTTATAGACATACCACAGAAAGCTGCATGGTCCAAAGAAGCTAGCAAAAACACCAAAAAGAACTCAACACAATGATAGCAATAAAACCTTGCCTCTCAATAATCACACTGTATGTGAATGGTTTAAATGTAGTGCTGAATAGAAAAAGAGTAGCAGACTGGATAAAAACCCAAAACCCATCAATATGTTCTCTACAAGAGACATACCTGAAAAATGAAGATAAAGACTAAAAGTAAAAGGGTGGGGAAAAATATACCAAGCAAATGGCAACCAGAAAAAAGCAGGAGTGGCGATATTAAGCTCTGATGAAATAAATGTCAATGTAAAAACCATCACAAAGGACAAGGAAGGTCACTACATAATGCTGAAAGGGTCAATAGAACAAGAGGACATAATAATATCTATGCACTGAATGAAAGACCTGCAAAATACATAAAACCAACATTAACAAAACTGAAAAAAGGAAATAGACAACACTGCTATTGAAATGGCTTGCCTCTGGAAACTGCGTACCAACAGTACTCAGGGCTTTCATTCATAGAGTCGCTATGAGTCATCTACGACTCGATGGTATCTAACAACAACAACAACAACGACAACTATTGTACTTGGAGACTTCAATACAGCCCTCTCAAGATAAGATAGAACTACCAGAAAAAACTCAACAGAGATACTGAAGAGTTAAACCACACAATAAACCAACTTGACCTCATAGACATTTATAGGCTAATGCACCCCCAAAAAGCACAGTATACCTTCCTCTCCAATGTGCATGGAACGTTCTCCAGAAGAGATCACATTCTAAGTCACAATGCATGCATCAATAAATTCAAAAGAATAGAAAATACAAAGCATCTTTGCAGACCACAATGCTACAAAATTAGAAATCAATAATAACAAGATAAAGGAGAAAAAAAAAACCCATACATTTGGAAGCTGAACAGCAACTTGCTTGAGCATGACTGGGTATTAGAATAAATAAAAAATGAAATTAAAAAGTTTCTTGAAACAAATGGCAATCAAAACACCACTTAACAAAACCTCTGGAAAACAGCTAAAGCAGTAATCAGAGGTCAATTTATAGCAATAAGCAAACACATCAAAAGGCAGAAAAAACTGTCCATTGATTCTCTAACCAAATATCTCCAGCAAGTTTAAAAAGAACAGTAAGAAAACCCAACACCCTCTAAAAAACCTGAAATTATAAAAATTAGAGCAGAAATAAATTAAATAGAAGACCAAAACACAATTGAAACTATTGACAAAACTAGGAGTTGGTTCTTTGAAAAGGTCAATAAAATCGACAAACCACTAGCAAAACTCACAAAAGAAAAGAAGGAGAAGACACAAATAATTTGAATAAGTGATGAATGAATCAGGCAACATCACAACAGAACAAACTAAAATAAAAAAGCTAACTTTAAGAGTATTATGAAAAACTATACTCAACAAACATGAAAACCTAGAGGAAATGGACAAATGCTTAGAAATGCACAAACTACCTAAACTGACACAAACTGAAATTGAACATCTGAACAGACTCATTACAAAAGAAGAAATTGAAAAGGTAATACAACAACTTCCAACAAAAAAAAAAAGCCCTGGACCAGATGTTTTACAAGTGAATTTTAGCAAACATTCAGAGTAGAACTGTCACCAATTATACATAAATTATTTCAGAAAATAGAAAAAGATGGAATTCTCCCAGACTCATTCTATGAAGTAAACATATCCTTGATACCAAAGCCAGAAAGGGACACCACCAAGATAGAAAACTATAGGCCAATATCTCTCATGAACATAGATGCAAAAATCCTCAATAAAATACTTGCAAATAGAATCCAACGATATATCAAGGAAATAATTCACCATGACCAAGTGGGATTCATAACAGGTATGCAAGGATGGTTCAACATAAGGAAAACAATTAATGTAATTCATCACATTAACAAAGCAAAAAACAAGAACCACATTATCCTATCAACTGATGCAGAAAAGCCCTTTGACAAAATCTAACACCCTTTACTAATTAAAACACTCAACTAAATAGGATTAGAGGGGAATTTCTTCAACATAATAAAAAGTATTTATGCAAACCCAAGAGCCAACATTGTTTTCTATGGATAGAGATTAAAGGCATTCCCTTTAAGAACAGGAACTAGGCAAGGATGGCAACTATCACCTCTCTTATTCAATATTGTATTGGAAGTCTTAGTGCCAGCAATAAGACAAGAGAAGGGAATAAAAGGTATCCAAATTGGCAAAGAGGAGGTAAAATTATCTCTCTATGCAGATGATACGATAGTATAGTAAGAAAACCCTAAAGACTCAGCAAGAAAATTATTGGACTTAGTTGGGCAATTCAGCAAAGTAGAAGGATACAAGATCAACATACAAAAATCAGTTGGATTTCTCTACAGTGACAAAGAGAATACAGAGCCAGAGCTAAGAAAAACAATACCCTTCATAATAACCAATCACAAAATTAAACACTTGGGAGTAAATGTAACCAGAAGCACAAAGGATCTATTCAAAGAAAAATACAAAACATTACTACAAGAAATAAAAAAGAAACCAGGAGAAGTGGAAGAATATCCCTTGCTCATGGATAGGAAGACTCAATATTGTGAAAATATCAATACTACCAAAGGCAATTTACATGGTTAAGGCAATCCCAATACAAATACCAACCCCATTCTTCAACGAGATGGAAAAGCCAATCTTCAGTTTCATTTGGCATGGAAAGAAGCTCCGAATAAGCAAAGCACTCCTTAAAAATAGAAGAAAGTTAGGAGGTACCTAACTCCCTGATTTCAAATCCTACTAGACAGCATGGTACTGGTACAATGAGAGACACATAGATCAATGGAATAGAATTGAGAATCCAAACATCAGCCCATCTATCTATGGTCAACTGATTTTTGACAAAGAGACGGAATCAGTTAAGTGGGGAAACGACAGCCTTTTTAACAAATGGTGTTGGCAAAATTGGAAAAGTAGCTGCAAAAGCCTCAAGCAAGATCCATACCTCACTGCATATATGAAAAGTAACTCAAGGTGGATCATGGACCTAGGGCTAAAGCCAAGGACTATAAGCTTCATTAAGGAAAAGCTTGGAAGAATGCTGCAAGTCCTAATCCACAAAATAAACAGTCTTCCAAGTGTCCTGGAAAACCTACAACCAGGAGAAGAGAAAATGTATGAATGGGATCTGCTAAGAATCAAATCCCTATGAACATGCAAAAACTTCACCAGGGTGAAAAGGGAAGCCACAGACTGGGAAAAAGTATTCGGTAATGACATATCAGATAAGGGACTTATATCCAGAATTTATAAAATACTTGAGCACCACAACAAGATAAAGGTAAATAATCCAATAGAAAAAAGGGAACAGG
>NW_006399768.1:3100728-3101832 GCF_000299155.1 Elephantulus edwardii | reverse complement strand
TGGGTGTGTCAGAGGCAGTGCGGTTGGTGCAGGATAGAGCAGGGTTTAGGGCTGTTGTGCATAGGGTGGCTATGAGTCGCAAACGACTCGACGGTACATAACAACAACAACAACAACAGTTTCTTAAGACAGACCTTTGAACAATTTTCTGTTTTTTTCAGTAGATTACATTCTAACTGAATGATAATTCTATGTTGATCTCTATGAATTTTACTGAGATGGTGCAGTCAAACCTTTACTTAAGTACTGTTTACCTGTTTCACAATGACAGGATGCTTATTTTCTTTATGCCCTACTCCATATATTGCTGTTGTTACGTGGTATTGAGACAGAATCTATGCATAACTGGCCCTCCAGCAGCTTTTCAGAGCCTGTACAAGAGATTATCCATCTTTCTCCTGCAGAGCAGCTAGGGGATTTCAACAACCTGCTTCTGAGCTGGCAACACTAAGGATTTGGGTTATCTAATTTAAGGTTATATTTACTAAATGACCTACATCACATTCTAGTCAGTTATTTCTTTCCGTTCCAATAATAATTCTTCTGTTTTCCTTCCTTAATTTTCAGTCATATCTTGAAGATGTAAAACGTAAGAAGTAAAGTGCATTACAATTCCAAAATTTAAATTGTAAATATGCAATTAAGTTATGAATTACTTCTGGCATTTTTTGGGACATAATTATATGTTTTCAAGTTCTTATAGCTATAATTTAATCAGTATGCTGTGAATATTTTAATTCTATGTGCAGTTGAAAAATTTGATTCAACTGCTTTGACAGTTGTCAGTTAGTGTAATAATTTATTCAGAAAAATGTTTTCATTTAACCATCAAAAAAGTGCAATAGTACAGGTAATAGTTGTCATTGTGGTTATGTGCCATCGAAACATTTGCGACTCATAGCGACCCTATGCACAACAGCCCTAAACTCTGCTCTATCCTCCACCAACTGCACTGCCTCTGACACACCCATCCTGATTACCCCAGTCACCGAATCAATCCATTTCATAGAGGGTCTTCCTCTCCTGCCCCGTCCCTCCACCCACCCAAGCATGATGTCCCTCTCCAAGGACACGTCCCTCCTGGCAACATGTCCAAAGTATGTC
>NW_006399768.1:3091801-3096982 GCF_000299155.1 Elephantulus edwardii | reverse complement strand
TCACCCCTGTCAGAAGAGCAATATTTAACAGAACAGCAAGCAACAAATGCTAGCGAGGTTGTGGAGAAACTGGAACCCTTATTCACTGTTGGTGGGAGTGTAAAATGGTGCAACCACTGTGAAAGGCGATATGGTGCTTTCTTAAAAAGTTGCAAATAGAGATACACAGCAATTCCACTACTGGGAATATACCCCAAGGAGACCATCCAAGTAGATATATGCACATGCATGTTTATCACGGCTTTGTTCACAATAAAAGGAGTTGGAAACAACCTAAGTGCCCATCAACAAACGAATGGGTAGAGGAGCTGTTTTATATTCACACAATGGAATACTATGCTGCATTGAAAAACAAGGAACTCAAGCCATATTATTCAAAATGGGTGACCCTGGAGGACATTATGCTTAGTGAAGTATCTCAGTCGCAAAAGGACAAATACTGCATGATGCTATTGCTGTAAAGCAAGACTGACCACGGTATTGGGAGGAGACTGAGAAGGATGGGTTCAATAATGTATTTTGCACTGAAACAGATAAGGGAGAAAACTGCTTAAGAGGGAAAATTATTAGGTATTTTTGTCATGACAGGAGTGTAGAGCAAAGGCTGTACAGTGGAGTAGACCTGGGGGAAGGGATTGTAACACAAGGAAAGAATTTTTCTTTTACTTTTCCAAGAGGGTAGTGTATTAGGGGGGGAAGGTTCAGAGGGGGAAAATGTGCAACAATGAATAAATGGAAATCCAAAGTCTCTGTAAATTTTCATTGAAATTAATAATAAATTCAAAAAAATGTAAAAAAAAAGGAAAATTTTACGAAGTGTAACAACAAAACCCCAAAATAAAAATAAAAAACAAACAAACAACAACAAAGAAACACAACCATGAGATACCATCTTATCCCTGTAGCAATAGGAAAGTTTAACAGGACAGCACACAACCAATATTAGCAAATCTACACAGAGATTAAAATTCCTAGGCACTGCTGGTGGGATTGTAAAATAGTACAATCATTATAGAAGGCAGTTTGGTATTTCCTCAGAAAAGTGAAATTTAAAATCCCCTTTGAACTATCTACTACTTGAATTCCATTACTGGGAATATAGCCCAAGGAAATCAGAATTGAGACACAAAAAGATATATGTACAACTATATTTATTTAACCATTACTCACAATATCAAAAAGAAGGAAACAACTCAAGTGCCCATCATCAAATGAATGGATAAACTGTGGTACATTCACACCATAGAATACTATGCAGCATTAAAAAGCAATAAAGAACTCATGAAACACTACACAGCATGGTTGTGTCTAAAAAACATTATACTGAGTGAAATAACTCAGCCAGAAAAGAAATGAAGGAAAAAAAATTACCACTGTAAAAATAGCAAGGAACCTAGGGAGACAGAGAAAGCAAAAAGTAGAATGTACAGATAATAGACACTCTAAAGGGTCAGGGGAAAGGAGGTTAAAACTGGAACAAATGTATGATTGAACAAAATGTACTGCAATTAAATTGCAATTGTACATGTACAACTGTTTAAAGGGGAAGAGAACGGTAAAATGAGGGGAAGAAGAAAGCCTTGAGGAAAAATATTAGAGCAGCAGAGATTAGTGTACAGATGAGTGGGAAGGAACACTGTTGTTGTTGTTGTGTACCGTGAGCCTGAACCGACCCATAGCTGAACCTCCAGTGGGTTTTCAGAGACAGTCTCATGGGAGGAGATTACCCTTACTTCTGTGGAACAGCTAGTAAATTCAAACTGCACACCATAGGGACTGCAGCACAGCTTCTTGCCACTAGGCCACCCGAGGAGTGAAGGAATAAGTAAGGTATATTGAGGATTTGAGAAGACATTTTGATAAAAGGAGTTGATAAATTGTAATTGATAATTATAAGGCAATGTATCTTAGATGACAGCAAAGAGTACCAGCTGAGTGTCTGTCTGAGTTTCATTGACTAGCAAAGGCATTTAACTGTGTGAATAATAACAAATTGTGGCTAACCTTGAGAGAATGGGAATCCTAGAACACTTGATTGCGCTCATATGAACCTTATTGTTGGACCACGAACCAGTCCTCAGAAAATAGCAAGGAAACACTGCATGGTTAAAAATCAGAAAAGAAATGCATCAGAGATTCTCCCTATCTCCACAATTTTACAATCTATATTTGGAACATATCATTTGGGAGTCAAGACATTGTGAGGATGAGTGTTAGAGCAGTATTGGAGGAAGATTCATAAACAATCTGCATTTTGCAGATGACACAACATTGCTGCCGAAACTGGGGGCCTGAAGCGTTTGCTGCAGAATGTCAAGGACTATCGTCTTCAATATGGATTGAAGCTCAACATCAATAAGGCAAAGATTCTAACCACAGGGCCTACTGACAGCATCATAATAGATGGAGATTGCTAACCATAATAAATTTGAGGTTGTTAACAGTTTCAGCTCTACAATCAACATTTTTTTTTTTAGAAAAGAACTCTTTATTCTCAGGGGGCCGGGGGGGCTGCAGGGAGTGGGGACAGCTTCATGTTGTGCCACAAGAAGTCCAAGAAGGTGGCCGCCTGTAGTGTCCGGCTGAGCCTCTGGAAGTGTCGTTCTGTGTAGGGCAGCAGGGCTTCCAGTGCGGCCTGTATGCCCTCGTAGGTCAGCAGTTCCTCCGGGGTCTCGTGTTGCAGAAGCACACCCAGGACAGCCTGCGCCTCGTGGCAGTGCCTGGAGTTGGTGTTCCAGGTGACACAGAAACGCAGCAGGGCCTCTTTCTGGTCTCGCCTCAATTGGAGAACTGTGGCTTCCAGCTTATTGCAGGCCTCAGGGTCCCTGCGGATGGCCTGGATGACAGTCAGCACGGTATGGGGACGGTCCAGGGAGATGGCCAAGCCCAGTGCCTGCAGGTACCGCCGTTCATGAAGCAGGTTGTCCAGTTCCTGCTGCTTGATCACCTGCTCCTCCCGCCTGGCCTGCTCCTCCACCTGTTCGGCCTCCGTTACATCCTTCCAGAGGATAACACAGGAGTCGCTGCTGCCTGTGACGGCGTGGTCATCTAGTCGGCTGCAGTGTAGCCCCCACACCTTGTCCTCATGGGCATCCAGTGTCCGCACGCATTCGTTGTTCTTAATGGTCCAGAGTTTCAGAAGTCCGTCAGAACCACTGGACAGCAGTTGAGTGCCCCGGCTCACGAAGGCCACCTTCAGCACAGAAGCATCGTGCCCCTCAAAGGTCTTGAGGCAGCTGAAGTCCTGCAGAGCCCACAGCTTGATGCTGCCGTCAGCTGAGGCCGTGGCCAGCACCTGGTCCAGGGGTGAGAACTGAACACACCAGAGACCGCGCCGGTGGCCAGAGAAGACACCTAACAGCTGGCACTTCGGCAGGGCCCAGAGCTTGGCTGTGCGGTCCTGGGAGCCAGTGGCCAGCAGCTTATCATTGGGGGCAATGGCCACACTGTTGATGTCCTTCTCATGGCAGCGCTGTGTGGTCTTGGCCTGCAGGAGGACGGGATTCTTGATAGGGACCATGTTCTTGGATAGCAGGGTTTCGGGAAGTGGCCATACCTTCACCGTGCAGTCCTGGCTGCCAGTCACTAGGAAGGACTCTTTTAGCATCGAGCAGCAGATGGTGCCCACACTATGTGTGTGACCGGAGCCCTGAGCCACACAGATCACCTCGCCTGTCTTGTTTATCCTCCAGACACGAATACTCTGGTCCTTGGCACAGCTAGCAAAGAGCTGCCCCTTCCGGAACACATCCAGGGCCAGGACAATATCTGTATGGCCATGGAGGATCTGGCAGGCTGAGGTCTGCAGTTCAAACACCTTCAGGCAGGGACTGTTGGAGGCCACCACAATGTGGGAGTCCTCAGGACCCAGGAACCGCACGTCCAGCACCTCCTCACTGTAGCCAGCAAACTGTCTGCGCAACTGCAGGGAGCGTGCTTCATAGAGCAGCAGGTTGTGGTCAGCAGTGGCAGTGAGGAGCAGCCCGGTGGCATGGGACAGGGTGCAGTGGGTCAGCTGCTGGCTAGGGCCTGGTGGCTGGGGCTGCGTGTATACACACTGCCCAGATGCGGCCTCCCACACACGCAGTGAACCTTGGTCACCGGCAGTCAGGAAGTGCAGGCCGGGGAACTTCACGCCCAGTTCAGGCATGGACTCCTCTGGCAGCAGCACTGCGGCCTCCACACTCTCAAACACTGGGACTGTCCTTGTAGACTGGCGGCTCCGCAGGTCCCAGACTGTGCAGATCTTGTCTCGGCCAGAGCTGAGCATGGTGTCACCATCGGTGCTGAAGACCAGCGAGGTGACAGCACTATAGTGTGCAGTCAACACAGCCAGGCACAGCTTGTCCTGCAGGGACCACACTCGGATGGCAGTGTCCACCGATGAGGAGAAGAGCAGCAGGCGCGTGGGGTCCGGGTGGAAGGCCACCAGATGCACGACGCCAGGTGAGCCCCGCAGGTGGTGTGTCCCATAGTGCTGCACAACATCCCACACACGCACGGCCCCGTCACAGCCGCCCGTTGCTAGCAGGGTGGAGGTGGAGTCGAAGGCCATGGCGGCTACAGGAGCTGTGTGTACCGCCTTCCACAGGCGTGTGACGCTGCCCTCTCTCCACGCCCACCGTGCCAGTAACATGGCTCTGCTGGCAGTCACCAGTACCTGGTCATCAGGACTGAGATCGAAAGCTGTGATGTCTTCTTGGTCTTCCTGCTCCAGGCTTCGCAGCAGGGTCCCCGAGGCCACTTCCAGGACATTGACTCTGGTGCCACAGATGCAAAAGAGGTGCTGCCCCATCTGGTCTAGCTGAACTTTCCCGCCTTTGTAGAAAGGCTCAATCTTGCGCTTCACAGCATAGTTGGCCTTGAAGCGGCACACTGCAGCCATGGCTTCTGCCATGCCGCCGCCCCAGTCCTACGGAGATCTTCTAGAGATGCCTGGCGCCCGCGCCACGTGAAACCAGGTTACTTCCTCCGCGCTCGCGGCGCTTTGAGATGGCGTCACAGTGCGTCATCAGTAGCTAGGATTATCTAAAGAGAAATTGCCTTGGGAAAATCTACTATCAAAGACTTTTCCAAAGAGCTAAACAACAATGAAGTGAGTCTAGAAACTAAGGTGTGCTTGATTCAGGCCATGACCTTTGCAATTACTTGTTATTGTTGTTGTTATGTGCCCTCGAGTCG
>NW_006399768.1:3084406-3090426 GCF_000299155.1 Elephantulus edwardii | reverse complement strand
ATTTCTTGGCACAACTTGGTGAGCACATCCAGGGCAACATCTGTTATCTGGAATACTTCAATTGGTGTACCATATATTCCTGGGGCCTTATTTTTTGCTATGCGTTAAAGAGCTAGACAATGACTAACAATGACATAAAACCAATGCCTTTGAGTTTTCATGCTGTTGAAGAGTGTTGAATATACTATGGACTCCTAAGAGAACAAACAGATTTGTCTTGGAGAGGGTGAAACCAGGCTGCTTCTTGGAGGCAACGAATTTTAAACTCTGTCTCAACTTGCTTTGGGCACGTGGCCAAGAAGAACCAGTTCTTGGAGAATATCAACAAGGAAGGGTATAGGGACAGCACAGGCAAGAAAGATCCAAGAAGAGATGGCTTCATGGAACATAACAAGAACAACAATTGATATTAGAGAAATAATGCATATGAATGAATGAATGCAAATAAAACTAAGTTATAGATAAAATTGTAAATAATTATAAGAGATATTATTATAAAGGATTTGAAACTATAAGGGGAAAGACATGGAATTTACTATCAGGATGAAAGTAAAACTAACTTGATCAATTTATCCTATGACAATTGGATTGTTTTGTGGTTTTGTTTTTGTTTTTTATTTTGTTTTTCTTTTCTTCAGTATTTGAACATTTTATTGCTGAACTGAGTGAGGGGAGAGAATTATCTCAAAGACTTCCTTCCATTTGGTATGAATATCACTTAATGGAGTCTGTAAGAAATGAGAATATACCATTGGAACTCTGAAATAATGAAGTAAAAGAAAGTATCTCATATTTTTCCGTTTTCCTATTTCATTTATATTTGCAAATGAAATAAACATGTTTTTCTTCATGAACTAGAAATAAAAATAATATGCTTTAAAGCATACAAAGATATGACACTCTAAATAAGTCGCTGAATAAAAGAGATTCCATATTCAGCATGCAAGAGGAAGAACTTATGTGTGTTAGAAATAAAACCAGTCCAGCCAAGTACTTCTTTACTGGACATTTAGCATGCAAAAGCTTATATAATCTTATCAACATTTGTATTGAATAGAATATGAAAAACTTACAGACACATTACTGACAGAGCTAAGGTAGATATACGCATGATTCTACTAGAATTTAAAATGCATAGGAGTGTGTCTGCAAAGAAGACAAAAATCAACCAAAATATCTATGACAAAATTTTGGTGAGATCTTTACTTTGTTAATTTGATGAATTATGCAAATTGCTATTTTTTTATGTTGAATCTACTTTGTATACTTTTTATTAATCCCAATTGGTTATGAATGATAGAAGAATTGATGCTTTTGAATTCTGGTGTTAGAGAAAATACTAAATATCTCATGAACTATCTGTTGGACTTCAAACCCAGGGAGGAAAAGTCATTCCGTCTAAATGTTTTCAGAAAGACTTAAACACTGACCAAGTGTCAAGCTGAAAGATGTCAGATTTTTTTTATTTGGGGAAATATCAATAAGTGAAAATGAATAGTACTGTATCCAGAGGCAGTGATACCGATTTACCTTTCAATCTTCTATGGGTATACAGGGCTATAGTACTTGCCTTCATGTTCGTAATAGCTACTTAGTTATTAAATAGCAATGGAAGAAAGGGAATTAGAATCACCCAACACCAGAAGTCGCTACCATGCCCCAAGCAAAGACATCACAGTCACAGGAATGCAAGAATGCACTTTAAAGTTGCTGATTCTGTTATGCACCATTGAGTCCAATAAATTTATAGCTGGTGCTTCAGTTTGTTTTCAGAGGCTTTAAAATCATCCGGTGATGTCAGTTTGAGGACTAAAGTGCATCTGATTTAGGCCATAGTCTTTCTTAATACTTACTATGTATCTGAGAGCTGGACAGTGAATAAGCATGACAGAAAAATAATTAACACCTTTGAGCTGTGGTGTTGGAGAAGAGATCTGAACATCACCTGGGCAGCCAAGAGAACAAACAGATATGTCTTGGAGAGGGTATAGCTGGAGTGCTCTTTGAAGGCAAGAATGATGAGACTTCACCTCACATACTTTGGGCATGTTGCTAGGAAGACCCTCATCCATCTGGACAGACACAGTGACTGCTGAAATGGGCCCTAGTGTCTTAGGAAGAGTCAGAATGGCACAGGATAGAACAGGGTTCATGTCCTGTTCACAGGGCTCTATGAGTCCTACTCAACTCAAAGGAACCTAACAACAACAATAAATCACCTGGTAGGAGATTGCCTGTCTTTCTCCCAAGGAGTGGCTAATGGATTCAAACCACATATCTTTGTGTTGGCAGTACAACTCTTTACTCATTAGACAACCAGAGCTGCCTACACTTTAAGACCATTAAGGGGAAAAAAGATAATAATCTTAACCCAATTAAAGTCTAACTTAGTTTGGCTCAGAATTAGTACTGCTTTAGGATGTTCACAGCATTCTTTTCACTACAAAAAGAACAAACAAGTCTCTTCTATAAGAAGTGCAACCAGGGTGTTCCTTACAGGCATGGATGAAGAAATCTCATCTCACATAATTTGGGCAAATGGACTCTCTGTTAAGAGACATCAGGCTGGTTAAAGGCGAGAGGTCAGAGAAAGAGAATACCATCACAACGATGGATTGACATAGTGATGGTAACAGTTAGTCTGAGTCTATCAGAGATGATGAGATTGGCACAGCTTTCTCTAAAACAAGGTTCAGATCTGTTGTCTATACTGTCTCTAGTTAACTTGATGTCACCTGACAACAACTATAAGGAATTTTAAAGCTCAAATGAAAAACTTAGAGTTTATTATTAGGATGAAATAAGATTGATCAAATTATTTCATTCATGACAAATGGCTTGCTTTTAATTAATAAATACTACTTATAATCTGTGAGAAATAAGAATTTATTTAATGACTCTGAATTAATACAGCAAAAAAGGTAGCATATTTCTTTAATGTTCTTGTTGTTGATTGCCAACGAGTCGAGCACAACTAACTCATAACGACTCTACGAACAAAAGACCTAAGGTCTTTCCATAACTATCATCATTTCACCAAGTTCATAGAGCTTGCAGAGGCATGTGGTTTAGGAAGCGGATGCCACTCCTGCTTCCCAACCTGTTTTACATCTGGGACCTCCACCAAACACTGTCTACATTGGGAAGTCATTCTGTTATTTGATACCCCAATGGCACAAGGTTCAGCATCACAGCAACCCAGGTTACTTCATACTGCAAATTGACAAAGGGTGATGTATAGAGTGGAAGAGTGTTCCTCCAGACATAACAGCACTAGTTTCAGTTAGCAGTGATTAAGTGTTTTGAAGTCAAATACAACTGAGAGTAAGTTTTGCATAAAAGATCTAAACTCTGTTCTATGACTAACATCATTTCTATATAGCACTCCCATCATTTCTGTACATTTAAAGAGTTTAAAGAGTTTGTAGAGTTTCCAGAGGAATTCATTTAGTTGCTGAATTTCTTTAATAGAATACCAAACACTTTATTTCTAATTGTGTCATATTTCTAGGCTCAAGAGTTATAACAGCCATGTTTCTTTTGAGAGAAAACAGTTTCATCCATAACACACTCCATGCACAATATGAAACACTAGTGAATATAGACCGTATGCACAGGTATTTGGAGCTAGTCTCTGAATACAATATTCTGATTTACTCCTAACACATATCACCACTACAGTTTGCATCTATAATTCATTGTATTATGTTTTTTTCCCCTTCATTTTTTATTGGCTTACCTACAATCGTCCATATACATATAATTATGGTTTATACAATTGCTAATATATGTGCTTCATTAGTGAATTTTGTGTTTTATACATTCATTAGTATACATCATATTTTATGTAATTATCACTGCTCTATGCCTATTATTTTTCCACCTTTTTAAATCCCTATTGACATTTCTCATTTCTTCACTCTCCCTCCTTCCACTAACCTCTACTATCCCAGTGATTTTTCCCATTTCTCTTTTATACATTCCTTCTCCTGTTCCCTTTCCCCTTTTGAACATTATGCATATCTTGCTCAATTATCTTCCTACTTTCATAGTAGCAGTTCATTTGGGAGCTACAGCAGATTAAAGAGTTAGGGGGAGAAGCCAACAGAAATGCTTTATGGATTGGGCTTTGTGACTGAATATCCCTCAAGATGAGCCAAACTGTGCACTGACTCTGTCAAACTTCTAGAACCTTTACTTGCCCCACCCCCTAATCTTCTATTGTTATTGTTAACTGAGCCAATTCCCACTTATAAAGACCCCATGTATGACAGTATGATGACCCTGTATCATCTGCATTATCATAGCTGTGTTTAAATCTATTGTTATGGTAACTATGTCAATCAGTCCTATTGAGAATCTTCTTTTTCTCTAATCCATTACTTTCCCAACTATGATTCTCTTGGGACCATCCTCTCAGAATAACTAATAATGATAATGTGACCTGGTGTAGAGGGAGGACCAATAGAATATGTAGTTCAAATACGTGTTTTGGAAAGCAGATCAGGCTAACATTGCAATGCATTAAATATTTCCCACTGAAAAAAAATCCTAGGACTAGAAAAAAGAAATATTCCATTCTTTCTAATCTAATTTTGTAATTTGTTTCTTTTTTTGTTGTTTACAAATCTTTTTGCTCTTATAAAATATCATACAAGTTCTTTTTCATAGATTATGTCAATATATTACCTGAAGATTGATTTGTTTGTCTTGAAATAATCAAGTTGATGTCATGGTCTCCAGAACCATTTGTATAAGGCAATATACTCTTGTAGTTATTATTACCTACATTTTGAGAAGCATCGGTAAATTAAAGGAATGCAATTTTAAACTCTACTATACTTTTCGACCCATTCTTTGGCTTTTGAGTCCCTGAAGGTGATGCAGGTTTACCCACAGGTAGAAACAACTGTTGAATGTTAGTAAACAGGAACAGCAGTGTCAGGAGGAAGCAGAAATTAGTGAATTAGGTAAGGGAACAGGGAAGAGAGAGTACAGCCAGCTTTTGATGTGACATTGTCCATAATGCCATTTTTATACAATGTTGATTACTGTTACAAGATGAAACATACATAGAAAATTTTGTGAATGAGTGAAAAATAATTAAAAAAAATCAGAAACAATGACAAGTATCTCTTAGTATATTATTGAGAGCCGGGTAATAGACTAACTAAGGTGAGCGATCTTCTAGAAAATCCTTTTCAAATACTTTTCTTGCCATCCATGTTCAACATTCTCTTAATGTTTGTTTTGTTTGTTTGTTGCAGTGTGTTGTGCTGTGCTGTATTATTTCATGACATGAAAAATTTTCCTGTTAGATATACAAATTCAGTAAGGGAGCAAGACATGGTCATTGAATGTATTTAGACAATCTTCTTCCTTTACATTTCAGATGTTTTCCTCACCCTATGAACACAGTAACTTTACTAAAATCTTCAAAATATTTTTTCTTTTTTTTTCTATGCTGCCTGAGAATATCTCCTTTTTTTCCTCCTCACACAAAGGTGGTTACACTAAAAATATTTTTTGAGAAGAAAGGAACTATCAGCCTCCTTTTAACATCTGTTATTGCCTATGCTGCTTTTATGTGCAATTCTTTCCAAGTGAGTGCATAATTAAAAATTGGAAATGTGGGTGTGGGGAAGGCTGTAGATGGAAATTATTCTCTGGGCATATTCATTATGCCAACAATGCAACTTAATGCATCTTTGATTCTGTGCAATTAGGTATTAAAATTTTTCATAACCAGAAATGTTCTCAGTCACTGGGAATTACTGTAGATAATTGCAAGAAACCTGGGAATAATTTGACTATCTGAAAGTCCAGACCAATATATAAAACATGCAATTCTTGAGAAAAATAGATGTGCTTTTCAAGCTAATCCTTTGCTTAACATGACTGGGAAATGAAAATTTACCAAAAAATATGAGGGGGAAAATGAATATTTCTTTTATATTTTAAGATAAATTTACAAAGACACAATTATGGCAACAGAAAAATAATTCCCTGAGACCATAATT
>NW_006399768.1:3067766-3078821 GCF_000299155.1 Elephantulus edwardii | reverse complement strand
CAGAGGCGGTGCCGTTGGCGCAGGATAGAGCAAGGTTTAGGGCTGTTGTGCATAGGGTCGCTATGAGTCGGAAACGACTCGACGGCACATAACAACAACAACAACAGCAAAGATTTATTTGTTATTATATTAGTTTTTGAAACTACTTTCTACTTAACTCATTCATTACTTTCAAAGTGGAACTGACACATAACTGACCACCCAGCAGGATATCTGATAGAGCACACCAGAGGAGATTACCTATCTTTCTTTCTCAGAGACCCTGGTGAATTTGAACTACCAGGGACACAAATTTTGGGTTAGCACCACAATTTCCTAAGGAGATCTAGTGGCATAGCCCTTATGGACTTTCTATTTAGACTAACAAATTAAATCAGCTTTAAAAGTAAACCAGATAGAGATACAATGAAATAGTAAAGTTTATCTTTCACAGAGATGAGCTGCTGAGATTTTGAGGGCATATTTACTTAATTTTAAGCAGATATAAAAATGTCATTATTTTAAAAATAATTTTTTATATTGTTGTAGTTGCTATGTGCCGTTGAGTCACCTGTGACCCATAGCTACCTTATGTACAGCAACTCTGAACTGTTCCCTGTCCTGAGCCAGTCTCACTAACTCCGACACACCAATCCCCATTGCCCCATATACTATATCAATCCATCTCATCCGAGGTCTTCCTCTCCTGAGCTATCCATCCATCCTTTTGAGCATGATGTCCTTTTTCAAAGACTGATCTTCCTGGCCACATGTTCAAAGTAAGTGAGGTGGAGCTTAAAAATCCAACCCTCCAAGGAGAAACTTGGTTTTGCCTTCTCCAAGACAGAACTATTGGTTTTCCTTCAAAGTCATCAATTCTTCTTTTCTCCTTAGTCATTGTCCAACTCTTTGATGCACATCAAGTAGTTATGATGACTTTGGCCTTGATTAGGCACATTTTAGTAAGTAGACTGACATCGCTGCCTTTCAGCACTCTAGAGAGGTCCCTGACAGCAGTTTCCCAGTGCAATTTGTCTTTTGATTTCCTGACTGCTGGTGTTGATTGTGGAGCTGAGCAAGCTGAAATTTCTAATGACCTCAATTTCTTTTCCATCTATCATGGTGCAACCAGTTGGCTCAGTGGTGAGAATCTTCTTGATGAGTTGAGCTTCAATCCATATTGAAGACTACAGTCCTTTACCTTCTGCATCAAAAACCTCATGTCCTCCTCAGTTTCAGCAAGCAAGATTGTGTCATCTGCATAACATAGGTTGTTGATGAGTTTTCCTCCAATCCTGATGCTACATTCCTCCTCATAAAGCCCAGCTTCCAAATCCCACGTTGACGTGTTCTTCATATAGACTGAAAAGGTATGGAGACGGGATACATCCCTAATGCACCCCTTTCTTGATTTTGAACTGTGTAATGTTTCCCAGCTCTGTTCTGAGCACTGCTTCCTGGTCCAAGTATATGTTTCATGTCAACACAATCAAATGTTCTGAGGTCCCAGTTTTCCTCAAGGTTAGCCACAATTTGTAGTGATCCACACAGTCAAATGCCTTTGCATAGTCAATGAAACACAGACATTTTTCTTATGCTCTTCTTTCTGCCAAGATCCACCTGACTTTGGCAAGAAAGTCTCTAGTGCCACGACCTCTTCTAAACCTTGCTTCTATTTCTGGTAGTTCTCTGTCAATGTACTATTCTGGCCATTTCTGGATGATCTTAGGTGGGATTTTCCTAGAGTGTGATATTAGTGAAACTGCTGGATAGTTTACATACTCTCTTTTTTAAAAAAAATTGCTGATTTGGAGTGAGCATTTATTTGCACAATTACAACATGATGACACATCAAGGATGGAGGGACAACCCTGGGGTGACTAGGCTTCCTCTGATGGCAGTCTGGGGCCACTAATCTGTCTCTGAGTAATCTCTCTCAAGTCTGTAGACCAAGAAGCAGGCTTCAGGTCTCTTGGAGAAAAATGGATGCACTGATCTCACAATTTCAGAGCCCAGAAAGCTGACGCTCTAGAGCAAGGCAGATCTGTCATCTTGGATTTTCTGGAAGTAATGAAGATGTGGTCCACATGGAGCTGTTCCTCAGCAAATTCAAGGAGAATTGTGAGACTTGCTTTGCTTCCCTCCAGCAGGGCACCACCTGGGAGTTCAACTTAGAAGCAGCGGCTGCTGAGCAGAGCCTTCCAGGGGATGTGTTTAGCATCTGTGAGCCTGGACTGGACATTAAACCAACTAAAGTGGATCAAGGACCTAGGACTAAAACCAAGGACTATAAACTTCATGAGAGAAAAGCTTGGAAGAAGTCTAGAAACCCTAATCCACAAAATGAATAGTCTTCCAAGTATCCTGAAAAACCTACAACCAGAAGAGGATAAAATAGATGAATGGGACCTTCTAAGAATCCAATCCCTATGCATATCCAAACACTTATCCAAAAGGGTAACAAGAGACGCCACAGACTGGGGAAAAATATTCAGTAATAACATGTCTGATAAGGTGCTTATATCTAGTATTTACAGAATACTCAAGCACCACAACACGTTAAAGGAAAACAACCCAATTGAAAAATGGGCACAGGATATAAACAGACATTTCACCAAATTAGACTTTCATATGGCAAACAAGCACATGGAGAAATGTGCAAAATCACTAGCTCTAAGAGAGACACTAATCAAAACAGTTATGAGATATCATCTCACCCCAGTAAGACTAGCAAAATTCAACAGAGCAACAAGCAACAAATGCTGGCAAGGTTGTGGAGAAACTGGTACCCTTATTCACTGTTGGTGGGAGTATAAAATGTTGCATCTACTATGTATGGTGCTTTCTCAAAGAGTTGCAAATAGAAATAGATTTGACCCAGCATTTCCACTACTGGGAATATACTCTCAAGAAGCCAGAACTGTCACCCAAGCATATATATGCACACGTTTATTGCAGCTTTGTTCACGTAGCAAAGAATTGGAAGCAGTACAAGTGCCCATCAACAAACGATTGGGTAGAGCATCTGTGGTATATTCACACAATGGAATACTATGCTGCATTAAAACACAAAGAAATCATGAAATATTATACAAAATGGGTAAGCTTGGAGGACATTATGTTGAGTGAAATATCTCAGTCACAAAAGGACAAATTCTGCATAGTGCCACTGTTGTAAAATGAGACTGACATAGGGTTTGGGGAGACCTAAGAAAAAAGGGGATAGGTAAATAAAACAGATAAGGGAGAGAACTGTTTAAAAGAAATACAGGATTAGGTATTATTTTCATGAAAAGATTACAGAAAAAGAAATGCATATTAAAGTGAACTGTTGACTTGGGGGGGAATTGTATAACAATGAAAGAATTTTTTTTTTCTTCAAAGAAAAAACCAAACTGGGAGTGGTGTGGGCAGGGAGGAAAATGTGCAACAATAAATGAATGGGGGAAAATTAAATGGAAAGAATATACTATAAAAATATGTATGCTGCATTAAAAATAATTAATAAAAACATTTAATAAAAAAGTAAGTACTAATTACTGATAAAAATATTGATTTGCTGCTTTCTGATTATGACACTTAATACTTAGAATTTTTGTCTTATTCTCTTTGGAATTAATTTTTAATCTTTAAATGAAAATACGTATATTTGAAGTGGATAGGTTTCTGAGTACAAAGTAATGTAGCTGACAAAAAGAAATTGTAAACATAGAAATAAAGAATTACCACTTCATAGAAGAGACGTACTGAGCACACCAGAGCTGCATCTGTTTATTGAAACATGTCGATTGATATTTCATCAATTGATGGAGATATTTTTTTAAATTTTTTGCCAGTGTGTTCAGTACATTTTGAACTTATTTCTTCATTATTAATTATGCACTATATACTGCTTCCTGAAATGGATCTGTGCTAATCAATTATATTTCAAAGACTTGTCCAAAGTGTTGAAGAACAAGAATGCCAGTTTAAAGCTAAATTAAGCTTGATCCAAACCAAAGTCTTTTCAATTGTTTCCTGTGTGTCTGATAGCCAGATAATGAATAAGGATGACAGAAGACTAAATGCCTTTGATTTACAGTTTTGGAGAAAAGTATTAAATATCCTATGCACTGCCAAAAGAGTAAGCATGTCTTTCTAGGAGGTATTGCAACCAGGGTGCTCTGGAGAGTCAAGATGGAGAATTCTTGCCTCACATACTGTGTGCATGTTGTCAGAAAGGGGCAGGGATTGGTAAAGACATCATGCTGGGAAAGACAGAAGGTCAAAGAAAGAGAGGAAGTTTCCAGAGAAGACGGACTGACACACGACTATAACGCTGATCTGGAGCATGCTGGAGATTGTGAGGATAGAGCAACTTTCAGATCAATTGTTCACAAGACAGTCATGAGTTGTAATTGACTCATTGGTATCTAACACCAACAATAATAACAAATAAGAATGTTTGTAAAGGTCTGAGTGTCCTGCCACTTCTCTGTTTTCAAAGTGTGTTTGTGAAAGGGTTCAATTTCCTAGTTTTTATATGCATTATCATGAGAAAGATTGTTTGGAGACATTGCAGATGAAATTTTGTAAGACATATTTAATTCCATCATCCCAATATTTAAAGTATACTCAACTTCATTTATTATCAGCAAATATACTTTCATACTTGTAGATTAATCATGAGGGTTTAAATCATTAACAATAATCACTGGCTAATGATTAATTTGTAGTTTGTGCAAGCGTATCTGTGATTTGTGCCTTATAGGATTTTCATGCTATGTTCTTCCCTTCCAGTATTCAGTCTTGCCAAAAATGTAGCGCTTGACTTAGCTCTTAAGAATTGTATTTCCCAGAGAGTGACAACCATTTTTTTGTTTGATGGACTCAAACTAAATGGAACATTACTGTCAACTGTGCTTTATTTGGTCTGTCAGCATTTCCCTTTGTATAAAATTTATAACCTGTCAGAGTGTCATGGATTGAACATTTTCACCACTTTAAAAAAGTTTAGGGAAGCATAATCATGAAATATCTCATCTATCAATTGGAGCATTCAGAGAGGAAGTTGAGATAACAACTATCAACATAAATAGAAAGAAATATAAAGAATGAAGCTGGTGGGGCTATATAGATTGACAAGAGTGTAAAAAAGAAAATAAAACTATAACTGATAAGAAAAAAATTGAAAATAAATTTCTTTCAAAGAGTTTTATTTTTTCAGTAAAGAATCACCTACTGAATACAATCACTACACAATTAGTAAATTGCTATTTGTAGCAATGCATATGATTTTAAAGAAACAGTTCCATTTACATCTTACTGTGTAAGAAGGATGAAATAGAGGTGTTGATCCAACATCATGCATGTGTTTAAACAATAAAGATATTTAAATTTTATGAGACATTGAAATGATTGTGACTTTCAGATACCATAGATTTTGAAAGTTTTTAAAAGTGCAGCCCCTTGTGATTAACCATGTATATTTCATGTTCAATTTATGATTTTAGTAAATTTATTGACTAAAAAATATTGCTATGATATTTTCTGTGGAAGGAAGTGTAAACTTAGCTTTTTATCTTTTTTTCTGAACTAGACAATGTGACGGTCTCAGAAAGGTCACTATACAGAATAAAAAAGGTAAGATGTTCTCTGTGGAGATTTGAGCAGGACTCTGTTTTAAGCTTCTGTGACATAATTTTGGTGCTTGCTTGGCTGTAGACATAAACATCCCAGATAATAATCTCTTCCTTCAAAATTTAACATTTTTGTTGTGTTAAGTGATAAATATGCATATGTTTAATATTTAAAATATGTTCTATATAAAAATAAACTTACTTTCATATTGCAATTCCTGTTGTTTTTAGGTGTAATTAAGTACATTTTGACTTATGGAAATGATTTTGACCTATGTGCAGCAGAAAGAAGCCCTGCATGAAATCTCTACTGTGCTCAAGCTGATTGTTCCAGTCAATCCATCTCACTGAAGATCTTCCTCCACCTGTTTCATTCCTTTTTTTCCAAGCTATGATGCCCTTCTCCACTGTCTGGTTTTCCTGATAACATACCCAAAGTGTGTGCCTTAAAAGTGCAAGGGCCGCAAAGAATAAAATATTACATGCTGGAAAAAAAGTGAGTTCTTACTAGAAATTATAAAGATAAAAGAGATGGAATAAATAAATGTTGCTTGGCATATTACGGAGAAAGAAGGGGTAATGATTGGGAAGGCCCAAGGGTGAGTAATTTTATAAAGCATAATGCCTGAGAATGATTGTATGAAACACAATGTGAATGAAGAATAGTGTGAAACATGACACATATGAACTTTGAAATCAAACCAATAAAAAATATAGGGGAAAATAACCCGATGCTACAACTATAATGCATATAAGTGAGGCCAGTGTTGAAAAGTTACTGATTACTAGGTAATCAGCTATGTTATTTAGCAAAGGCATAAATGGCTCTAGCTAGTCAGGAGCCCAAATTACAGGCCTCACTCATTGATTGAGTTAGAGAATAGAGTGATTTTGAGTATGAAGTCGAATAAAAAAGAAACTAACTCATGAAAGTACTATAATAAGTATTTGTTTAATAATTCTTGTGTTAAATATAGTTCCAGTTCTATGGAATTAGAAAAGATTTTTTAATCTGTTTACTGAAGTATGTCTCTCTCTTTCTCAAAACTGTAGAAACAAAATGAAAAATTAACAGTTATCTATGCCTTGTAAATGTTCAATTACTCTAACGACTGTTACTTGTAGAAAGCAAGGGTGACTAAAATATGAAAATAATAATCCTAGTAAATTTTTTGAATGAGAAGAGTTTTAGTGGAATATGTTCTTCTTGTTGGGTACCTTGAGTCAGAACTATCTAATAGTTGACCCTCTGGAAAATTTCACTGCAACTTTTCATGGGGCAGTTGTGGATTTGAACTGTCTGCCTTTGATATTGCAGTGCAGCTTTTTACCACTAGGCCACCAGAGCTCCCGTTAGTGAAAGGCTTTATTAGATCTATTTTCTTAAAATACTTAGATTTTCTTTAAAATACTTGATTAAACCAAACTTTAATTAAGATAAAAATAGGCCAAATAGATTTCCTATCTTTATTATGTTTTATTTTTCTGCTATTCCATATATATATATATATATCCCTTTTTTACTTTGTGCGTAATAAGCTACATTATTTATAAAAAATGTAAACTACTTTAGCTGACCAGCTGTAGTCTTTATTCTTAAGGAATTCTCATTATGTGATGAAATATTCCAGAAGTGATTAATTACTTCAATTTAAATATGTACTAAAATTATTCATTGTATTTTCTCATATTTACTGTTTAATCTCAATAACTTTCCCTCACCTACCCAATTGAACCACCAATCTTGACCTCACATTCCTCCTCATAGAACCCAGCCTCCCAGATAATCTGTTCTGCATACAGGTTGAAAAGGTAGAGAGACAGGACACATCCCTGGCTTACGCCCTTCCCAATTTTGAACTGTGCAGTGTTTCCTTGCTCAGTTCTGAAGACTGCCTCTTGGCCAAGTATAGGTTTCTCATTAGCACTCTGGTATTCCCTGCTTTCCAGTAAAGATCCATCTAACATTAGCATGGACTGCTAGGAAAACAAACTGATTCGTCCTGGAAAGGGACAAACCGGGCGGCTCCTTGGAGGCAAGGATTCTGAGGCTTCGTCTAACATACTTTGGACATTTAAGGAGACACTGGCCCTTGGAGAGGGACATCATTCTTGGTAGGGTGGAGGGACAGCTCAGGAGGGGAAGACTCTCTATGAAGTGGATTGATTCAGTAACTGGGGTAATCGGGATGGATGTATCAGAGACGGTGTGATCGGCACAGGACAGAGCAGAGTTCAGGTCTGTTGTACATAGGGTCGCTATGAGTCGCAAGTGACTCGATGGCACATAACAACAACAACACCCAGTTGAAGGGATTTGCTTGCTTTCAGATTTCAAGATTTGTTCCTTTTTCTATATTTTTTTTTTGTTACATGTATGGTTGGTGTTTTATTTTTCGAAGAGGAGTTCTAAAACATCACACTAAATCAGATCAAAAGGTAAAGTTTAAAACAGACTGTTTTATAATGATAA
The DNA here is from genome assembly GCF_000299155.1 of Elephantulus edwardii. Classification (NCBI taxonomy): domain Eukaryota; kingdom Metazoa; phylum Chordata; class Mammalia; order Macroscelidea; family Macroscelididae; genus Elephantulus; species Elephantulus edwardii. The sequence continues at coordinate 3,070,751 of NW_006399768.1, read as the reverse complement.
ATGATAACATATGTGATGACTGTTCACTCTGCAAAACCTTGATCTTGGGGTGTATGATACATCTAGTTGGCAATAGCACCCAGGTTTTCCAAATTAGCTTGTCTTCATTTTCCTTTGGTCTGCAAAGACTTCTTCTCATTAGCTGCTTTCTGCTTTTGTTGCATGATCTCCGAATCCCTCTGCCTTCTCTGAGAGGCAGTCAAACTGTCCTCTTTCCTTTTTCCCTTGCTAATCTCCTGGGTTTTCTTCAAGTTTTTCTGGCGGGCAAGTTCTCTCTGATTTCCACGGGCCATCCCAATAACCGATCCGAGGCTGGAAGAGACGAACTAGGAAAATCAACGGTTCTCTGGCCCCTTTTTCTATTTTTTAAAGTAACAACTTTTGACTATATTTTTCCTGAAAACTTATTAAGTTTATTTCTTTAATAATACATATTTTTTCAATATACTATATATTATATAAATGGGGACAGTAATGATTATTTTGGACACTATGCACATCATTTATTCAGGATCACTATGTGCCCAATATTAAATATTTGTGACAGTTGGAAACTTGGTGGTAATGATATTAATCAATATATGAATCTCTACAGATAATTTTATAAATCTCTTTCAAAAATTTTGATAGTCCTGTCTTGTGATTTATCATATATGTAGAAATTATTTTAAATGTTGTTAGCTTTTAATCATCACATTGTTTTATGACAATTTTTTCCTCTTTAAAATAAACTGCTATTATCATGATTTTTTTTAAAGAATATGTACTTTTGTGTTTTTCTTGTTTGCTTATTACAACTTTAGGAGGGTGCTTTGCTTGCTAGAAATTTAGAAGAGAGTTGGCAAGAATTGTATAAAAAATCTATTTGAAGGTATGGAGAGCTTTGATATGGCCTGAAAGCTCTTGTGCTGTCCACCCAGACACTTGCTTTGGATCCACTGCTTCTCTGTGGGAGAGAGATGGATAATCAACGCCCATGCGATTTACTCCCTCTGGAAATGTGCTATAAGGACCTTTAATTGTTGCTCTGATGGCACATGGCACAACACTACCTCTAATAAGGGAGCCCTGGTAGCTGTCATAGGGAGCTGTGTTGCCAATCCAACGTCTTCAGAACTGCCTAAACGTCTTCCTTCATCCCCATTGGCTCTTGCTCTTGAATATTTCTGTGTTTGCCTATTAATTTTGGTTTACTGACTCTGTGCATTCCTTCCATCTTCTTTTGATCTTTCCTGAGTCATTCAAATTTTTTTTCATAGCATCTCTCAGAATGGCCAAGTGAATTCTTCCCATTTTATTCTCCACATTCAGCTTTTTGCACATTGCTTTGTAATACTTTGCTTTGTTTTCTTGAGCTGCCCTTTGAAATCTTCTGTTTAAATCTTTTACTTCAGCATCTCTTCCTTTTGTATTAGCTTCCAAAATTTCCAGGGTAACTGTTGATGCCCATTTTGGTTTTTTATGTCCTTATAACACAATTTTTGCTTTCTTCATGGTCTTTATTAATGTTCAATGCCTCAATTATATCCTGGAGTTAATTTTCAAGTTCAAATGGGACAAACATAAAGTTGTGTTTTGGTTCTTTTTTTAAAATTGAGGTTTTAATGAAAGGTTATAGAGAACATAGATTTTCATTAATTCATTGTTCCACTTTTTTCTCCCTTCTCATCCATCTGCTTCAGGTCGCTTTTTACTGGGGGAGGGGGGATCTTTCTTTGTTATACAATTTCACCCCCACCCCAATCAACTTTACTATGCAGCTCTTATTCTGGGCTCTTGTCATGTAAATAATACCTAATCATATATTCAGTTTAAGCAGTTTTCTCCCTCATCTATTTCAATGCACTGTGCATTACTATTCATCCCCTCTTTTCTTAGTTTCCTCCAACCACCATGTCATTCCTGTTTCATAACAGTGGCATTATGAAGTATTTTTCCTTGTGTGGCTGAGATATTTCACTCAGCATAGTGTCCTTCAGGGTCAGCCATTTTATAGAATATTTCATGAATTCTTTGGTTTTTAATGTTGTATAATATTCCATTATGTGAATATACCACAGGTTCTCTATAGATTCATTTTTTGATGGGCACTTGAGTTGTTTCCAACTCTTTTCTTTGTGAACAAAGCCACAATAAACATGGGTGTTCATATATTTGCTTGGGTGGCAGTTATTGTTTCTTTGGGGTATATTCCCAATAGTGGAATTGTTGGGTCAAATGATACCTCTATTTGCAACTTTTTAAGGAAGCACCATACAGCCTTCCATAGTGCTTGCACCATTTTAAAATCCCACCAACAGTCAATAAGGATTCCAGCTTCTCCACAACCTTGCCAGCATTTGTTGTTTGATGCTCTGTTGAATTGTGTTATTCTTAGTGGGGTGAGATGATATCTAATAGTTGTTTTGATTTGCATCTCTCTTAGAGCTAAGGATTTTGCACATTTCTTCATGTGTTTGTTTGCCATCTGAATGTCTTCTTTGATGAAGTGTCTGTTCATATCCTGTCTCCATTTTGCACTGGGTTGTTTATCTTGTTGTGTTGCTCGAGAATTCTATAACTTTTTTATATAAGTCCCTTATCAGACATGTCATTATTGTTGTTGTATGTGCCATCGAGTCACTTGCGACTCATAGCGACCCTATGTACAACAGCTCTAAACTCTGCTCTGTCCTGTGCCAATCTCACTGTCTCCAACATACTCATCCCGATTACCCTAGTCACCGAAACAATCCATCTCCCAGAGGGCCTTCCCCTCCTGTGCCTGCCCTCCAGCCTCCCAAGCATGATGACCCTCTCCAAGGACCGATCCCTCCGTACAACATGACCAAAACATGTAAGACAAAGCCTCAGAATCCTTGCCTCCAAGGAGCAGCCTAGTTTAACCCTCTCCAGAATGAATCTGTTTGTTTTCCTAGCAGTCCATGGCACCCTCAGCACTCTTCTCCAACACCAAAGCTCAAAGGCATCAATTCTCCTTCTATC
>NW_006399768.1:3064247-3067666 GCF_000299155.1 Elephantulus edwardii | reverse complement strand
AATTGAACAAAGTTAAGGGAGCTCTGGTGACCTAGTCTGTGCAGATTTAGGTTACTAACCTAAGGTATAACTTCTCTCATGGTTTGAAACTAGCGTTTGCATAGCAGAAAGATAAACAGTCTCTTTCTCTGTTATTTTGGGAAACCTGCAGGAGGATCAGGAATTGGTTATTTCCTACCTGAAAGGTATGCTTTTTTGTGTGTCCATAGGAAAGTACACTGTAAACACAAAGGCCACATCTCTCTGTTGCTTCAAATCCCTCAGACACTTTCCTGGGTAATCTCTTCTTGTCCAATTTATAGTTTCAGAAACCTCAGTGGAAGGTCAGCAATGAGTTAGTTCCAACTTGAAGATGATATATTTGAGTTTTTGTTGCTATACTTCTTTTACTCAGATCCTTAGTAAAGATATGCTAAGGAAAGTGGAGGGTCAGAGAGAGGACAGCCACCACAGATAGATTGACACAGTGATAATAATAGTCAACTCAAGAAAATGGAAAATTAGGATGATGGTGCAGGCCAGAGCAAGCCTTAAGTATGTTGTTCACAGAATTGTTATGAGTTGGGGTCAACTCAGAGGTTCAAAACAGCAACAAAAGCCCTTATTTGCATTTCTTAATCCTGTTTTCTTTCTCTTACATCAGTATTTCTAAAGAGAAATTGAAATTAGAAGGTGTGTACAATATCATATCAGTAGCAGTTAGGTTTATCAAAAATTCACTGCAATCTTTCATTTAGTGTTAAGGGTTTATTATTTAAAATGTCTTTTCCATGCATTGACTTTGACATTACCATGTAAATGGGAGGGGATATTTGAATAAGGTGTGTTACCAGTCCACAGTGGGATCAGTTAGTCTCATTACTAAATTGAGTAAATTCAGAGGAAGATTTGATGACTCTCATCACCAGCAAAGAGGGAGCAAGAGAAAACAGGACACCTGTTGATGCCAGAGATTCTTGCACTAGTCAGACCTCCCGGAGTGCAGTAGCAAAAGCAGCTGAGGTAAAGAACCAGAAACTTGACAGGAGATGGAGGTGACCTTGGAAATTCTGCAGAACCAGAACTAAGAGCCTCTGTCCAAGATTTTTGGGTAACTGGGGTGGGGGAGCCATAACTGGCTGGGCTAAGAGCTTTCTAACACTGGCCTAAAATTGCAAGGCTCCTTTGTGGAGTTAGTAGTGGTCAGATATGGCCGTTCCCACATTGCTTTTGCTCCTTTTACACTTTAGCTCCAAATTCTTGCCACATTCTTTGTTCTTCATGTCTTTTTGAAATTGTGCTGACAATGAAGGCATAACAAATTATAGCCATTCCCTATATAGAAAAGCAATGTCAGAAATAGAGGTAAACAGAAAATACATTTCAAGTAACTAAGTGCTAATATGCTTGTTTACATTAATATTATAATATTTAGAAATTATTCACTTACTAGACTTAAAATTCAATAAGCCCTTTACAAAGTGAGGGGAAATTGCACACTCAAACATTTACCTTTGGATTGCAAACGTAATTGTTATGAGCATTCTTTATGGAAAATGAAGCAACATTAGGACTACTAAATGTGGTTTTATCTAGAAAACAATTTGTAAACCTAGTACTCTTTCAACTTAAAAAAACACACTTCACAAATGAAATATTTCTCTTTTTCTCTTTTTAAAAAATTGTTATTTTAATGAAAGTTTATAGAGAACTTGGATTTCCATTCATTCATTGTTGCACATTTTCCTCCCTGCCCACCCCTCCTCCCAAGTTTGCTTTTTTCTTTGGAAAATAAAAATAATTCTTTGATTTTATTACATAATACATACCCCCAAATCCATTTTACTATGCAGATCTTATTCTGGACTCTTGTCATGCAAATAACACCTAATTATATATTCATTTTAAACAGTTCTTTCCTTCATCTGTTTCAATGCAATGTACATTATTTATCCCCTCTTTTCTTAGTTTCCCCCAACCCCAATATCAGTCCTGTTTTATAAAAGAGGCATTATGCAGTATTTGTCCTTTTGTGACTGAGCTATTTCACACTGTATCATGTCCTCCAGGGAAAATGAAATAATTCTTGAGTTTCCTTGAACTTAATTAGAATGAAATGATTAATCATAAATAAGGATGCTGCAGTGTTAAAGAGAAAATGATTGAAAGTTTCAGTAAATTGATATACACCTTAAATAGTCTTCACTCAAATATTTAAAATGCTGTTCATTCTCTTTGAATCATGTATGACTTATAGCAACCTTAGGTACAATAAATCTACATCTTGTCTTTTTCCTAAGCTATCTTCACAGTCTCTGTTATACTCCATCTCTTGTTTCAGTCTCTGTGTCAGTCCATTTGCTGAGATTTTCTCTTTGGGTTACCCTTTACTTTTCCAATTGTGGCATCTTTTTCCAAACACTGGTGTTTCTTGACATATCCAGAGTATAAATATTTTAATAATATTCATTCTCAAATATTCTCTGCATAGGTAATTGCATTCATTTAAATATATTTCTTAAAGATTCATTTTAATTCTTTTAAATAATATCTTTATTCTAATTAGATACGTATAAATATCATGTTCTCTACAACTAATATGCTCTCATATAATTTATTCCCTGATTTATTCATTTGTATCATTCTTTATGGAAAATGTAACAACATGGCATTGAACACAGCTGCTTTGAGATTAAGTCCATGGATGGCTAGAAAGCATTTTTTTGTTTCTATATTTTTCAATGGCACATATTAAAAATAAAACAAAATAAATGCTCAAATAAGAGTTACTACTCGCGTGCAGATACTCACTTGACATGGCGAATATCTGGCAAGGACCTCTCTAGAGCAATATTGTTGCTGACAAAAATATTAAATCCATTCTCCCTGTAAGCTGAATCATCATGGTCCTCTTCAGTCAGGGGGTATGGTTTCCCATGTTCACCTTTCCCTAGCAGGTGGAAACAAAATAAAATTAATATTTCTGTTAAGACCATTTCAGATCACACATTAATACTCAGTTTCTAGGCACAAAGCTTAAAACTTCAAGTCAACTCTGAGGCAGCTGAGAAGAAAGGCATGAATATTTATGTACAAATATCATCAGTGATTGAAATCTTCATGAATTGTCACTTTCATGGCAGTTGTCATCTTGAAGAGGTCACCATGAATTGGAACTGGTCTATGGTAACAATGTAACCATGTGACTTTTCCTTTTTCTAACAGCAGTAAGAAGATGACAGTGTATTTCTTGAGACACCTGATGTTATGGCATACAAAAGGCGCTACTGGCATGGGGCATTTTGAGTCTGATGACCATATGATATATTACTCCGGAGATAAAAAGACAAGGAAAAATGGGGTTGCCTTTATAGTAAAAAAAGTAATTTCTAGATCCATCTTGAAGTACAACATTGTGAGTGACAGGATTATATCCATAC
>NW_006399768.1:3052311-3064147 GCF_000299155.1 Elephantulus edwardii | reverse complement strand
AAAGTCATATTTTGGCTCCTTTAGATTTGGTTTAATTTTCCTCAGCTTCAGCTTGAACTTGCATATGAGTAATTGGTGGTCTGTTCCACAATCAGGCCCCGGCCTAGTTTTCACAGCTGATATTGAGCTTCTCCAGCGGTTCCTTCCACAGATGTAGTAGATCTGATTCCTATGCATACCATGCTGACCATATGTAGATGGGCTAATTTCTGGGTTCTCAATTCTATTCCACTGATCTATGTGTCTGTCATTGTGCCAGTACCATGCTATCTTGACCACCACGGCAGTGTGGGTCTATCTCTATCCATAGGTTGTTAGTGCTTCCATTGTTTCAATTCTTTTAAGAACACTAATGGCTAATACAATGTTGATCTACTAATCACAAGAGTTTAAAAAAGAAATAACAACAAAAGAAATGAAATCTCTTCAGAAGAAGTGAAAGGAGAGACTATTTTTTCGATAAGAGTTTTGATGCTTTATACCTATTCACTTACTACATGTGCAGTTTTTAGTACCATCGTGTCTGAATAAAATAATTGTTGATGCTCCATTGGGTTTTCAGAGACAGTATATCACATGAGAACAGATTGATTTTCTTCATCCCAAGCAGCTGCTGGTATATTTGAGCCCTGTACTGCTAGGTTGTCAGAGGAGGAAACCTGAGTTATTGCTTCTTGCTTGCATTTAACAGCTTAAAAGAACTGGGTGACACAGAAATATTTCACGAAATATTATATGACCAAAAGCCGGTGGAGTTTGTCGCTGCTGTTGTTAGGTACCATCAAGTCGAATACGACTTATAGAGACCCTATGAACAACATATCTGAATACTGTCTTCTCCTGTGCCATCCTCACACTTCCTGGCACAATACAGCCCATCATGGCAGTCACTGTGCTGATCCACCTGATGAAAGGTCTTCCGCTCTTTGCTGACTCTCCACCCTTCCAAGTACTATGTCCCTCTCAAAGGAATAGTCCCTCATAGCAACAAGCCCAAAGTAGTGAAGTGAAGCCTCATTGTCTTTGCCTCCAAAGAGTATTCCAAATATACCCTAAGACATTTTTGTTTGTTTTTTTGTACAGTTCATGGGATATTCAGAGCTCTTCTCCAACACTGAATTCATGAGCATCAATTCTTCTTTCATCCCTCTTCATTGTCTATCTCTCAAATGTATAGGAAGTGATTGTAAAGACCATGACATGAATCAGACACTTCAAACTGACATCATTATGCCTCAATAATTTGGAGAGGTCTTTAAATGCAGGCTTTCTGTGTGTTCTGCGTCTCCTTATTTTTGAATATGGATACAAGTAAGATGAAGTTGTTGACATTTTCAATTTCTTATCTATCCATCATGATGTTGCCTATCAGTTCAGTCGTAAGAATCTTTGTTTTCTTCACACTGAGTTGCAATTTGTACTGAAGGCTGCTCTCCTTGATGTTCTGGAACAAGTGCTTCATGTTCCCTCTCTTTAAGCAAGGAAGTTTGTGTCATCTGCGTAACATAGGTTATTGATGAGTCTCCCTCTGATCCTGAGGCCATATTCCTCTTCATAGAGTCCAGCTTGTTGAATTATTTCCACAGCATACAGATTGAAAAAGTAAAGAGAGAAAATACAGCCTTGATGCACTCCCTTCTTAATTTTAAACTACGTAGTGTTGTCCTGTTCTGTTTACAGAACAGCTTCTGGATGATCTATAGGTTTTACATGAGCATAATTAAGTGCTCTGGGACTCCCATTCTTCTCAATGTTAGCCACCATTTGTTATGATCCACACAGCAAAATGCCTTTGCATAGTCAATAAAGCACAAATAGACATTCTTACGGTATTCTTTACATTCAACCAGAGTCCATATGACATCATCAAAAATATCCCTTGTGTCATGAGACTTCTCCTAAATCTTACTTGAACTTCTCCCAGTTCCCTATCTATGTAATCTTTTGACTATTTTTGAATGATCTTCAGCAGTATGTTGCTTGCATTGGATATTAATGATATTGCTTGATAATATCCACATTTAGTTTAAATACCTTTTGTGGTAATGGAAACAAATGTGGATTTCTTTCAATCCATTGGTCAGGCATCTGTCCTCCAAGTTTCCTGGTATAGACTGATGAACATATCTAAGTGCATCTATTAATTGTAACAAATCAATTGGTTTATCATCAATTCATGGGGACTTATTTTTCCAATGCCTTCAATGCAGTTTCCACTTCCTCCTTCATTATCATTGGCTTCTGCTCATATGGTACTTCATGAAATTATTATGTCAGTCAGTTCTTTTTGGTACGAAGATTGTGTGTATTCCCTCCATCTTCTTTTGAGGCTTTCTGAGTCATTCAGTATATTGTCCATAGGATCTTTCAATATTGTTACTCAAAGTTTAAATTTTTTTAAGTTCTTTCAGCTTGTGAAATACAGAGTGAGTTCTTTTCTTTTTTATTCTCCAATTCCAGCTCTCAGCACATTCCATTACATTACTTTTCTTTGTCCTCTCAAGCTGCCCTTTGAAATCCTCAGTTCAGCTCTTTTATTTCTGAATATTCCTACTTTGTTTGACTTTTCAATGTTCTAGTGCAATTTCCAGAGTTTCTTCTGACATACTTTACAGGTTTTTCTATCTCCTGTTTTGTTTTCTTTCTTTTTTTTTCTTTCTTTCTTTCTTCATAGTGATATCCTTGATATAGCCTACAATTCGTCTGGTCTTTGATCATTGGTGTTCAATATCTTAAACATATTCTTAAAATGATCTTGCAATTCAAATGAAATAGATTCAAGGTCGTATCTTGGTTCTTGTGGACTTATTTTAACTTTCGTCAGCCTCAGTTTGAACTTGCATATTCGTAATTGATGGTCTGACCCATAGTCTTCCCCTGGCCTGGTTTTAACTGCTGATACTGAGCTTCTTTAATGATTTCTTCCACCAATGTAGTCAATAAAATTCCTATGCAGCCCAAAAAGTGAGATATGTGTAAAGTTGTTGTTTGTGTCTTTTCAAAAAGGTATTTGCAATGATTTCAAAACTACTCCATGCAACACCTGTCTCCCCCATCTAGCCCTTGATATGATAGCTTATATCTCAAGCTTTGTGGGCTTCTGTTATTCCTAACACCTCATGATGCTCCAAATTTCTTATGTTGAGGCTAGTATTTCTTGAGTTTACGAGTCTGTAAGTCCAAATACCAAATACTAGTATTAGCAAAGGCTACCTATCTCAAACCGTTTTGAGGAAAAGTCTTTTGGGTTGAACGGCTGCTTCCAGGATTGACTTCTTGTGGCTTAGTGCCTCTTCCATTTGCAGCACATGGTAGTCACAATGGGATAGTTTCCTAGGAGTATTTCCCTGTTTTAGTTTTCTTGATTTCACAATCAATACTCTTGGTACCAGAAAGTCAGGAAATTAAAAACTAATTGTATTGGAAAAGTCTGCTGTCAGAGAACTCACCAAAGCACTGAAGAGCAACGATGTCACTCTGGAGACTAAGAAGGCTCCATCTAGGCCATAGATTTTGCATTTACTTGTTATTCATCAGAAAGCTGGACAATGACTAGGGATGATAGAAGGAGAGTTGATGCCTTTGAGCTGTGGTGCTGAAGAAGAGTACTGAATATACCATATAAAAAGATCGTCCTGGAGAGGGTAAAGCCAGGATGCTCCTTGGAGGCAAGGATTATGAAGCTTTGTCTGACACGTTTTGGACATGTTACAAGGAGATATATGTCCTTGAAGAGGAGCATCATGCTTGGGAAGGTGGAGGGACAGCGCAGGAGAGGAAGATCTTCGATGAGATGAATTGATTCAGTGACTAGGGGAATGGGCGTAGAAGTGTCAGAGAAAATAAGATTGGCACAAGATAGAGCAGGGATTAGGGATGCTATAGGGTTGCTATGAGTCGTAGGCAACTCGATGGCATTTAAAAACAACAACATTTGCGATGAATACACCACTGAAAAGACAACATTTTATTATTCTATTTCCAGTCTCACTTCTATTACCAAGCCCATATTTTCCACCTACTATTCCTTCTTTTCTGTTTTCAACTTTTTCATTCCAGTTACCAATTTTCATTAACACATCTTGAATGCATATTCAGTCAATTTTGGACTGCAAGATTTGATAAAAATTCTTCATTTCTCCCTCTTGGGCACTAGATGTAGGAACATATATTTGAATAATAGTCATGTTAATGGGCCTTCTTTGATCTTCTATCACTCACAATGTTGAATTTCAGAATAGAACTTAAAATTTACTCTTTTACTATGATTGCAATATCATTCTTCTTCTGCTTTTCATTCCCTGCTAAGTATACTGGATAATTATCTGATTCAAAGTGGCTCAAGCTGGTCCATCTCATCTCACTTCACCTCACCTCTTTTCATCTCATCTCATCTCTTCTCATTTCATCTCATCATCTCATCTCAATTCACTAAGGCCTAGCATTTCAATGTTCATTCTTTCCATTTCACTTTTTACAATTTCTAGTTTTCTAACATTCAAGCTGTGTATGTTCCATATTCCAATTATCAAATATGTTTCTTATTGTTATTTCTTATTTTAACTGACTTCCAAACTGGACTATACCACTAAATTACTATAACTATCCACATTCCTCATAGGATTTCCAAAGGTCTGTTGTTCAAAAAGTGGTGGCCAATCCTGTTTCCTAGTATGTCTTAGTCTGGGAGCTCTACTAAAAACTGTCCTCCATGGATAATCCTTCAAGCTTTTAACTTTCCCAGTAGTATAGCTTTCAGTATCGCAGCAGCCCACAAATTATCTCAGTACACAAACTAACAGACAAATGCTTTACCAATTACAATATTCAAAGCCTATGGTAAGGAAGGAAGAACATCAAGCTGCAATGAAGACACTGGGAAGAAAAAAAAAGATCCCAAGAATTGATGGGATACCAATTGACATGATTAGTATGACAAATGCAGCCCTGGATGCACTCACAGGTCTATGCCAGGCCATTTGGAGGATAGCGTCCTGGCCAACTTACTGGAAAATATCCGTATTTGCTCCCATTCCCAAGAAATGTGAACCAACAGAGTGTGGAAATTAACTAACAATTAGTTTGTTATCATTAGTATGGCATGGAATTGAAACATTGCTAAGATAATTTTTTAAATGGCTAGAACAATCCATAGATAGGGAAATGCCAGAATTTTAAGCTGTTTTCAGAACAGATCATGGCAGAAGGCATATCAATACTAATATCAGATGGATTCTGGTTAAAAGTAAAGAATATCAGAAGAATGTCTATTTATGTTTTATTTTCTATACAAAGACATTTAACTGTGTGATCACAACACGTTATGGCTAACACTGAGAAAAATGGAAATCCCAAAACACTTAATTGTGCTCGTGTGAAACCTATAACTAGATCAAGATGCTGCCGTGCTAACAGAACAAAGGAACACACATAGGTTAAAATTAAGGAAGATGTGTTTAATGATTATATCCCTTTCCATACTTATTTCATTTGTATGCTGAGGAAATTATTCAAGAAGCAGTACTTCATAAAAAAGAAGGTGGTATCAGGATCAGAGGAAAACTCATCAATAACCCTTGTTATACAGATGACCTAGATGGAAGTCTTCTCAAAGGCATAGCTTTAGGTGCCTCTGGAAACTCTTCAAGCTCTCTAAACTCTACAAACTCTCTAAACTCTATAAATGTACAGAAATTATGTTAGTTATAGAAGAGAGTTCAGGTCTTTTGTGAAAACTTATTCTCAGTTGTATTTGACTTGATGACACTTAACCACTGCTAAATGAAACTAGTGCTGCTTATATCTTGAGGAACACTCTTCCACTTTGTAAATCACTTTTTGTCAATGTGCAGTATGAAGTTGCTGTGACACTAAACCTTGTACCATTGGCTTATCAAATACCAGAATGATTTACCAATGTGGACAGTGTTTGGTGGAGCTCCTAGTTGTAAAACAGGTTTGGGAGCAGGAGTGACATCCTCTTCCTAAATCACATGCCTCTGTAAAATCTATGAACTTGGACTTGAAGATAGTTATGGGAAGGCATTATATCTTTTTTCATATGAGTCAAGCTTGACTCAAAAGTAATCAACAACAACAGCATACAGATAACACAACCTTCCTTGTTGAAAGTGAGGGAGGCTTGAAGCACTCATTGCAGAAGATTAAGGAATGCAACCTTCAAGATGGATTATATCTCAAAGTTAAGAAAACAAAAATTTCACCATAATACCATTGGCAATATAATAATAGATTGAAGAAAAATTGAAACTCTCAATGACTTCATCTTATTTGGATTCACAATCAATGTTCTTGGTACCAGAAGTCAGAAGACCAAGACACATATAACACTGATAAAACTTGTAATCATGCAGGTCTCCAAATTACTGAAAGGCAATTACATTAGTTTGTCATGACTTAGTTTTCCTGACTTAGGCTATGGTCTTTTCAATCATTTACTATGCATCTGAGAGCCGGACAATGAATAAAAATGCCTGAAGAAAAATTGTTGCCTTTAAACTGGTGTTTAAAGGGGAGGGTGTTGAATATCCTTTGGACTACCAAAAGAAGAAACAGATATGTCTTGGAGAAGATGAAGTCAGATTGCTCCTTAGAAGCCAAGGTGATGAAGCTTCATCTCACATTCTTTGGGCATATTGCTCAGAGAGGTGATTACTCAGGTGTGGATATCATGCTTGGAAAGATGGAGGGACTTCGAAGAAGAGGAAGACCCTCAACCAGGTGGACTGGCACAGTGACTGTAGCAATTAGCTTGAGTGTATCGAACACAGGTTAGGACAACATTCAGACCTCTTATTCATTGGGTTACTATGATTCATACTTAATGGGGAAGAGATTGAGACTGTTAATAATTTAAGCTTGCTTGATTCCAAAATGAGCACTCTTTTCACAATTCTAGAGACTAACGTACACCTAGCCTAAACCATGGTCTTCACAATTATTTGCAATTCATCAGAAAACTGGACAATGACTAAGGATGGTGGAGGGAAAATTGATGCCTTTGAGTTGTGGTGCTGGAGAATACTATTGAACATACTATGGACTGCCAAGAGAACAAACAATCTGTCCTGGAAAGAGTAAAATCAAGCTGCTTCTTGGAGGCAAGCATTTTGAAGCTCTGTCTTACGTATTTTGGCATTCTACCAGGAGGGACCAGGCCTTGGAAAAGGGCATCAGCTTGGAAAGGTGGACGGATGGTGTAAGACAGGAAGACCTGGATGAGATGAAGGATGCCGTAACTGAGATAATGAGGGTAGGTGTGTCAGAAACGTTGAAATTGACTCAAGCTAAGACAAGGGTCAAAGCTATCGTGTGTCACTATGAACTCAGGCAACATGACAACACACAACAACAATCACTACCACTATAGTAACAGTCTAGCTTCAGTGAATTGCTTCATAACTGAACCTGTACCATGCATGTTCCCAGACTATAAGGTATCAGTTTCTCAGTGTATTTTAAATAAGATTTTATTTGAAGTTGTCAAAAATAGGTTTTTTAAAAACATCAAGATGTTCCATTGTTTTCAAGTAAATGTGTTCTCTTGAAATAAGTTTTGACATTAAGGGGAGAGGAATGTAACATGGGTAAAATAAAAATCTGTTCTCTAATGTTGTTTAGGAAAGTAAATTGAAATCGTTACCAGTTATCATGACATAGGAAAATAATAATTAAGACACTAAACTGTTTTTAAATGCAAGAAGGAAATGATCCTTAAAAGAGAATCTCATTATAGGAGGTCACTTAGAGTGCAGTTAGGGAAGAATTAGTGGCATGCTAAGGTGTTGATCTTAACATTCCTACACATTGAGAAGAGAGGGCATCAAAAGGCCACAGCAAAACTTACAGAACAAAATGTTCACTTTCCTACATGACCAAGTCTCATGATTTTCACACCTAATTCTGATTTCCCCCTTTTAAATGGTAACTGGAAGGAAAAGCATCAAAGCTATGAAACCAAATACCTACAGAAGGTTTCTCCCCCCATATAATTTGAAATATGAAAATATTTTTAAGATAAATATAAAATTTAACATCTGTGATGAGCAACCAGTTGGTCACCAGATAACAGCTATAATTGCTGACTCCCAGTAGGTTTTCAACAACTTTACATAATTGTTAAGACCATGGCCTGAATCAGTGACAATTTAGTCACTTGTCTGATATTACTGCTTCTTAGTTTCTTGGAGATGTCCCTGACAACAGATTTTCCCAGTGCAATTTGTCTTTTGATTTCTTGACTGCTGGTGACAAGAGTGTTGATTGTGGAGCTGAGCAAGCTGAAATTGTGAACAACCTCAAGCTCTTCTCCTCATATCGTGAGGCTTCCAAGTAGCCCAATCTTGAAAAATTCTTGTCTTTTTGATGTTGAGCTTCAATCCATATTGAAGACTATAGTTCTTGACCTTCTGCAGCAAGCGCTTCAGGTCATCCTCAGTTTCAGCAAGCAAGGCTGTGTCATTAGTATTATGTTGGCTGTGGAAGAGTCTTCATTCACTTTTGATGCCATATTCCCTCTAATAAAGTCCAGCCTCCTGAATGAATCATATCAATTAGTATACTTTTCCTTCAGTCACTTTAAGAGAAAATGTACTTTCTCCCTTTTTTTTCTTTAAAAATTTTAGCTCTATTGAGTCTCATTTTAACACATGCATCAGGATACAACAGGATAATTTAATGTCTTATAAGTAAGCATTTTTGTGACTGGAAAACAAAATTCTCAAACTCTTAAAATTTTATCAGGGAATTCTGCCATGCCTGAGAGATTTAGGAATGCTGATGTGTTCATTTTTATAGTTCTACATTCCCCAAGGTTCCAGAATGTTCCATAAATTGCTCAAGCTCAGCTCTCATTCCCATTTCAAAATACATTCCACCTGAGGGATGTGTCTCTCTTCCATCCCTGCTATGCTTTTGATTTGTTTAAGAGCAGTTACCACCGTATTCCTTGTACAAAAATGACTTTCTCTAAACACAAAGAATATAGTAACTTGGTGTTTAAACTTTGGTAAATACTTGTTCCTCTATCAGTTGTTTCTCAAGTTAATAAGACATCTTTGTAACAGTGTTAGAGGCATAATAATTTTGTTGTAAATTAGTGTGTCTGCTTAGCCAGATTAGTAGTCAGAAACAAAGCACCATTTATTTATCTATTTAGGTTATCTCCTCAGGCAATCAATAAGTATTTCCTCCTCAAAACTGTATTTAATTAAGTTTCAAAGGAGCAATGTTGAAACTCCTGTACCATGGACATGTACTTCTCTTGGGATCTGTTAACTGTTACCTGTGGTATTTGTTACATGGGCCAGGGGCCAGAGGTAAGCCTGGACTCTGGATTCTGTGAGATTTTCATCCAAAGAGCCATATGGCAATTCTCCCTCTGCCATTCCATGCTCAAGAACTATAAGTTCTTCTTAATTAAAAAGAAAAATGGAATGGTCTCCAAACATCATTATTTTTAAAGAATATCTATTCTGAAATAAAGAGAAAGTGCAAGAATGCCAAATAAGCATTAGCTACAGTGAGTACTGAAGAAAGCTTGTATGACATATGACCCAGTGCCATCTGAAGCAAACAGACATGTAGTGAGATGGCTCTGTTTTGCATGCCAAGCCATACCGATGTATTCAGGAAGGAAAGGATTAACAGCATATCAATTTCCTGATGCCTGTGCTCAAAAGTCCTACCTCTGCTGAGTCTAACACACTCAGGTGGCTAGTTTCCTTCCAACTTGCAGCTCAATTTGCTAAATATAAGAGTTTAGAAATGTTACTAAGGACAGGCACAACCATTCCCACCAAGTCTTCTTGTCTTTGGCAAATGATATATCTCTCCTACTAACAAACTCTGTGAAATGCCTCTCATCACAATGCTATACCTTCTCTTTCATTCTAAATTTGTTTTCTTTCTGCATCTCTCATGTCACCATTAAAAGACTTCTTTTCATCAACCCTTAAGTAAAACTCATTTCTCTTCTCAATAGTTCTAAACATACTGATCTTCCTTCCAAACACCAAACATTTCTTAGTCAAGAAGTAGATAGTCCCACAAATCATTAATATTGGTCACTTCCTAGACACTTTGTATTTCCGGCCCTATCTTATTGCTGCTGTAATCTACTGATTTCATTCTTAATTCCCTTAAACATACTGAAGTCCATCAAATATATTATTATCTTAGATAAACTTAGAAGGAACTGATGATGCTGTTCCTAGAAACCGGCCAGTGAAAGCCTAATAAGTAGCAATGAAATATTGTTATAGAACTAAAAGAGGAGTCTTGATTTGAAGTTGTTCCATGCACAACTAGGAATGAAGTGTCTTCGCAAAGTCTAGTCAACCTTAATAGTTGCAATGGAATAAAGCTTTTGAGCCTTTATTTGATGATGTGCTATGTCTCAAAAAGAGAAGAAACAGTTGAAAATATCCTTCAATAATTGTATTATGGAAATCATGAAGTATTGTTGTGGTGGTGTTGTTATGTGCAGTAAAGTTGCTTGAGACTCATAGCGACCCTATGTACAAAAGCCCTAAACTCTGCTTTGTCCTGTGGCAATCACACTGTCTCTGACACTCCCATCCACATTACCCCAGTCACTGAATCAATTCACCTCATAGAGGTTCTTCCCCTCCTGTGCTGTCCCTCCACCCTACCAAGCATGATGTCCCTCTCTAATAACCGGTCCTTCCTTACAACATGTCCAAAGTATGTTAGATGGAGCCTCAGAATCCTTGCCTCTAAGGAGCTGCCTGGTTTAACCCTCTCCAGGATGATTCTGTTTGTTTTCCTAGCAGTCCCTGGTACCCTCAATACTCCTCTCCAGCACCACAGCTCAAAAGCATCAATTCTCCTTCTATCCTCCTTAATCATTGTCCAACTCTCTGATGCATAACAAGTGATAGAAAAGACCATGGCCTATATCAGACGAACCTTAGTCTCCAGAGAGACACCAATGCTCTTCAGTACTTTGGAGAGGTCCCTAATAGCAGACAGTTGAAAATATCCTTCAATAATCGTATTATGGAAATCATGAAATATTAATCTAGGAAAATTAGAAATAGTAAAAAATTGCATGGACTATTTTAGAGTTTTCAAATGGACTGCTTCTGATGATAATTTTTAACCACACTATCATATTCTAGAAATTATAATCTAAAATATGTAGTACAAGATTCATTCCCAAAAAGAGTAAGATATATCTTGAACTGTCAAAATTGTTAGTTTTTGTGTTGTTGTTAGGTGCTGTTGAGTAGAGCATGACTCATAGCAACCTTATGAATAAAAGATCTGAACCCTGTTCTACCATAAGTCATCCCCACACTTCCTGATACACAAGAGTCCCTTGCAGCAGTCACCTAGTCAATCTAGCTTGTTGAGGGTCTTCCTTTCCCTTGCTGACCCTCCACCCTTCCCAACGTCATGTCTTTCCCCAAGGAATAGCACTTTCTAGCAACATGTCCAAAGTACATGAGGCGAAGTTTCATCATTGTTCCCTCCAAAGGGTACTTCTGAAATATTCAGTAGTCATGTAATATTCATAAGTGTAATAGGAAAACAAAGTAATACATTTTTAATTTCTGCACCAAATATTAAAGACAAAGATTAAGAAATTAAATATTTTTACTAACTTCTGAAATTGATGAAAATACAATCAAGGTTCACCGACAAGTACTTGTGACTGTAATACGAAAATTGAAAACCAAGTATAATCAGTAACTGGAAAATACAGCCTAGTGGTAAAAACAATGTTGGAGATTACATGATGCAATTTTGTAAGACCGACAGTGTCCTTTAGAAGATATATAGATATATATAT
>NW_006399768.1:3050928-3052211 GCF_000299155.1 Elephantulus edwardii | reverse complement strand
ATTTTATTTTATTATTTTTGTGTGCGTGTACCATCAAATCAGATCTGACTGGTACAGGAGGTGATTGCCCCTCCTTACCCGGCAGAGCATCTGGTGGATTCGAACCGTACACCTCTGGGATTGTAGTTGCAGCTTCTTGCCACTAGGCCACCAGAGCTCCCCTTGTCCAGCTTTCTGATGCATAACAAGGGATTGCAAAGACCATGGCCTGTACCAGACGCACCTTAGTCTCCAGAGACACACCATTGCTCTTGAGAACTTTAGAGAGGTCCCTAACAGTAGACATTCCCATGGCAATATGTCTTTTAATTTCCTGACTACTGGTGCCAAGAGTGTTGATTGTGGAGCCAAGTAGACTAAAGCTGTGAACAATCTCAATTTCTTCACCATCCATCCTGATGCTGCCAAATGGTCCAGTGGTGAGGATCTTTGTCTTCTTGACATTGAGCTTCAATCCATATTGAAGGCAACAGTCCCTGACCCTCAGCAGCAAGCGCCTCAGGTCCTCCTGAGTTTCAGCAGGAGGGTTGTGTCATCTGCATAATGCAGATCGTTTATAAATTTTCCACCAATCCTGATGCCACAATTCTCCTCATAAAGGCCAGTAAAGTCTCTGGATGATCTGTTCTGCATACAGGTTGAAAAGGTATGAAGACAGGACATATCTGTGGTGTTACCAAATATTTTTTCCCAGTCTGTGGCTTTTCTTTTTACGCTATTGAAGAAGTTTTTTGAAGTGCATATGGATTTTATTCTCTGAAGGCCCCATTCATCTATTTTATCCTCTCCTGGTTGTAGGTTTTACAGGATGCTTGGAAGATTGTTCATGTTGTGGATTAGGGCTTCTAGATTTCTTTGAAGCTTTTCTCTGATGAAGTTTATAGTCCTTGGTTTTCTTTCTAGGTCCTCGATCCACTTTGAGTTGGTTTCTGTGTATTGTGTGAGGTGTGGCTCTTGCTTGAGTTTTCTGCTCAGAGTTTTCCAGTTTTGCTAACATCATTTGTTTAAAAGGCTGTCATTCTCCCACTTCACTGATTTCATCTCCTTGTCAAAAATCAGCTGACCATATGTTGTTGTTGTTATGTGCCGTCGAGTCTTTTCCGACTCATAGCGAACCTAGGCACAACAGCCCAAAACCCTGCTCTATCCTGCGCCAACCGCACCGCCTCTGACACAACCATCCCTATTACCCCAGTCACCGAATCAATCCATCTCATAGAGGGTCTTCCCCTCCTGCGTTGTCCCTCAACCCTCCCAAGCATGATGTCCCTCTCCAAGGACCC
>NW_006399768.1:3039392-3046681 GCF_000299155.1 Elephantulus edwardii | reverse complement strand
AATAGTGAGTTTGCAGACTACTCTTACACTTAACATAGATGAAATGAATCCAAGAAATAATGTGTTGGAGGGAAAGAGCTGAACAGAACATACCAAAAAGTGTTATGTGAAGACAGAGTAAAGTATTATATTGTAATGTGCAAACACTTGAAATTAGAAAACCAAAAGAGAAGAACAGAATTTGTTTTTCTAAAGTTGAGAGAACTAAGGAAGAAATTCAGGCATCAAGTTTTAATATTGAAGGATACTATGGGCAAAATTCAACACTAGTTTTGTATTTGTTTTGCAGTTCTTTCAGCTTGAGAAATGCAGAACAATGTCTTCCCTTTTTATTCTCCAATCCCATCTGCCTGCACATTCCATTATAATAATATGCTTTGTCCTCCCAAGTTTCCCTTTGAAATCTTCTGTTTAGCTCTTTCACTTCATCATGTTTTCCATTTGTTTTGGATTCTCAACACTCCAGTCCAGTCTTTAGAGTCTCTTCTAATATTTGTTTCTTTTTTGTTTTTCTTTCTCCTTTGTTTTCATTATGACCAGTTGCTTTCTTTGTGGATGATATTCTTGATATCATCCCACAACTCCTCTGGTCTTCAATCATTGGTGTTCAATACTTTAAACCTATTTTTAAGGTAATTTTGAAATTCAGATGATATTGATTCAAGAGTATATCTTGGTTCCTATAGACTTATTTTCATTTTCCTCAACCTCAGCTTTAACTTGAACATGAGCAATTGATGCTCTGACCCACAGTCCACTCCTGGCCTAATTTTGACTGCCAAAATTGAGCTTCTCCAATGATTTCTTGCAGAAATGTAGTCACTCTAATCCCTATGCAGCCCATCAGGTGAGATTCATGTGTAAAGTTGTCATTTGTGTCTTTAAAAAAAGGAATTAGCAATGAATAAATAATTGTAAATACAAAATTCAATCATTCTATTTCTAGCCTTATTCTATCACCAAGTCCATATTTTATTTTTTTACGTTTGTATGCTCAATGATTTATTAATCATATATACCATTTTTAAAAAGCATGAACTAGGATGATACTGTATAGGCATTATTTAAAAAATATGAAAATTCATATCTGTTGATCAGTCAAAGTAACCTGGAAATGTTGTGACAATCTAGTTGCCTCCTAAAATATACACTAAAAATCAATATGTAATTATCATTAAGTATATTTCAATATTCTTAAATCTAAAAATCTAATTTCTGTCATTATGCTGAGTGAAATACCTCAGTCACAGAAGGACAAATACTGCATAATACCACTGTTATAAAACAGGACTAACATGGGGGTTGGAGGAAAACTAAAAAAAGGGGATAAGAAATGTACACTGCATTGAAACAGATGATGGAAATAACTGTTTAAAAGAAATATATGATTAGTCATTATTTGTATGACAACAGTCCCAAATAAAAGCTGCATAGTAACATGGACTTGGGGGATGAGGAGAAGAAACTATGCAACAATGAAAAGAATTTTCAAAGAAAAAAGTGAACTGTAGGTGGGTAGATAGGGATGAAAATGTGCAACAATGAAGGAATGGAAATCCAAGTACTCTATATACTTTCGATGCAATCTCAATTAATTTTTTTAAATGAAAAAACCCAAAACAACAACCAAAAAAACCAAGGTCTTAGAGTCAGTAAATCACATGAGAAGAGATTGCCCATTTCTGTCACACAGAGCAGATGGGGGACTTGAACTTCATGCATTCAGGTTGGCAGAGCAGCACTTTACCATTGAGTCACATGCTTTTATCATCCTTATTGCAAATATTTTGCTTAGCAGTTCCCTAACTGACAAGTCCATATTTTCCAATCATGCATACGGATGACAGAAAAAGAAGTGATGTATTTGAGCTGTGGTACTGCATAAGAGCACTGCACATCCCACGGAAATTGAAGTGAACAGGTATGTCTTAGAGAGGGTGCAGTTGGAGTACTGTCCGAAGGCAAGACTGAGCATGTTGCAAGAAGTCGCTATTCTTTGGAGAAGGATGTGATGCTAGGAGGGGTAGAAGGTCAGAGAAGGTCAGGAAGCCCTCAGCCGGGGTGATTGACATGATGATTGCTTCAAAAGGCTCGTTTTGGTCAGTGTTGGTTGAGAGAAATAGAAATAATTTGCTCTTCAAAACTACGTATTCAAATTTTGTAAATAAACTACTAGAAAATTTAAAAAAAAGAAAGGAAAGGGACAAAAAAGTAGTGTAAGGATGGTTCAGGATTGACTAGGGTTCAGATCTTTTGTTCATAGAGTCACTGTGCGTTGTACTCAACAGAACCTAACAACAACAACATTGTTAAAATGAAGCATCAAAAGAAGATGGGGAAAGTACATGGAGTAGCTATACCAAACTGAATTGATCAATGGTCAGTTCTTTAAGGAAGAGCATACTATCAAGCATATTATCAAGAATTTGTTTTAACGAAGAGCTCAAGTAAAGTTTCATTGAAGATAATTTAACAACAGCCGCAGCAGCAGCACATTGACAAACTTACAGTCTAAGCCAATTTCATAAGAGGATGTGTGCAATGCAATGAATTATTTAATATGGCTTTTCTGGACAAAGTTCTTATAAATCCCAAAAGAGTCACTTGGCTTGTTGTTGTTAGATCTCATTAAGTGGATTATGACTCATAGTGACTCTATAACTAACAGAACTTAACCTCGTCCTAACCTGCACCATCCTCAACACCTCTCATATGCTTGAGCCCATTGTTACAGTTACTGGGTTTATCTGTTTTCTTAGAGGTATTCTTTTATTTCTCCCGCCACTTACCTTTCCAAATATGATGTCCTTGTCAAAGAACTAGTCCTGACAATATGTGATGTGAGACAAAGCTTCACCATTCTTGACTCTTAGAAGCACCCTGGTTGAGCTTTCTCTAAGACAGACTTGTTTCCCCTTTTGCTAGTATAATCAAAGTTGTTGTTGCTGTTATAGGCCGTTGAGTCACTTGCGATTCATAGCAACCCTATGTACAACAACCCTAAACTGTGCTCTATCTTGTGCCAATGTTATTGTCTCTTATGTACCTACCCCCATTTCCACAATCACTAAATCAATACATCTCATCGAGGGTCTTCCTGTCCTGTGCTGTCGCTCCACCCTCCCAAATGTGAGGTCTCTCTCCAGGGACTGGTATCTCCTTGCAACATGTCCAAAGAATGTCAGATGAAGCTTTAGAATTTTTCCTCCAAGGAGCACCCTGCTCTCAACGTCTCTAGGACGAACCTTTTGTTCTCCTAGTAGTCCATGGTATATTTGATACTTGTCTCCAGTACCACGGCTCAAAGGTATCAATCCTTCTTCAATCATCCCTATTCATTGTCCAGCTTTCTGACTCATAGCAAGTAATTGAAAAGATCATGGCCTGGATCATGCACACCTTACTCTCCAGACTGACATCATTGCTCTTCAGTATTCAGGAGAGGTCCTTGACAACAGACTTTCCCAGAATAATTCATCTTTTAATTTTCTGGTTGCTGATACTAAGAGTGTTGATTGTGAAGCCAAGCAAACTTAGGCTGTCAGAAATCTCAATTTTTTCACAGTGTATCATGATGCTACCAATCATCCAAGTGATGAGAATCTTTGTTTTCTTAATGTTGAGCTTCAACCCATCTTTAAGGTGGCAGCCCTTGACCTTCTGCAACAGTTTAGAAAGCAGGGTTGTGTCATCTGCATAGCACAGATTGTTGATAAATCTTCCCCAAATCCTGATACCACATTCTTCCTTGTAAAGCCCAGGCTCCTGGCTGTTCTGTTCTGCATATAGATTGAAAATGTATGGAGATAGGACACTGCACTAGCATACATCCTTCCCAATTTTGAACAATGCAGTGTTCCTTGCTCTGTTTTGACAACTGCCTCATGGTCCAGGAATAGATTTCGCATAAACACAATCAAGTGTTCTGGGATTCTCACTTTTCTCAGGGTTAGTCGCAGTTTGTTGTGATCCACACAGTAAAATTCCTTTTTATAGTCAATGAAACACAGGTAAACTCTCGGTTCTCAGCCAAAATTCATCTAACATTAGCTATGATATCTCTAGTACCACAGCCTCTTCTAGCCTCAGCCTGCACTTCTTGCAGTTCTGTATTGATGTGCTGCTGTTTCAGTCATTCTTGGATAATTTTCAGCAGAATCTTGCTTCCATGTGATATTAATGACATTGTTTGATAATTTTTATATTTAATGATATTGTTTAATATTTAATGATTTTTTTTATAAGTCTCACATGGTGGAATGTAAGAACCATGAATGTAGGTGAATTGGATATTGTTAAGAAAGAAATGGAATGCATAAATATTGATATACTAGGAATTGGCAAAATGCAATGGACTGGCATAGGAGATTCTGAGTCAGAATATCAAATGATCTACTATGCTGAAGATGATAGGGTACAGAATAATGGATTGATTTAATAGTTAAAAAAGTAATTTCTAGATTGAAATACAATGTTGTGAGTGACAAGATAATATCCATACACATACAAGGAAGTCCAATCAAAACCACTATCATTCAAATATATGCACCAACACCTTGAGCCAAAGAGAAGGAAATAGAAGATATCTACCACATTTTGCAGTCAGAGATTGATTGAGCTTGCAATCAAGATGAATTAATAATAAAGGGTGATTGGAATGCAAAATCTGGGAACAGGGAAGAAGGATCAGCAGTTGAAAAATACGGACTTGGTGACAGAAATGAAGCTGGAAATAGAATGATAGAATTCTATATAATCAAAAATTTATTAATTGTAAATACTTTTTATAAAAAAAAATAAATTCAGGCTATACACACAGATTTCACCTGGCTGTATACATAGGAATCAGATCATGTAAATCTGTAGAATGAATCGCTGAAGAAGCTCAATATCAACTATGAAAACTAAGCCGAATGCAGACCACCAACTACTCATATGCAAGTTTAAGCTGAAGCTAAGGAAAATTAAATCAAGTTCACAGCAACCAAAATCTGACCTTGAACTATGCTACCTGAATTTCAAAACCATCTCAGGTTTGAAGCCTTGAACAGTATAATCAATAAATATTCTTCACAAATATCACAACTCAACAGTTTGGCATCCTTACTCATTGTCCAACTTTTAGATACATAGGAAGAAATTGAAAAGATCATGGCCTGAATCAAGCACACCTTACTCTTTAAATTTGCTCATTAGCACTTTTCAGAGGTCTTTAAAATTTTCCCAATGCAAAACATCTTTTGATTTCTTGACCTCTCTTACTCAAGATGTTGACTATAGATCTGAGTAAAATGAAATTATTGACAACTTCAATCTGTTCTTCTCATGATGTTGTTTATTGACCCAGTAACAAGGATTATTGTATTTTTGGTGTTGAGATTGTAATACATGTGGAAAGCTGTAGTCTTTGATCTTCTGCAAAAAGTGTTTTAAGTATTATCGAATCTCAGCAAGCAAGGTATATATACTGTGCATAATACAGGTTGTTGATGAATTCTCAAAGACCCTGATGCTACATTCTTTTTTCAGAAGTCCAGCTTCTCAAACAATTAGCTCAGTATACAGGAATCAGATAGAATACATCTGTGGAAAGAATCAGCAGAGAAGCTCAATATCAGCTGTGAAAAATAGGTCAGGAGCTGATTGTGGAACAGATCATCAACTACTCATACACAAGTTCAAACTAAAGCTAAAGAAAATGAAATTAAATCCACAAGAACCAAAAATCTGACCTTGAGTGTTTCCCACTTAAATTTAAATATTACCCAGACACAGATTTGTGATCTTGAGCACTAATGAACAAAGACCAGATGAGCTTTGGAAGGATATCAAAATATAATTCATGATGAAAGCAAAAGATGGTTTAAAGACAGAGGTGGGAGAAAAAAGTCAAAAGGAATGCTAATAGAGACTCTGAATATTTTCCTAGAGTGTCCACAAGCCAAAGAAAAAGGAAGAAATAAGGAAGTTAAGGAGTTAAACAGAAGACTTCTAAGGGCAACTTGGGAAGACAAAGCAAAGTATAATGTGTAAATGTATAAAGAGCTGAAGTCAGGAAGCCAAAAGGGTTGAACTGTAATAAAACATGACTGACTTGAGAATGGGAGGAAAGTAAGAAAAGAGGGGATAAATAATGAGCACTGCATTGAAACAAATGAGAGAAAGAATTGTTTAAAAAGTGTATATGATTAGATATTATTTACGTAACAATAGTCTGGAATAAAAGGTTTATAGAAAAGTGGACTGAGGGACAGGAAGAGGGAGTAAATTGTGCAACAATGAAAAAAAAATTCTTTTAAAGAGAAAAGTTAACTGAAAGGAGTGGGTAGGAAGGAAAATATGCAACAATGAATGAGTAGAAATCTAAGTTTTCTGTAAACTTTTGTTAAAGTATTAATGAAAAATAGAGCTACAATTAAAAAAAAAGGTTGAACACAATCAGCTTACTCAACTGAAAAACAAATTCAGCCTTGAGCTGTAATACTTAAATAATCTATGGGCAGAATATTGAATGATTAAGGAAATGTCAAAAGAAGGTAGTTGGAGTACACAGTCACTATACCAAAAGGAATTGCCTAACACAGAAGAATTTCATAAGACATCCTATGATCAAGAGGCAGTGGAGATGAAAGAGGACGTACAAGCTACTATGGTATCTAGGTTACTTATGGGATGGCATGTTGCATATTATTGAAACAGTAGAACTAAAAGAGCTTTGTAACATTTACTTGAGCAAGAGAGAGGGAAGGGTAAGAACCAGGAGATAGAGAGTTTACATTCAAGCCCAACTGAAAACAAGCTGTCCTGGTTAGAGTGTATCCGGAGTGGTTCCTGATTCTGAATCATACTGTTACTTATCTAATAAAGCACACAGCCATAAGTCCTATCTATGATCTGTGTGGTATCACTGCATCAAAATTATTATACCCAGTAGAGAAGCAAATCATGGCATGGGAGTGATTCAGTGTCAGAATTGATAGAAAAATCATTTAAATTGTAGAGTGTGTAGGCATGTCTGACTTTATAGAAATTGAGCTTGAGTTGATGATGCTGTGGATGTTGGAAGGACTTTTTCCTCCTGGTGAAGGGAGGGAAAGTCAGAGGCTACGGCCCGCATGCCCATACTCTTTTTACAATTTGGAATGGACGATATCATTGCTTAATATCGTAAGAGTACAGAATGAGGGTTGCAGAGTGGATTATATTTGGCAGTTGGGGGATGTGTGTGGGGGATTGCATACCAATGAGGGAGTTTTTCCTTTGCGTTTGAAGGAGAGGAGCAAATGGGG
>NW_006399768.1:3036067-3039292 GCF_000299155.1 Elephantulus edwardii | reverse complement strand
GGGGAGAGGGGTGCAACAATGAATGAATGGAATTCCAAAATCTCTGTAGATGTTCATTGAAATGAAAAATAAAGAAATTAAAAAAAATAACAAACAGATCCTGGCTAAAAGCAAAGAATAGCAGAAGCTCCGTCTCATGTACTTTGGGCATGTTGTCAGGAGAGACCAGTCCTTGAACAAGGACATCTTGCTTGGAAGGTTGGAGGGACAGCCCAGGAAAGGAAAACCCTGTATGAAATGGATTGACATAATGACTAAGGTAATAGGGTTAGGTGCATAGGAAACAATAGAATTGGCTCAGCATAGGGCAGTTATACATGCGGTCTCTACAAGTTACAATAGACTCAACATCCCAGCAACAACACAACTCCACTTGAATAGTGAGGACCTTTGCATTTTTACTAAGTGAAATCCAGCCATAGCTATATTATTCCTCAATAAAATCTCTCTTTCATTCCTAACAAAGTAGGAGTGAAACAGAAGTTTCAATAGAAATTTTAACAGAAGTTCAAATTTATCATTGATTCTGTGGAAGAAAAGATCTGGCTATCTACGGCCATAAAAACTATAATCTAGGAGAACTTTCAGGTGCAATTATCCTTTGCTGTATAGAAGGAATATTAAAGAGTCTTATTTATATAGGCCTTGTCATAGTTCAAGACACTCTTAGAAGCATTGTTTTTGTTAAGTGCCATCAAGTCTATGAATGAAAGCCCTGAACACTGTCTTAGAGACATTATGTTCATAAAACAGGCAAAGAGAATGTACAATTTTTTTTTCTATATTTTATTAATTTTCATAAACATTCAGAGATTTTGGGTTTCCATTCATTCCTTGTTGCACTAGAGAATGTACAATTAAATACAAAGTGGAATTTCACTTTGCCTGACCGCCTTTTTATTTAGAGTCATCATTACCAGTGATTTTAGTGTTGACTCAAGGATATATCTTTGGTTTATGGTCACTCAAGCTATGTTGCAAAGGAGTGTGATGGTGAAGGGTAGCATTAATAACGTTCAGGATTTATTTTAAATTCATATAGCATAATATAGCTAAATGAAGCCTCCCACTTAGACTTTGCTTTCATTATTGGTGAACTTCTGTATAATAAGATCTAGCACACTATTGTTTAAGCACCATTTTACAGTACTGGCTAACTTCTCTTTAATAAAGTTTAATGTCTTGTTTGTCACTGTATCTCTTGATTCATGCTTAACTCCTCCAAGGTTAACAGTACTATTTTGGTAAGTTACATAAACTATTGGGGTAAATGGTTTTGTGTGGGGCCATCCAAACCCCAACCTTAGACTATAATTACATTTCCTGAGCAAGTTTCTGTTTGAAATGTAAGGGAGAATCTTATGTTGAGAATCTCATGTCCATTTGTTTTCAAAATCCCTTCCCCAAATAAGAAACACTTTTATTCCTGGAAGTGATATGCATTGAGTTAGCATTGTTTGAACCGGGCATTGTATGTAAAAACTTAAGTTGCTTCTTTAAACTAGGAACTGTTTTCTTAGCCATATGAGAATTGTCTTTCTGAGTGGTCCAGTAACTACGAACTTGGGATAATAATATGTGAAGTAGATGTAAGTCTAGAGACAAAGGTGCACCTGATCCAGGGTATGGTCTTCACAATTACTTGCTATGCATTTTAAATTTGAACAATGGATGATAGAAGAATAATTGGTGTTATTGTGTTGTGGTGCTGGAAAAGAGTGTTGGACTATGAGGAGAACAAACAGATTCATTCCAAAGAGAGTGAAACAAGGCTGCTCTTTGAAGGCAAGGATTTTAAAACTTACTCTGACATACTTTGGGTATGTTGCAGGAAAGGACCAGTTCTTAGAGAGGAACATCATGCTTGGGAATGGTGGAGGGAGGAAGACCCTGGCTGAGATAGATTGACTCAGTGACTCAGGTAATGGGGGTAAGTATGTCAGAGGCAATGAGGTTGGTTCAGGATAAAGCAGGGTTCAGAGCTGTTGTACAAAGTGTCTCTAAGAGTCACAAGTGACTGAAGAACACATGAAAACAACAGATTAATAACCTTAAGATATAAAATTCTTGACTATCTAGAAGTCAGAAAGGAAATCTTAGAAAGCTTTATCACTGCTTTCTGGATCTGTAAATTGAGTGAATGAGCAACTCATTTTGCCATGCATCTGGCTTTCCTTGCAACTGATGATAAATGAGCCATTGTCCTATAGCAATGTTGTTGTGTCTGGAGGAAGAATGTCTCCTTTCCCCCAGGCATGACCCCCAGACCTGAACATTCTTTGAGGAAGCTCAATAATGTCTTGATAAGGCATATATAAGACCAGATCCTGATAAGGCCCTGGGTTTGCTCACTTTTTGCCAGGATCCCTGCACCAAGTTACACAGCAAACTACTATCTCCTCTAAATCTCCTCCATAGCCACTATAAAAGGAAACTGGTTTTGTCTACCTACACGCCATAATGACCTTCTCTGAATGCAGTCATTTGGTGTCCCTCTCACATCTACTTAATGAAGGCCTGTTTGCTCTTTGGGATAAACTTCTCTTTCTCTCTCTTCTTTTTTCTAACACCATCCACTCAGAACTGACCTAAAGCTGTCCTTCCAGCTCATTTTCAGAGACAATTAATCAAATGGGAGGAGATTGCCCATCCTTTTCTTGTGTGCCTTCAAAATTGCAATGTAGACTCTTAACCACCAGACCAGCAGAGCTCAAACTTATAGCAATGTTAGTGAAAAATAAAATATTTAGAGTTTTCTGCTTTTGTACTTTAAGTATATGATATGATATGTGACTTACTATGGCATATTTTCACAGATGCTTAATGACAAAATTTCATGAATATGTCAGCTAACATAGGTTGTGTGTGTGTGGTTTGAAGGAAATAGCAAAAAATAAGGCCCCCGGGTTAGATGGTATAGCAATTGACATATTTCAGCCAACAGATGCTCCCGTGGATATGCTCACCAAGTTGTACCAAGAAATCTGGAGAACAACTACTTGGCCAACTGACAGGAAGAGGTCAATATTTGTTCCCATCCTCAAAAAGGGTGACCGAACAGAGTGTGGAAACTACAGAACAATATCATTGATTTCACATGCAAGCAAGATTCTACTGAAGATCATCCAAAAACGACTGAAACAGTACATCAGCAGAGAACTGCCAGAAGTCCAGGCTGGGTTTAGAAGGGGTCGTGGTACTAGGGCTGATGTTGTAGCTGATGTT
>NW_006399768.1:3018807-3035062 GCF_000299155.1 Elephantulus edwardii | reverse complement strand
GGAGGGACAGCGCAGGAGGGGAAGATCCTCTATGAGGTGGATTGATTCAGTGACTGGGGTACTCAGGATGGGTGTGTCAGAGGCAATGAGATTGACACAGGATAGAGCATGGTTTAGGGCTGTTGTACATAGGGTCGCTATGAGTCGCAAACATCTTGACGGCACATAACAACAACAACAACAATGTCAGCTAAATATTTTCTTTCCCTTACTATGGTATTTCCTTAGTTTTAACAGTATTATCACACTCAAGTTAATATCATATTTTCTTAAGGGGACATCCTGTATCAAACAATTTCTACTGTCCCCTATTGTTGACTTCTTGTCTCAATTCTGTATTCATCATTCAGTTATCTTTTTAGAATAGAGTTAGAATTTATCAGGATTCCCTGGTTGCTGCTTGACTACTACCAGTATATTTGGTGGTTTGAATCTACACATAAAACAGGTCTGCAGATCAGCTTCTGAAAGGTCACAATCTTGAAAAGTACAACAGTTCTACTCTGAGCCTATGGGGTGGCCAAGAATTGGACTAAATTATGTAATAACTAATAACAACGATTTTCTTTCCAGCCCTTTCACATAATATCTTAGGTCTTACTATTTCTATAAAATTTAAAGGACAAATATCTGAACTATTTAATTTGATCTATAAGATTTTTTAAAGATTTACCTGCTCTTTTGGACTTGTTTTAAAAACCAAGGTTGCTCTAAGAGAGTAGTCCAAAGTGCTGCTAACCCAAATGTTATGCCTCTCTGGTCTTCATATCCACTGGTTACTATAGAGAAAGATGAGTAGTCTCTGCTCCTGTGATTTTCAGCCTCAGTAACCCAGTGGAGGGTCAGCTATGAGTCAGCTTCCGCTCATTGACGATGAGTTTAAATTTGTATAGTTCTCAAAGAAGCACAGGTCTTTCTAGACCTTTTAATTTCTGCCTTCTTCCGCCTGGGAAACTGCCATACCAACCTTCACACTCTTGATCTTATATCTAGATGACTTCTACACTCTTCCTTAGTATTCAGGTTAAATTCCTTCTCCTCAAGCATTCATTGTGTGTCTTTTCAGTGTATTGTCCTTTAAGCTGGGATCTTGTTTACCATACTTCCTGTGTAGTGTGTAGCCTATGCTCCATAGAGTTTTTAAATAAATGGCTGAAATATTTTTAAGATGTTTGAAATCAAAGAAAATATGTCACTGACTTATTTCTAAAGAATACCAGCAAATTATTTCACTAATTCACTCAGTTCAGATTCTTAACAGGCTTACTAAGCTACAAAACATAACAGAAGGAGATTGTCCAATTTTTTCCCTCAGAGTGAAAGGAAGCCTTGAACAGCTGGAGACATATAGCCTTTTGTGTTAGCCATGTAACTCCCTGTACACTGCATCACCCAAGTTTCCTTCAGTGTCTCCATCCTTCTGATTATTTAACCAATAGTCATATCTCAAATTTTAGAATCCCATTCCTTCTCTACCAATGCCTTCATTTTAACTTCACCTTAGCCAGCTCTTGACAGATTTTCTTTTCAAGTGTTGTTGCTGTTATATGGCATTGAATCTCCTGTACCTCTTAATGACCCTAGGTACAACAGCTCTGAATGCTGTTCTACTCTGAGTCAGTCTCACTGGCTCCAACACATCTAATCCCCTTGCCCAAGTTAATATGTTGATCTATTTCATCTGAGGTTCTCCTCTCCTGTGCTGTCCCTCCACCATTCCAAGCTTGATGGTCTTTTCTAAGAACCAGTTCCTTCTGGCCACATGCCCAAAGTATGTGAGATGGAACGTCAAAGCCCTTGCCTCCCAAAAGAAGCTTGGTTTCATTCTTTCCAAGAGAGACATATTTTTTCTCTTGACACTCTTCTACATCACAAAAACTCAAAGGCATCAATTAATCCTCTGTCATCCTTAGTCATTGCCCAACTTTCTGATGCACAGCATGTAATTGAAAAGATCATTGCCTGAATCAGGTACACTTTAGTCTCCAGACTGACACCATTGCACCTCAGCACTCCAGAAAGAGGTCCTTGACAGCAGACTTGAATTCCCCAATGCAATTTGTCTTTTGATTTCCAGATTTCTGGTGCCAAGAGTGTTGGTTGTGTAGCCAAACAACTTGAAATTCTTTTTTTCCATCTAGCATGGTGCTGCCAGTTGGCACAGTGGTGAAAATCTTTGTCTTCTTGATGTTGAGCTTCAATCTATATTGAAAACTATAGTCCCTGACCTTCTGCAGCAAATGTTTT
This sequence comes from Elephantulus edwardii, assembly GCF_000299155.1. Classification (NCBI taxonomy): domain Eukaryota; kingdom Metazoa; phylum Chordata; class Mammalia; order Macroscelidea; family Macroscelididae; genus Elephantulus; species Elephantulus edwardii. The sequence goes on along the minus strand of NW_006399768.1, from coordinate 3,032,815 downwards.
AGGTTCTCCTAAGTTTTGGTAAGCAAGGTTGTATCATCTGAGTAAAGTAGGTTGTTTATGAGTCTTTCAATCCTGATGCCACATCTCTCTTCACAATGTCCACCTTCTTGAATGATCTGTTCTGCATATATATTGAAAGGATATGGAGACAGTACATACTATTTTCCCAATTTTGAACCACACAAGGTTTCCTTACTCTGCTCTGAAGACTGCCTCCTGATCCAAGCATACATTTCGCATGAGCACAATTGAGTGTTCTGATATGCTAAATCTTCTGCTCTCTATACTAATACTCTGAGGTGAATAATCAAATAAGGGCCCTTTCTATTGTATTTCCCTGAGTTAAAACTACTAATAAGATGGAAATAAATTTATAAAACACAATAATAGAACATTTAATGATAGGATAAATAAAAATCCATTGAATACAATGAAAGAAATACAGTACCACACTGGTGATTCAGTTCGTTTTCATTCTCTACAAAATTATTCTTGAGATATTTATATTTTCTACCAATAGTATTCCATGCAAACTCACAAATCCTTGACTGTCCTACCTGAGGGACTTCAGTAAATGTAAAAGCAGTACCTGTCTGACTTATATAACCACTGCTCCATCATTAAAACCATGGAAGAGAATGAGATCTATTTAGGGAATGGAAGAAGTGTCTTTGACTGAAGAAAACATAAAAGCAAGCAAACTAGTTTTAAAAAAGTCTACTCAGTTGATATAGTGTGTCTTAGGGGGAGCTCTGATAGCCTAGTGACAAGAAACTGCACTTCAATCCCAAAGGCATGAAGTTTGAGGCCACCAGCTGCTCCAAGAATGATAGACAATTTCCTCTTGTGTGATTTGCTGGCTCTGAAAACCCAGTGGGTCAGTTTCAGCTCAACGATATACAGTAACAACAATGGAAACATTGGGAAGTTCTGGTGGCCTAGTGGCAAGAAGCTGTGCTGCAATCCCAAAGGCATACAGTCCAAGGCCACTAACTGTTCTACAGAAGAAAAATGGGCAATCTCCTCTTTTCTGATTTACTGCCTTTGAAAACCTAGAAGGACAGGATGGGTTGGGTTCAACTATATACACAACTATATGTTTTCATATATGGATTCAACTATATGTACACAATAACAACATTTCAGGAATTAGACTGGAATTCTGTTAGAAAAAGAAAACCATTTTATTAAAGTAACAATTCATTTAATACAATGGGAGAAACAGCCATTTTAAGAGAAGATGTGTGGACGTCATTCCTTATTACAGACTATTTTTATTTGGTGAAGCATACAAAGGGAAAGATTTTCAATCACAGTATTGTACAGAGGAAAGTATGCATAATTACAAATTTTTAGATCACATATTTCCTTTACAATAATTCTTAGCTTAACATTTATTCTTTATTTTCTGATACAATTTGACTCTTGGTAATATTTCTGGGATGTGGAGTTCTTCCTATTTAAAGTGTATGAGAGCTGATGTCAGATGAATCCTCTCTGAAAGGAAATACCAGAAGAATGTGTGGATCACAATAAAATATGGTTAACATATGATCTATGATGCCAGGAATTAAAAAGGTGGGTAAAACTGAGGTAGTTTTCATAGTTAAAAAGACCATTTCCAGATCCATTTGAAATACAATTCTGTGAGTGACAAGATGGTATCTATACACATAAAAGGAAATTCCCTCAATACCATCTTCATTCAAATATATGCATCAACAACCAGAGCCAAAAAGGAGGAAATAGATGATTTCTACCTACTTTTGATATCAGAAATCAATCGAACATGCAACCAGGAATGTAAAATTTGGAATGGAGAAGAAGGGATAAGTGTTAGAAAAAATAAACTACATTACATAAATAAGATTGGGAGAAAATGACAGAATTTTGTTCATTCAATGATTTATTCACTGAAAATACCTTTTATAAATAAAAACATAAATAGTGACTATTTTTGTGGTCCTCATCTGATGATCTGCACAGAAATCAGATTGACTATATCTGTGGAAAGAATTGTTGGAGAAGTTCAATATCAGTTGTGAAAATTAGCCCAGGTGCTGATTGCATAAGAGACAATCAATTACTCCTATGCAAATTCAATTGAAAGCTAAAGAAGGTCAAATCAAATCCACAGATAAAATAAAATTAATTCTAAATCTATCCCACTTGAATTTTAAAACCAATTCTGGAACGGATTTGAGGCCTTGAACATTATTGAACAAAGACCAGGTAAGCTGTGGGAGGATATCAAGAATATCAACTATGAAGAATGCAAAAGAATGCAAGAAGAGGAATAAAACACCAAGATGGATGTCAGAAGAGACTCTGAATATTTCACTAGAATATTTGAGAAATCAAAGCAAAGGGAAGAAATCAAGACATTAAAAAGCTGAACAGAAGACTCCAAAGGACAACACGGGTAAAAAAGGCAAAGTATTATATAGAAAAGTCCAAATAGCTAGAGTTAGAAAATCAAAAGGGATGAACTCTTTCAGTATTTCTTAAGCTGAATAAACTGAAGAACAGACTCAAGCCTCAACTTGCAGTACTTAAAAATGCTATGGGGAGAATGATGAATGATGCAGAAAACATGAAAAAAAAGATGGAAAGAATACACAGAGTCACTGCCCCCAAAAGAACTGCCAGACAAAGAAGTATTTCATGAGATAACTTACATTCAAAAGGCATTGGTGATGAAAGAGAAAGTTCAAGCTGCTCTGAGTGAAATCTCAAAAAAAAAAAAAAGACAAAAAAAAAAAAACCAACCCAAACAAAAAACAAACCGAAACCAAAACCAAAAACCAAGGCCCCAGAAATTGATGGAATATTAAATGACATACATCAGCAAACAGATGCAGATCTGGAAGTGCCCACCATGATGTGCAAAGAAATCTGGAGCACAACTACCCGGGTAACTGACTGGAAGAGATAAATATTTATTCCCATTCAAATAAAGGTAATCCAAAGAGTGTGAAAATTATAGAACTATATCACTAATATCACATACAAGCAAAATCCTGCTGAAGATTATCCAAAAGCAACTCAAACAGTACCTCAGCAGAGAACTTCCAGAAATACAAGATCGGTTTAGAAGAGGTCATGACACGAGGAACATCATTGCAAACATCAGATGAGTCTTGGCTAAAAGCGGAGAGTACCAGGGGAATGCATGTGTTTCATTGACTCTGAAAAGGCATTTGACTGTGTGGATCACAACAAATTGTGGCTAACCTTGAGATAAAAAACTGAAGTTAGAGATAGCTCCAAATATTGAGGAGTAATTAAATTATTGAGGGCTAAGGTGTGTCTAATTCAGGCTATGGTCTTTCTGATCACTTGTTATGTATGCATCTGAGAGTTGGACAACAAATAAAGATGACAGAGAATAATAATTGAAGCCTTTGATTGTGGTATTGGAGAAGAGCACTGTACATCCCATGGGCTATCAAAATAACAAATAATATGTCTTGGAGAAGATGCAGCCAGAATACTCTTTGAAGGCAAGTACGATGAGGCTTTGCCTCATATAATTCAGGCATGTTGCTAGGAGAGGAACATGATGCTAGGAAGGGTGGAGGGTCAGTGAAGGAGAGAAGACCGTTAACCAGGTGGATTGAGATGGGGACTGCCACAATGCGCTTTAATGTATCAGGAAGTGTGAAAATGACACAGGATAGGACAGGGTTATGATCCGCTATTGACAGAATCACTATGAGTTGTACCTGACTAGACGACACCTAGCAACAACAACATATTTGATGATGACAACAACAACCACTCACAACAGAACAAGGAAATACTGAATGGTTCAAAATCAGAAGTACATATTTTCAATTTGTATGCAGAACAGATCATTTGAGAGACAGAGCTTTATGAGGAGGAATATGACATCAGAACTGGAGGAAGACTCATCAACAACCAGTGTTATGTAGATGATACAACCTTACTTGCTGAAACTGAAGAAAGCCTGAAGCATTTGCTGCACAGCGTCAAGGACTATAGTTTGCAATACAGAATGAAGCTCAACATCAAGTATGCAAAGATTCTCACCACTGGGCCAATGGCAGCATTGTGATAGATGGAGAAGTGATTGAGATTATTAACAATTTCAGCTTGCTTGGTTCCATAATCAACATTCTTGGTACCAGCAGTTAGGAAATTAAAAGACTAATTGCATTAGGAAAATCTGTTGACAGAGACCTCTCCAGAGTTATGAACAACAAGAATGTAGGTCTAGATACTAAGCTGGGCTTGATCCAGGCCATGTTCTACTTGCTATGCATCAGAAAACTGGACAATGGCCAAGGAAAATAGAAGAATTAAAGCCTGTAAGTTGTGGTGCTGGAGGAACGTTTTGAAAATACTATGGGCTGAAAAGAGAACTGACAAGTCTGTTTTGGAGAAGGTGAAATCTGTGTTATGTAGATGATACAACCTTGCTTCCTGAAAGAAAGGATGACATAAAGTGCTTGTTGTATAAGACCAAAGCCTTCAATATTGGATTACATCTCAACACCAAGGAAACAAAAGTCCTTACGACTAGGTTAATAGGTAACATCATGAGAGATGAAGAAAAGATTGAAACTGTTAATGATTTCACCTTACTGGGTTACACGATCAACACTTCGGTACCAACAGTCAAGATATCATGAGATGTATTGCTTTGGGCAAGGCCATTGTCTGGGGCTTTTCCAAAGTACTGAAAACTAATGATGTTAGTTTGAAGACTAAGTTGCACTTGATTTAGGGCATGGCCTTTTAAATTATTTGTTATGCATTTGAGAGCTGGACAATAAAAAAGGATGACAGATGAAGACTTGATGACTTTAAGTTGTGGTGTAGAGGAAGACAAAGTATCCAACGGACCACCAAAAGAACAAACAGGTATGCTGTCAGAAAGATATAGTCAGAATGCTTCTTGCAGGTAAGGATGACAAAACTTTGCCTCTCATACTTTGGACATGTTGTTAGGAGAGATTATTCTTTGGAAAGGGATATCATTTTTGTAAATATGGAGGGTCAGTGAAAGAAAGAAATACCTCCAATAAGATGAATGGTGACTACAGCAGTGGGCTTATGTGTACCAGAGATAGGGAGTAGTCACTATGAGTCAAACTCAACAGGCTGGTACCTGACAACAAACAACAACAACAACAGAAAACTTCTCCTTGAAGTTTTTGTCTTAATATCTCTTTAAAAAAAAGAAAATGGATTCATTTGGTTAAGAATAAGATAAAGTTGAATCAACTCTCTTTAAATATTAAATATTGTTTATCTGTGTTGAGAAAATCTTCCACAAATATGTCTGGAGATTCTAGAGGCAGTTAAGATAGTAACTTTAACAAACAATAAGCAATTCATGTATGTTAAACATTCTAATTCTCTTTGACCTAGTGATAAGGAGGTGCAAACTGCTAATCTACCAGCTGCTCTTGAATTACAGCCTCCAAAACCCCACTGGACAATGAGCCATCCCAATGACAGCACATAGTAACAACAGCAACATCATTCAAACAATACCATCTTGACAAAGAAAAAGACTGCATTTCTTTAGAAAAGTGCAATTGAACATAAATCTTAATTTAAAATAGAATTTCAGTTTACATTCAAAGTCACCCTATTCAGATATGCCAGCAACTCTATTTTTCAAATGTCTGTTTGTTGTTAAGTGGCATCAAGTTGTTTCCTACTCATAGCAACCCTATTTATTTTTTAACCCTATTTAGGACAGAACAAAACCCTGCCCAATCCTATATCATCTACTTAAACCCATTGTTGCAGTAATTGTGTCAATCCATTTTCTTTCCGACCATCCATTCTCACATGCAAAGTGCCTTTTACCAAAGACTGTCTCCTTTTGATATCAAATATAAAATACATGAGACAAAGTCTTACCATCTTTGTCTCTATTTCTGCTAAGACAAATACAACATACTGTGCCCCACAGAGTTTTCATGGTTGTGCTTTTTCTGAAACAGCTCACCAGATGTTCAAAGAAATGTCAAATTGCTAAATTTTGTTTGTATCATTGTAGTGGCCAAGACTACTCTTGATGACAAGAATATAAAGTAAATAATTTCCACAGAGATAGAGAAGAGGTCAGAATTGAGCATGTATTATGTAATTTGTAAAATGGTATGAGTATAGTGATAGGTTGCAGAAGCATGTTGAAGCCATTTTGGAAGTGGATGCCGCTCCTCCTTCCAGGCTTGATTTAGTCGGGAAGCTCCAGCCAACACTGTCCACCATGGGTACTCGTTACCACGATTGGCACATCACTGTCACAGTCTTCAGCATCACAGGAACCATGAGTTATCTCTGTACAGCAATGCACAGACCAGTGCTATACCACCTAGAAGAATGTTTGACAGGAAGACAATTTGAACCTGGCGGAGGGCCACAGATGAAAATCACCCACCTTCGGCTTGGTAGCACAGCTTCCTTTCCACAAGGCCAACATAGTTCTCTCTTGGTCATTGTCATTGTTATTGCTGTTTAATGCTGTAGAGTCGTAGACGGCTCATAGAGACCCTGTGAACGAATAGCCTGAGCACTGTTCGTACTTAGAGTTTCAGGAGGCAAGCCATTTCGGAAGTGGATGCTGCTTCTGCTTCCAGGCTTGATTTAGTCGGGAAACTCCAGCCAACACTGTTCATCATGGGTACCCATTACCACGATTGGCACATCAGAGAAAATTCATAGACCAAAATATTCTCAAATTCAACACAATTTGTATATGTACACTTCATTAGCATTGAATACTTTCTTCAGGTTATTTAACTGTTATCATTATCCTCTTTGTTTTATGACCCCTCAAAAACTCTTCTCTCCTTTCCTATTCCAGAAACGGTTAATAATCATTTCATTTATAATTGTGTTTCTCTTGTTGCTGTAAGGAATATGCACAGTAAATCACATACCAATCCAATAGTTTCTAAATGTGTCATTTATTGACATTGATTGCATTCTTTGAATTGTGCAACTATTCTTACTCTTCTGAATTCTTTCCTACTAAAACAAATTCACTATCTTCTATGCTTTTTAGTCTAATCTTTTGAGTTGCTATTGTCAATTGATCCAATACAGGTCCAATACAGTTTTTGAAAGAGTGTAATGATTGTCAAGATAGACAATTTTTTTTCCTGGTTAAGCTAAAATGCTCTGATGGAGAAGTCTGTATTAAGTTCAGATACTAAAACAAATTCTGTATATCTCACATTGTTTGGATCCACCAGCAGTTCTCTGGGAGAAAGTTGAGCTGTCATCCTCAGAACCCTAAGGGACAATCACTACAAGCTGGAACTAACTTGATGGTTGTTGTTGTGGTTGTCAAGTACATTCGAGTCCTAGACAACTCACAGCGACCTTATGAACTAAACACCTGAATACTTGGATAACTTTCAACATTTATGTTCATAAAGTTTCTGGAGGAAAGCTATTTTAGAAGTGGATGCCACTTGTTTATTATGTATTTTCAAATTATTTTCTCTTAGAATAAAGGATATTTTAATTTTAAAGTTTAAAGATTATTTTACATAATAATTCAGATTTTCAAGGACTCCAGACTTCTCATAGCCATGAAGGTCGGATGGACCTTTGAAAGCACTGTGCAGGATTCTTTGTAATCAAGAATTCAAAAGGATAGATGAATAATAATTTACAACATATTTAGCATTTCAAGCTTCATTTTCAATCATGTTTTAAAAAGACTGATTTAAGCTGAGAATGAGCCAAGAAAAGGATCCTTGGTGAGAACTAAAAATACTTTTAAGTTCAGAAATTAATTTATTTCAATTACACATTGACTTAAAAATCAATATTTTTCTCACAGTTTAATCACTATAAATTATAAAAATGAATTACAGACATTCTCTTGAGGGTGATAAATAATGTAAAATTTTGTAATAGATTGTATAATAGGTGAAAAGCTAATATTCTTTCATCATAATTAATTTAGAAACTACTCTGTCACCGTTGGTGAAGCATTTTTATGATAAATATAGCATTATATCTACTCTGTTGCATTGTTAATGTTAATTACTAACTAACATTAAATTGATCTGCCACATTACCAAGATGTGATATATTTTTACACAGCAAATATAATACAAGAGATATTGAAGAAAATATAACAGACTGTTCTATAATAGTATATATTTTTCTTTTAATCATTCAAATTTGATCTTTTTTTCATGAAACATAATAATAGTGTACATTTCTCAGAGACTGAAGATTTTTATGATGTTAAAGATAATGTAATATAAAGGTCACTGCAATAAATACCTATTATTTTCTAACGGTTGATATTGCTCATTTTATAAGAAATTATGCAATTTATATTAAAACATTAATTGTGTATTATTTTTACTGTATAATTGAAATGTAAATGAATTAAATGTACAAAGCAAATAGCTGAATTATATAGTTTTCCTTGTAATATTTTTATTTTCCACCTACACTATACTTCATCACAAAGTGGTTAATAATACAGAAATGTATTTTTTATGTCTTACTCCTGCTTTTGTAGAAATGTTTAAAGAAATTAGAGTTCCATTCCCACCATAAACTCTTAACATTTTTGCATTGTAGAAATATAGTAGATGGTATATTTAATGCACCCTGCTTTCTGTTTTACATACGAAGGAGTGATAACTGTAGCCTAAGAAGGAATAAAAAGCCAAAATGGCAAAACACAAAAGTTAGGAACAGAAATGATCCAGTATGTTTTCTACTAGGGAAACTTGGGTGAAGTAGTCTTTAGTGAGTTGGATTATTGATCCAAAGTCATAACCTTTTTGTTTATTTGAACCTCCCAGTATGTCTGTGGGACAAAGATGAACAATCTCCTCCTCTGCAATTTATAGCCTCAGAAAGCCAATGGAGGGCCAGCTATGGGTTAGTTCCAGCTCAAGGCAATGTGCTGACTTGAACTTCCCCCTTCCCTTTGAAGGAGCTCTAGTCTGGCACTGTCCTGCTAAACAATAGGTCAACAATTTGAACCCCTTTCAGAGCTTCAACGGGAGAAAATTTAGGCAATATGTTCCCATAAAGATTTATAACTACAGAAACTCTATAGGGCAATTCTACTCTATCCTAAAGAGTCAGTTAGTTGGTTAAATCTTACCCTCTGCCATTTTGAAAAATTTCCAACAGAATCATCATAGTCAATCACTCAGATCAAAAAATTAGAAAATTCATTGTTGTCCATTCTGAACCCACTCACAGCTTACCTTCCAGCAGGTTTTTGAGACTGTGAATCACAAGGAAGGAGACTATCCTTCTACAAAAGGACTGGTGAATTTAGCCGGAGAAAAGCCTTTGAAATAGCAGTACAATGCCCTACAAGTCTTGGCCACTAGAACTCTGTTTCTTTTATTTATTCATACAGCAAAACACAAAATTGTCCACTGTAAGTTTGATTTGATCTCTAAAATATATTTTAATCTATTTTCTTCAATTTTATTATGATCAGCATAATCTGGGTAACCACCTTATTATTTGCAGCTTGCTAACACAAACATAGGAAGGATTTGCCTAGTGACAAGAAGCTGCTCTACAATATTGAGAACCCTGGTTTGAATTCACCAGGTGCTCGGCTGGAGAAAGATGAGCAGTCTCCTTCCATGTGATTAACCGCCTCTGAAAACCCACCAGAGGATCAGCTCTGGATCAGTTCTAACTTGATGACACACATCATCATCATCTTCATCAATAAAATCTTACTAACTTTACACTCTGTTTGTATTTTCTCCCCTTTCAACTCTTTTTCTACACATAACAAAATAAGGTACTAACGTTGGATACGTATAATAACATCTGTTAAAAACGTTATGCTATCTTCTCATCAAATTTAAAATTAAATTTACATTTTAACATATCTTACAAAGCATTGCTTAGATAACTTTTATGTATTCTCCAAAATCATGTCTTGCAAGTCTTACTTTACAGATTAGTCTTTGTCTATTTCTCAAGCAGACTAGTTTTTCTGAGTGGTTGTAGCAATTGACATTGTCAGTATGAGTAAATGAGAATTTTTCCTAGTTTGAACACTGTCACAGTTGTTCGTAATTGAGCTATTTTGGTAGGTGGACAAAAACCAAACCAAACAAACAAACAATAAAAATCTCAATCAAACTCATTGTCTCTCAGTCTATTTCAACTCACAAAGTCCCTAAAGAACTGAGGAGGATTGCTCCAAAGCTGTGTTCTTTAGAGAGGTAGATTGCCATGCCTTTCTCCCAAGGACAAGCTGAAGGACTTGAATCATAAGCATTTCATTAGTAGCTGAGCACACTGTGCCACTGCTCTACCAGTGCTGCTTCTGATAGGTGGATAAATAATTATATCTTAGTATAGCCCTATTTTACATTGCCTCGATGGCTGATGATATAGAGCAATGTTTCTATGTATATCAGACATTAAAATAATATCATATTTAAAGTCTTACTCAATCTTGATCATCTTCTCTTGGATTATCTACATTTTTCTTACTAACTTGCAAGAGTTCATTAGATATACTTTATAAAATGACTTTGTCAGTTATATGTTGCCTTCAATTTATAGTCAATACTGAATTTTGAGGAGCAAAAATTTTACTGACATGCAGGTGGGAGTTTGAGAATTGGAAACTAATGGAGTCCTGTGTCACTTAATGTAATAGAAATTAAGATTTCTGGGCAGGTTTCAAAACATATTTTTCTCAAGCTATTGCTATATCATGTATTTTATTACTTATTCTTTAAACCTCATGAGTCTTTTCTGTAGTCTAACATTTTAGGTAATTATTGTGTAATTATCCTTCCTGCTAAATTCACCTATTTCAGCTGAAAAGCAAATGCACATGGAAACACATACATACAAAACTCAAACAGTTTCCCTCTAGTGGGTTCTGACTTATGAGATGTACTCCGTATTTTCAAAGGATAAGTTTTTGGAAATGGATCAACATACCTTTATTTTCTCCACGGTGACTCTTGATGCACATAAATGTCCAAACTTTGGGGAGCAGCACATTGTCTTAACAAATTGTACCATTCAGACACTCCTTTAATAGTTCACACAGAGTAAATTTGCATGATTTATATGACCATCATTTGGTTTTAATTATACTCTTCCTTTTAAATTTTTCATATCTTTTATTTCCTTTTCTTGCATTATTGTACTGATAATTATTATTTTTTAGGTGCCATCAAGTTAAGTATGATTCATAGTTACCCTATGAAAAACAGATCTGAACCCTCTTCTATCCTGTGCCATCCTCACACTTCCTATCACATTAGAGATCATTGTGACAATCACTGTGTCAATCCAGCTGTCAAGGCTCTCCCTTTCCTTCATTGGCCCTTTACCTTCCTGAGTATCATGTCTCTTTCCAAGGAATAACGTTTCCTAGCTACATGCCCAAAGTATGTAAAGTGAAGACTCATAGATTTTTTTGCCTTACAGTCATCTTTTCCCCCAAAGAACACTCTGGCTGCACCAATATTTGTCTACAGTTTTGTCAGTCAGAACTGCCAGTATTGTTCAGTCAACATCATAGTATTGTTCTCCAACATCATAGCTCAAACCCATGACTTTTTCTTCTGTCATCCTTATTTATTTTCGTGCTTTCAGATGCTTAGCAAGTGAACTGAAAGACCATGGCCTGCATAAAACACAACTTAATCATCAAAATAACATCATTATACCAAAATAACTTGGAGAAATCCCTAACTGCAGAAATGTTCAGTGGAAAATGGCTCCTGATTTCTTAACTGTTGAGAGTAAGGATGTTCACTATGGATCCAAGTAAGATGAAGTTGTTGACAGTGTTAATTTTTTCTCCATCCACGGTGATGTTGCCTATCAGTCAAATAGAATCTTTGTTACTTGACATTGAAATGTAAATTATATGGATGACTATGTTTTTTGCTCTTCTGCAGCAAATGCTTGAAGCCCTCCTCACTTTCAGCAAGCAAGGTTGAGTCATTTATATATCAAAAATTATTGATGAGCCTCCCTCTAATCCTGATGCCACATTCCTCATCATAGAGTCAAGCTTCTCAAATAAATTGGTCTGCCTACACATTGAATGAGTATGGAGAGAGAATACAACCTGTCTCACTCCCTTCTTAATTTTAATCAATATAGTGTTCTCTTGCTCTGTTAACACAACAGGTCTAGGTCTAGGTTTCACATGAGCACAATTAAGTGTTCTAGGATTCCCATTCTTCTCAACATTAGCCATAATTTGTTATGATTCACAAAATCAAATGCCTTTGCATAGTCAATAAAGCACAAAGAGACATTCTTCTGGTATTTTTTACTTTTAGCCAGGATTCATCTGACATAAGCAATGATGCCATGACCTCTCCTGAATTCTGCTTGAATGAATGAACATCAACATATTAAGCATTAGTGAGATGAAATGGACTACCTTTGGCCACTTTGCTTCAGACATGTTATACTATTCAGGGATAAAAAATGGAATAAAACCTATGCTGCAATCATAGTAAAAAAAATCTGCTTTGGAAAACGATGTAAATAAATTTGTAAATAAAATAGTATAATAATAAAATAAAAATTTAAAAAGTCATTTTCAAGTTTTATCCTGACATATAATGTTGTGTGTGATATGATATTTTCCATATGCATCCAAAGAAGACTTGTTAATATGACTATTATTAAAATATATACATTTAGAGCCAAATAGAAAGAATCTGAAAACTTGTACCAAATCTTTCAATTCAAATTAGCTAAATATGAAATCAAGATGCATTAATGAAAATTGGTGACTGGAATGCAAAAGTTGGAAATAGGGGAGCTCTGGTGTCCTAGTGGCAAGAAGTTGCACTACAATCCCAGAGATACGTGGTTCGAATCCACCAGATGCTCTGCTGGAGAAGGAGGGGCCATCTCTTCCTGTACCAGTCAGATCCGATTTGACGGTACACACACACAAAAACAAAATTTTTTTTTTAAAAGTTGTAAATAGTGAAGAATGAATGTTGTGGTTGTCAAGTGTCATTGAGTCATAGACAACTCAGAGGGACTCTATAAACAAAAGACCTGAACATTTGTACAACTTTCATCATTTCTCTACATTCATAGAGTTTCCGAGACAAGCTATTTTGGAAGTGGATGCCACTCCTGCTTACAAGCTTGTTTTAATTGGGGAGCTCCACCAAACACTGTCCACCATGGGTAACAGTTATCACATTTGACACATAAAACTGACAGCATTTAGCATCACAACCATGAGTTACCTTTGTACAGCAAATGGAAAGACCAGTGCTATCCCACTTAGAAGAATGTTTGACAAAAAAAAAATCCAGGCCCAAGGACCTGTGGCCCTTGGGCCCTAATGTCTTTTTAAAGAAATAAACCAACTTGACCTCATAGATATCTATAGACTAATGCACCCCCCAAAAGCACAGTATACCTTCTTCTCCAATGTGCATGGAACAATCTCTAGAATAGATCACATTCTAGGTCACAAGGCAAGCATCAGTAGATTAAAAAACATATAAATAATAGAAACCATTTGTCAGACCATAACACCACAAAATTAGAAATTAATAATAGGCCAATAAAGGAGAAAAAACATACATTTGGAAGCTGAACAACATCTTGCTTAAACATGATTGGGTAGTAGAAGAAATAAAAAATGAAATTAAAAAGTTTCTTGAAACTAATGACAGTGAAAACACCACTGGCCAAAACCTCTGGAAAACAGCCAAAGAAGTAATCAGAGGTCAATTTATAGCAATAAGCAAACGCATCAAAAGACAGGAAAAACTGACGATTGACTCTCTAACTCAATATCTCCAGCAAATTGACAAAGAACAGCAAGAAAAACTGACACCCTTTTAAAAAACTGAAATTATAAAAACTAGAGCAGAAATAAATGAAAAAGAAAACAGAAAAACAATTGAAACTATCAATAAAACTAGGAGTTGGTTCTTTGAAAAGGTCAACAAAATCGATAAACCACTAGCAAAACTCACAAAAGAAAAGAGGGAGAAGA
>NW_006399768.1:3000942-3016612 GCF_000299155.1 Elephantulus edwardii | reverse complement strand
ACTACTGGGAATATACTCTGAAGAGACCATAATTGTCATCTAAGCAGATATATGCACACCCATGTTTATTGCAGCTTTTTTCACAATAGCAAGGAGTTAGAAACAACCTAAGTGCCCATCAATAAACGAATGGATAGAGAAGCTATTGTATATTCACACAATAGAATACTATGCTGCATTGAAAAACAAGGAACTCATGCAAGGAACTTATTAAAAATGGTTGACTCTGGAGAACATTTTGCTGAGTGAAATATTCCAGTCACAAAAGGACAAATATTGCATAGTGCCACTGTTGTAGAATGGGACTGACCTCGGGGTTGGGGAGAGACTGAGTAAGATGGGTTCAATAATGTATATTGCACTGAAACAGAGGATGGAGAAAACTGTTTAAAAGAGATATGTGACTAGGTATTTCTGTCATGACAGGAGTCTAGAGCGATGGCTACATGGTGGAGTGGGCCTGGGGGAGGGTTTGTAAAACAATGAAAGTATCTTTTTTGTTTTACTTTTCCAAGAGGGTGGTGTTCTGGGGTCGGGGTGGGGGCTGAGACGGGACAAATCTACAAAAATGAATGAATGGAAATCCAAAGCCTCTGTGAATTTTCACTGAAATTAATAACAAATTTAAATTTAAAAAAAATAAAGGATTAAGTTAGAGAAAGGATGGCAATGGATTTATAACTGCTCAAGGTAATAACACTATATCGTGGCATGGAGGAGGAATAGTGGAAATGTATCCACATTTACAACATTCCTCTTACCAAAACCATTTATGGAACATAGGTACTGTATTGGAACATGTATCTCTGGATTGTAAATGATGATATTGTTAATGCTTCTAGATGTAAGCTTAAAAGATTATAATGTTCAAAATTATTTGTTTTACATTTGCTTAAATTTTCCCCTCTTTTAATAACTGGGATCTAAAGGGAAGAGAAAAGACCAGAGAACGGCTAAAATCATTGGGGCAGCTATTGCTGCCAGTTTAGGGCCTGTGTCAGGGATAGGAAGTCTTACTCATATACAGTGCCACCCAAAGTTAATAAAGGAGGTCAGAATTGCTTCCACTGTGGAAATTTGGGCCACTTAAGTAGACAGTGTCACAGAGGAGAGCCACAGATAGGCAAGGGAGTAGAGAGGAAGCTCCCACTCACTTGCTTTAAGTCTGGCTCTGAAGGACACTTGGCCAAGGTGGCTCACATCAGGTCCTCGTGGCAGACAGGACTGACAGGCCCCAGCTCCCAGCCGGAAACAAAGGAGGACGCTTCAACGATTTAGACCTCCCAGAAGAGCTGTGGGTGAGCATTAACATTACTGGTAAGTATATTCGTTTTCTCCTGGACACAGAGACTACTAATTGGTCCTAAAAGCCTTGTGAGGTCCCAACTCTTCTCACTATTTCTTAGTTTTTGGAATGGACAGAAAACCTCATAAGCAGTTCCTTACTTCACCTCTACCTTGCATGCAAACTTCCGGGTTGTAAAACAACCCAGTGGTAGACGGAATTTGCTCCAGGACCTAAAGAACTATAAATGACATAGCTGAGCCTCTACATCTTGTGGTTCCTAACCTCTACACTCTAATAGACAAAGTACTAGTCTATAGGCCTTTTATTGTAAGAACCACCTTCCCTCTGTAACTTGATTTGTGGCACTATTAGAACCTCTACTTGGAATATTACTGCTTTTTAATTTTTGACTCACGTACTTTTAACTTGTTAGTTAAATTTGTGTCTTCTAGGCTACAACACTTCTATGATACATCTTCAAGGATATGAACATGTATGGCTAAGCACAATTGATAACAGTGCATCTAAATTCCAAAATCAATCTCCATAATAGTCTATGTGTTTCCTACTGCCAAAGGGGCCCTTTAGAGTAGTGAGAGAAGATCTTCACCCTGAAACCCACAGCATCCCTTTTCAGCAGGAAGTAGCTAAGAGAATACGCCATCCCCTTTTCCTTATCAATCAGGGTGAAGTCTCTCTCAGGGAGGAGTGATAGGGAATGGCAAGGGACACACTGACAAAGGAGATTAATCAGAACTGGCTTTGACAAGCACTGTGGCAATTGGACAATTAAAACAGACATTCAGGCGGGGGGGGAGAAGAAGGAACTGGGGAGGAGGGTTGAGAAAACAGTGCCACAATGAATGAATG
Source organism: Elephantulus edwardii (assembly GCF_000299155.1). NCBI lineage: Eukaryota > Metazoa > Chordata > Mammalia > Macroscelidea > Macroscelididae > Elephantulus > Elephantulus edwardii. The sequence goes on along the minus strand of NW_006399768.1, from coordinate 3,014,454 downwards.
AAAACCCAAAATCTCTGTAAATGTTCATTAAAACTAATAAAATTTAATAATAATATAAAAAATAGAAAGCAGTTGGAAATACAGTAAAAAAACTTAATGGCTGTATAGATTTTGCATATGAGCTACTATAAATAATTTCAAAATATTCACAATATAAGAATTATTCTTTTACTTAAAAAGTTGTAGTAGTTTTATTCCTGTTTTACGATTATAAATGGAAGGTAAGAGAAGTCATTTTCTATAACTCACTCTTTGAGTTGGAATTTGAGCCCATATATGACTGATTCTAAAACCTACACTCTGTATTTATAACGGAAATTTCTCTCATTATTTTTATTTTGAAGGTAAGAAAATTTCTCACTTACATTTATGAATGTAAGTAAAGTAATTAAATGAATGCATGATTACCTTATCATCGCTATTGTGCATTAAGAATTGAGCTTACCCTCACCCTATGCATCATCAAGAAGAAAGACCCATCTTATCATAATGATTTTCAATTTTAAGTTACATTAAAGGCTTGACTATAATTTTATCCAAACCTCAGTAAAAAGTTGGTTGGGGTTTTTTTTTTTTTTTGCGAGTGTTTTTTTTTTTTTAAATAAGCAATTGCATTAAACATTTTATGGATCTATTGTACCAAATGGTACAATTTTATTATAAAATAATTATTAACAAAAGTCACTAAATTAAAATCGTCATCTAGAAATGCTTTGGTGAAATTCAGATATAAATTTACAGTAAGGGTTTTTTAGAATTTTGGATGTGTGTAGTACAAAAGTTATAGCCAATGTTTGTTTCCTCTTTACATATAGGAATTTTGTGTAAAACTGAAAAAATGAACACATACAAGAAATGTTGACTAATTTTATGCTAGAAATCTTCTTACAAATATATCAGAGTTAAAAATAAGGGACTAAAATTCTAATCTATGGAGGTTAAATTTTAGTGAAATATATAGCAAAGTAGATGATTTTAAATTAAATTGGAAAAAATAATATAGAGAAAAAGGATTAGAGATGTGAGGAAATATGAAATTCTTACAGGATCATCAGGAAGAATCTCAGTGAGGACATAATAGTTGAATGAAATCGAAATTAGGCAATGAGTGAGCCATCTAGGGATCTTGATATTATTAGATGACGTGGAGTTAGTTTCACCTTCTATTAAACTTACATACAATACAACAAAACGTTTATTTTTTTAATTTATTTTTTATGATTGTTTCCATGTGTAAGCATCTTGAAGGCATTGTGTCAATCTATTTAATTAACCACTTCTCTCCTTATCAGGATACTCTCGTTCATTAAGCAATACATTTATCCAAGGACTGATCCTTCCTAATAACACATCCAAAGTACTTGAAACCTAGTAGCCCATGGTATATTCAAATGTTTTCAACACTAGTTCAAATACATCAATTCTTCACTGATTTTCCTTATTATTGTACATATTTAATATAGATAAGAGGTGACTGAAAATGCCATGCTGTATCATCCGCAAAATAGCATCTTTGTTTTAAATATTTTTGTTTGTTTGTTTGTTTTCTTTTTGCAATGGCAGCATTGTATTTGACCAATGTAACAAATTGTTTGATTTATTGACTGCTGCTTCCATGGAACACTGAGTGCAAATTGTTAGGTATTGTGGAGTCAACTGTGACCAATAATGACCCTTAACAACAACAGATGGTGGAGCCATGTGCTATCCAGCACCGGTAAAGAGCTCCACCATGCTCACGCCAATTTTTGCAATTAATTGTGGCAGTCCATTTTGTTGAGATTCTTCCTCTCTCTAGTACTATCCTTCTACCACTCCGGCATGATGACTTTCTCCAAGGTCAGTCCACCCCTTATCACATGCCCAAAATATGAGACAAAATGTCACCAATCTTCTCTTTATGGAGCATCTTGGCTGCACTTTCCTCCATGAGAAATTGGCTTGTTCTTTTTGAAGTTAATGGTAAACTGAATACTTTTGCCAGCATTGCAATTCAAGGCCATCATTTCTTCTTTAGTCTTCCTTATTCATTTCCCTACTTTCAAATCCAAAGATTGGAAAGATCATGGCTTAGACAAGACATACTTTAATCTTTATTTAAACCAATATTCTCATTTTTTAGCTTTTTAGTACTTTGTACTTTTAGAGTACAAAATTAATAAAAATACAGCATATTTTTCCTAATACAGCAAATCTTTATATTTTTTAATTTTTGCCGTCTTATATGGTGATTGTACATATAGGTAAACTAAAATTATTGCAAATTTTGATATTTTTCCATTGGTCATGAAATTGTCTATTGGTTCAGTGGTGAAAACTTTTGCTTTCTTGACATTGAAATGTAATCACTGTTGACAATTGTTGTTGCATACTATAGAGTCAGAACCAACCCCTAGCTGATCCTCCAGCAAGTTTTCAAAGGTAATAAATTTTTACAAGAGAAGATTGCCCATCCTTCTCCCAAGGAGCGGCTAGTGGCATGACTTCATTACTGCAGTGCAGCTTCTTGCCACTAGGCCACGGGAGTCTTCTAATCATCTTCATGTAAGCGCTTCAAGTCGTCTTCATTTCCTATAAAGAAGCCTGTGTCATTCACATGATGTATATTGTGGACTACTCACCCTCCAATCCTCATGCCATTTTTCTTCGTAGAGTTCAGCTTCTCAAATTATTTTCATAGCATGTAAATTGAATAGGGATGGAGAAAGATAAAACCTTGATGAGTATCTCTGTTGATTTTAAACCATGCAGCTTTCCTTTGTTTTGTTTAAGCAACTGATTCTTAATCTATGTACACATTTTGAATGATCACAATTAAGAGCACTGGGATTCTGACTCTTCTCAATATAATCCATAATATATTATAATTCACATAGTGAAAGACATTTTTATAGTCAAAAAACACAAATAATCTTCTTTCTGTTATTCCTTGCTTTTAGTTGAGATCAATCTGATATCAACAATGTCATCTGCTACTATATAGTCTATTTGAAATACAGCTTGAATTTTTGACAGTCCTCTGGCAGAATAGCGTTCCAGCCATTCTAAAATAATAATAAGATTTTACTTGAATTTTATATTAATTATATTTAGTAACTTATTAACTCTATCATAACATCTTTTTTGGAATGATAACAAATATAGATATTTTGCTTTCAGTTGGCAGAGAATCTTTCTTCAAAATTTCATGGTATAGAGTGGTGAGCATGGACAGGGTTGTGTTTGCCTTTTGAAACATGTCATTGGTATTCCATCAATACCGAGGGCCTTATTTTTTGCCAATGTCTTCATTGCAATTTGGATTTCTTTCTTAGGTATCATTGGTTCTGGAGCAAATTCTATTCATGTAACAATTTTGTGATAAACAATCATTTATGAATAGTTGTTGTTATATGCCATAGAGTCTCTTGCACGTCATAGCGACCCTATGTACAAGAGCCCTAAACTCTGCTCTGTTCTGTGCCAGTTGCACTGCTTCTGACACACTCATCCAATTACCCCAGTCACTGAATCAATCCACCTCATAGAAGGTCTTCCCCTCCTGCACTGTCCCTCCACCCTCCCAAGCATCATATCCCTCTCCAAGGACTGGTCGCTCCTTACAACATGTCCAAAGTTATAGCACATGAAGCCTCAGAATCCTTGCCTTCAAGGTGTAGCCCGATTTAACCCTTTCCAGGATGGATCTGTTTGTTTCCTTAGCAGTCCATGATACAGACACTCAATACTCTTCTCTAACACTACAGCTCAAAGGCATCAATTTTCCTTTTATCCCCCATAGTCTTTGTCCAACTCCCTGATGCATGACAAGTGATTGCAAAGACCATATACTGTAACAGATGCACCTTAGTCTCCAGAGTGACACCATTGCTCTTCAGTACTTTGGAGAGGTCCCTAACAGCAGACTTTCCCATGGCAATTCATCTTTTAGTTTCCTGGCTGCTGGTGCCAAGGGTATTGACTGTGGAGTCAAACAAACAAAAGCTTTAAAAAATCTCAATCTCTTCACCATCCATCCTGATGCTGCCAATCGGTCCAGTGTTGAGAATCTTGACACTGAGCCTCAATCCATATTGAAGGCTGCAGTCCTTGACCCTCTGCAGCAAGTGCTTCAGGTCCTCCTCAGTTTCAGCAAGCAGGGTTATGTCATCTGCATAACACAGATTGTTGATAGATCTTCCACCAATCCTGACACCACATTTCTCCTCATAGAGCTCATCCTACTGGACAACCTGTTCTGTGTACAGGTTGAAAAGGTATGGAGATAGGACACATCCCAGGCATACACCCTTTCCAATTTTGAACCATGCAATGTTTCCTTGCTCTGTTCTAACGACTGCCTCTTGGTCCAAGTATAGGTTTCACATTAGCATGATCAAGTGTTCTGAGATTCTTATTCTACTCAGAATCAGCCACAGTTTGTTATGATCCACTCAGTCAAATGCCTTTGTATAATCAATGAAACACAGATAGATATTTCTCTGGTATTCCCTGCTTTCAGCTAAGATCCATCTAACATCAGCAACAATATCTCTAGTACCACGACCACCTCTAAACCCAGTCTGAACTTCTGGCATTTCTCTGCCTATGTGCTGTTCCAGTCATTTTTGGATAATCTTCAGTAGAATCTTGCTTGTGTATGAAATCAATGATATTGTTTCGTAGTTTCCACACTCTTTTGAGTCACCGTTCTTTGGAATTGGAACAAATATAGATCTCTTCCAGTCAGTTGGCCACGTGGTTGTTCTCCAGATTTCTTGGCACAACATGGTGAGCACATTCAGGGCAGCATCCATTAGCTGAAATACGTCATTTGGTATATCATCTATTCCTGGGGCCTTATTTTTTTTGCTATTTTCTTCATAGCAGCATGAACTTCTTTCTTCATCACCATAGGTTTTTGCTCATATGTTATTTCATGAAATTCTTCTGTGTCTGCCAATTCCTTTCAATGTAGTGATTCAGTATATTCTTTCCATATTCTCTTAATACTTTCTGGATCATTTAATATTCTGCCTAAAACATCCTTGATTATAGAATCTTGAGGTTTGAATTTGTTCTTCAGTTCCTTGAGCTTAAGAAATGCTGAGCAAGCTCAGCCCTTTTGATTTTCTGACTCCAGCTCCTTGCACATTTCATTGTACTATTTTGCATTGACATTTTAGGTGTAATGGGATGATATAGGCTGGCTTTGTCAAGCTTGTCAGACAATCACATGGTTTACTATGTTGTAAATTAGCAACAGGGGAAAACTGGTGTTGCATTCATAGTTAAAAAGATAATTTTAAGTCTATCATGAATGACAATTTTGTGAACGGTAAGATATTATCCATACGAATATAAGTAAGACTTGTTAATAAAACTATTATATTATTCAAATATATGCACCAAAAGCTAAAGCCAAAGATGAGGAAATTGAATATTTTAAATAAATTTCATAGTAAAAAAATGATCAAATATGTAATCAACATGTCTTAATGATTATTATTGACTGGAAGCCAAAAGTTGGAAATAATGGAGAAAGAATGTTATTGAGAAAGTAAAGACTTGGTAAGAGAAATAAGATCAGAAATAGAATGATCAAATTTTATAGGTTCAATGATTTATTCTTTCCAAATACCTTTTTAAGAAAACACAAATGGCAATTTCATATGGACTTTACCTGATATACTACATAGAACTCATATTGACTACATCTGTTGAAAGAATCACTGGAGAAGGTCAATATCGGCAGTCAAAACCAAGCCAGGTATTGGTTGTAGAACAGGTTATCAATTACTTATGTGTAAGTACAAAGTAAGGCCAAAGAAAATTAAAATGAAAATCAAAATGTCATCTTGAGTCTACTCCATTTGAATTTAAAGGATTATCTTAAGAATAGATATTAAGTATTGAGCAACAATGATTGAAGACCAGATGAGTTGTGGGATGACAGCAAGAATACCATCCATGAAGAGAGTCAAAAGTCATTACAAGAGAGAGGGAAATGAAAAGGACAAAATGGTTATCGGAAGAGTCTCTGGAAGTTACACTAAGCTTCAAGAACCCAAAATATAGGGAAGGGTTGCTAAGGTCATCTGAGCAGAAGATTTCAAAGTGCAATTCAGGAAGACAAAACAAAGCATTATAACTAAATGTGCAGAGAGCAGCAATTGGAAAATAGAAAGTGAAGAATTTGCTCAGCATTTCTCAAAATGAACAAACATAAGAACAAATCAAGTTGCAACACTGAGAGATACTATAAGCAAATATTGAATGATCCAGGAAACATAAAGAGAAGATGGGGGAAGTACACAGAATGTTTATACCAAAAAGAACTGACTAACTCTGAAATAATTCAGGAAGTACCACATGTTCAAGAGTCAGTGACAGTAAAAGAATAAGTTCAAGCTGCAAACAAATCTTGGCAAAAAACAAAGCGCCAGGAATTGATAAAGTACCAACCGACATGTTTCCACAAATGGATGAAGCCCATAACATAATTAACAATTTATGCTAGGCCATTTGGAGGACAGCTACTTGGACTACTAGAAGAAAGAGATCCATATTTGTTTCCATTCTCGAGAAAGGTTTTCCAACAGAGTGTGGAAATATCATTAATACTGTATACAAGCAAAATACCACTAATGAATGAGAATCCCAGAACATTTAATCATGCTCATTCAAAGTCTATATATAGACCAAGAAGCAATTGTTCAAATAGAACAAGGGAATACTGCATGATGTTGTCAGGACTGTATCCTTTCTTTGTATGCAATCTTTACACTAATTATATCAAGCAAGAAACTAGAGTATATAAAGGAGAATTTGACATCAGAATTAGTCATCAACAACCTGAATTATATACTATGGCACAATCTTGCTTTCAGAAAGTGAAGATGACAGGAAATATTTATTGAAGAAGATAAAAGGAGTAATTTTCAACATTCATTACATTTCAGTTTCAAGGAAACAAAAATCCTCACCGGTTACCCAATTGCCAATATCATGATAGATCCAAAAAGGATTAACTTGTCAACAGCTTCATTTTATGTAATCCCATAATTAGCACCATGGTAGGAGCAGTCAAGAATGAAAAATATATAATGTTGCTTTGGGGAAATATGCTGTCAAGGACCACTTTAAAGTCTTTAAAAGCAAAGATGTAAGTATAAAGACTAAAGTGTTCCTGATCTATGTCAATTACTTCCTATACTTCTGAAAATGAGACCATGAATAAGGACAATCAAAGAAGAATAGACGCTTTTCAATTATGGTGTAGGGGGATCCTTAGAGGCAAGGAAGTTAGTCCTTGGAAAAAGATATCATGATAGCAAAGGTCAATGAAAGAGAGAAAGAGCTGAATTGACACAATGTCTTTGAGCATGAAGATGATGACAAGTTTAAGATCTTTTGTTCATAGAGTTGCTATGAGCTGTGTTTCACTCAAGGGCACCTAGCAACAACATGGTTTTAGAGAATACATATTTTACCATACTTTGGGCGTGTGGCCAGCAGGGACTGGTACCTTGGAGAAAAACATCTTGCGAGGAATGTTGGAGAAATAGTGGAGGAGAGGAAGACCCCAGATGAGATGGATTGACAGAATAGCTGGGAGTAATGGAGGCAAGTATGTCAGAGTCAGTGAGACTGGCTCAGGACAGGGTAGGCTTCAGAGCTATTTTACATAGGGTAGCTATGAGTCACAGGCAACTCAATAGCATATAACAACACAACAACAAAAATTTGTCAGAAATACAGATGTTAATTGTTATTTTGGTGAGTCCTTGGAAGAAAATAGTGATCATTTGGATGGCAAATGAAGGAAATATAAGTTTTTACAGAATAGCTAAAGACTTTTCTGAATTACATTCAAATATATGGAGGTGTTGACCTTCAAGTAAAATCTTAAAGGGATTGAACGGTTTCTTTTTTTTGTTGTTGTTGTTTTGTTTATTTTTAATGGTTAAATGAGAAAGGAAAAAGAATTAAAAAGAAATTGTGAAAACTATAAATTAAAACTAAAAATTTGGAAAATTCTCTTGTCCAAGAACATGGCTGATAGATTTAACCATCTACTACGGTAAAACTCCTTCATCTTAGACTAAAGGGAACAGCATAAAAATAAAAAGAGAGCATCATCTGCCTTTTAGAGTTCTAACCAGCAAACACAAAGGTATGAATTTCAACTGTAGCAGCTGCTCTGTTGGAGAAAAAAAGGTAGCCCCCACTTGTGTGATTTACTGCCTCTGAAAACCCACTGGTGTGTCAGCTATGAGTTGATTCTAACTTGACAGCACACAACAATAACAGACACAAAGTAGGCCAAAGGAACTGGACATGCTGATTTTCAGTAAAAGAAAATAAGCATTCCTGTAGCAAACCGGAGACCACTAGAACTGTTGAAAGGAACATGGGAAGAAAGATTCCTTGCTCTCAAACGGTAGGGCAATATCCTTTAGGATTTCAAAAGATAGATCCATGATACCCTTCATTTCAAAGAGTCAGATATTCTTGAGACAGGATCTTCTTTCTTTTTTTTTTTCCTGCACAAAAGCAAATGAGCTCAAACTACTAATCTTCCATTAGCAACCAACCACTTTAGTATTTATTGGTTAACTAGGGCCCCTTTCATGATTATTTTAACCTTTGCATTAAATGGACATTATTATTTCTATTAAAGTTATTTGGTTTAAAAGTAATATTGCCATTTCATTTAGCACCAGGCTCCAAATGTTAAAAAAAAAAGAATATTGCCATAATATAGACAAACACATGCCTGTGTTACTGAGAAAGAAAACTGCAGAGATGACTCCAGCAGCAATGATAATTGTGACTTCATCACAATTATCACAATCACTTCATCACAATTATGGAGCTCTGATAGTGTAGTCTATAGCAAGTTGCACTGCTAACCAATACAACCAGCTGTTCCTTGAGATAAAGATGGGAAGTCTCTACTTGTTACATTTAAGCATTTGGAAACCCTATGAAGGTCACTATGTGTCAGAACCAAGTTAATTTGAATTCTCACCTCAACTTAATGGATTTTATGTCTCTCTATTATGAATTTTCTCTTCACAATTGAACTGAAGAGCTGGTAGTATTATTCTTCCAATTTACAAGGAAAAAGATTGAAGTAAATTCATTTGTAGTGTTGAGTCAGAATAGACCCCTAACTGATCCTGCAGTGGGTTTCAGAGGCATTAAATAACTCATACTGTCCACCTTTCTCCCACATAGCGTCTGATGGACTTGAACCCCTGCCTTTACAGTTTAAACACAGCTTTTTACTATTAGGTCACAAGTGCTCCCTAAAGTTCATGTAGTGTGAGATATTTCTAAGAGCATTGGAACTGGCAATAGAACCTATCACTTTTAAACATATGTGGCTGCAAGTAACATGGATTTCAAAGTAGAGGTAAAATATAATAAGAAATGTTTGTTGGACATCTGCTTTCTTATCTGGTGAAGAGTCTGTTTGTATCTTTGTCCACTTTCTTGAAACTTTCAGGAATATTGCGTTTTTAGATCAATGTGTGGAACTGAGTTCAATAGTCCAGCCTAACTATAAGGGCACACTGGAAAGTTATTTTGTTGCTTTTTAATACTTTCTAATGAGATGTGAAAATAGTTGGGCTAACTACTGCGTTACTAAAGCAGATTGTGCTTATAAGAGAAACTGGGACCACAGCACAAGTGTAATCTACATAGTCTATTTCTATTAACATTTTATATTTATGCATTTATGCTCAGCTGTATCACCCCTACTAAATAAATAAAAATTTACAAATGTATTAAGCACATTATGTGGCAGGTTAGTGCTTTACATGTATCATTGGTTTTAAAACTTTCAAATATATATCTGAAGTAGAAATCTCAAAAAACAAACCCATTGCTATCAAGTCCATTCTGAGTCATAGTTACCTAGTAAGGCAGAGAAAAACTGCTTTATATGGTTTCCAAGGTTCTAAGTCTTTTAAGAGGAAGCTGTGCTGGCCTAGCGTTAAGAAGCTTAACTGTAATCACAAAGACACGAAGTTGGAATCCGTTAGCAGCTATAGAGGGAGATGGATAATCTCCTCCTGGATGGTTTAGTGTCTAAGAAAACCTGCCAGAGGGTCAGCTATGGGTTGATTCTGACTTCACAGTACACAACAACAGCAAGATCTTAAGGAAGTAGACAGTCAAATTTTTCTAATATTCAGGGGCTACTGGATTAGAACTACTGGAAACTTCAACCACTGTCAATGACTCGGGCTTCTTCTCTAAGGTATTTAAAACATTAATCCTCTTTTAAAATTTTCAAAATTTAAGTATGGGTATACAATTATATCCTCAAAGTTGCTCAGCTAGCAGGTGAAAGAGCCAGAATTTAAGCTAGACAATCTACTTCCAAAGTGTATGACATCAGTAAATATTCCATATTGTGACTTTACCTAATAATAAAATATTACATTTATGATACCTGCAAGTTAAGAGTCAGTTGGCAAAGATTATTTCCCAAGGGTGAGAAAAAGGGAATGAAACAAACAAACAAACCCCCCCCAAAAACAATCTGGTCTTGAGACCAGACTGGTATGAATTGGTCATAAAGACTGTGTCTCTCTGGTGGTTCAGATCCACCAAGTGCTCCATGATACAAAGATGGACAGCCACTTCCCATAGAATTCACAGTCTTGGAAACCTAATAATGAATCAGTTATGGGCTATGTCTTACTATTAACTAAGACATTGCATCTCTCTAGTTTTAATCCACCAGAAACTACGAGGGAGGAAGATGGGTACTCTTCTCTAATTAAAGTGTATTGCCTCAGGAAGCGAAAGGAGGCTCACTATGAGTCAGAACTGACTCAGTGGCAGGAGTTGGGTCTATTGCCAACTAAGGGAGCTCTGGTGGTCCACCGGGTGAAGAATTAGACTGGCAAATCAAAAGCAGGTGGTTTGCAAGTTTGCCATGGGATAGTAAAGCATTTTACTTAAGAAATAAAACTGTTTTTTCCCCATTGAGTAAATAATTATGACCAAGTGTGTTTCTGAAACTTACTGAAGAATATTATGCAAATGAAAATAAGTAAATATTTAATGAATTTATTTTCATCCCTGATTCTTTTCTATTATTAACCTAGATAGAGCTATGTCAGCTATATGTTTACTTTTGAGTCTTCTCAAGTGTTCTGTTTTTCCCAAAGCTTAGGAAGCTGGGTCAAAGACTTGGGTGTTCCATGATGAGAGAAAGATATAACATAAACAAATGCCCATTCATTATCTCTACACAAAATCTACTTACTTGATGAACTTTTAATTTGGAGTTAAAAAGATAGACCAAGGACTGTCTAATTACACACATCTGCTGTGAACAAGTCCTTTTTGAGTGTTAAATGAGAGTGAAAAATAACTATTTCAGTAACTTATCATAAAATATCAATAAAAATACTACATAATTTGCTTTAGTGCTTAGGGAGCTCTAGTGTTTTAATGCTAAGGATAAAGTAAATTCCTAAGATAAAAACTATTCTAGGTCAACAGTGAGTTACTTCAACCCTTGAGTTTTACAGTTCAATTTTGTCAGTTTTTGGAATTTAGAAAGTAAATTCTATGAAGTGGACCATGACTTTACTAACATTCTCAGGGGATCTGAGGCATAATAAAACCCATAATGGGATGCATTGCATTTAGCATTAATATGAAGCATACAATTTTACATATGAAAGGATAAATAAATTGATGGAAATTTAGACTAGTTACAAAAAAAAATCCCAGTTTTTACCCATTTAGGGTTTTGGAACTGTAGATAAGAGAAAATAAATGTCTGAAATGAATTTATTAAAAAGGTAAATTAAACTACACAAGTTAAGTGCTTAAAAGCTATTAATGTCTTACCTTTGCAAAAGACATACAAAATGTTTAACCCTTCCATACCTCCATCTTGTTAGTACATAAGATTCATTCTTCCTATTAGTCTGCTTTACATTGCTCCCTTCACTGGACACGTTACTCCTAGCTTCCATGACTTTGCTATACTTATTCGGTTTTTAAAAATGTTCACACGTTCTTTAACTCGTCTCACTCAGGTTTTCCACTTATGTTTGAAAAAGCTTTCAGTCAGGTCCTCCAGGAAAACTTCCTACCTTGTTTCTCTTTTGTGTTTTCATTGCATTATATATCTCAATATTTCTCAACACTTTGCAATGATGATGATAACTCTCTGATAATTTTTTCTTGTTTACCCACCACTGATGAAATGTTACAACAGCTATCCTGTATGTCTATTTATATAGTATTTGTACAGTTACACCTTATATGTAAACATGAGTAAGATTCAGGCTTGAAAGAGTCTCATCAACTTGGAGTTGTTGAAACTTGGGGATAATATCCCTGTTGATAATGTATAATGTGCAAATATTGGTATGTGTTCTTATGCCTTTATAACTGTAATTTATTTTGTCTCTTAACACAACATCAAGTATATATTCCATATCAATAAATACTTGTTGAGTATTTACTATGCATAGATACTGTATTCTTATTATCCAAAAACAAAGAACAAAAAACATCATGGTAGGATAGATTCAAACTCTTGGATGGATTTAAAACCAAAAATCTCTGTTAAATGACACTGCTGGTATTTATCCTTAAGAATGGTTAGTAGATTCAAAACAGTAATCTTTTCCAATGATCTTTCTAAAATAACACTCCATAGATATCCAGGGATCTCTATAACATTGTGACGCAAATAGGTTTATTATATACATATTTCTTAATCTATAAGTCAGGGACTTCTACAGACTTTTGAAGAGTAATGATCCAAGTCTGGAGACTATGGTGTGCCTGATATCGGCCATGGTCTTGCTATGTTCCAGAGAGCTGGACAATGGCTAAGGATGAAAGAAGAATCAATGTCTTTTAGTTGTGGTGCTGGAGAAGAGAGCTGAACATACCTTGGATTGCCAGGAGAATAAATAGATCAGTCCTGGAAAGGGTGTCACCAAGCTGCCACCTGGAAGCAAGAATTTTAAAGCTCCATTTCGCGTACTTTGAGTACAGGACCAGGAAGGACCAGTCCTAGGAAATTAATTTTATTCTTGAAAAGGTAGAAGGATAGCACAGGAGAGGAAGACCCAGGATAAGATGGATTGACTTAGTGACTGGAGAAGAGGGATTGGGTCTGTGAGAGACAATGAGATTGACTCAGAATAGGTTAGGGTTCAGAGCTAATAATGTACATAAGGTTGCTATGAGTCACAGGCAACTTGATGGCAGGTAACAACACCAACATAAGCTATTGACTAGATAATTATTTGTTCTATTTGTTTTTTTAAAAATAATTTTAACTGTGATTTTATGGAAAAGTTTACAGAGAGGTTGGGTTTTCAGTAATTCATTGTTACACATTTTTCTCCCTCTCTTTTCCCTTCCCCCTCCCCTAATTATTTAATGTATTTTTTAGGATAAGGAATATTGGTTTTAACAATTTATTAAATATGATCTATTAAAAATTGAAGAGAAGAAATTAATATCTTAGGTATAATA